>NC_143573.1:78703437-79011875 GCF_054136105.1 Typopeltis vanoorti | reverse complement strand
CAGAGTAATAAAACATCGACTGAGCCTGATTCACACAAATATTTTTGAACATGAGTCTGCATTTATATAAGGGAAGTCCTGTATACAGATAACATATTTGAAATGCACCAGATGAGCTCAAAAGGATGAGAACTTTATCTGGTTTTTATAGACCCAGAAGAAGAAGAAGCCTATAACTCAATGTCATTTACCCAGCTGTGGAAGGTACTTAGGAAACTTGGAGTAAAGGAAGAATTCATACAGCCCATTGCAGCAGTTAGTCAGGCAAAATATTTGGGAGAATTCAGAACAAGAAAAGGGCTAAAGCAGGGATATGGAATATCTCTGCTTTAAAAAGAGCTGGAGATGTCTACAGCTCTTTTTAAAATTTATTTAGAGAATGTACTTAGTGACTTATATGGAGGTTCCTATTGTGGAGCAAGCGATACATTATTTACTCTTCAGTTATGACCAGTTGATAATATTCCAAGACAGATGAATTAGGAGGACTTGTCTTGGATGTTGGAGATGTTAATGTCAGCTCTTTGCTTTATGCGGATGATGTTATACTTCTAAATAAATCTGCTACAAGTCTGCAAGATTCTCTGACTAAATTGAATAGCTGTTGTAATAGATATGGTATGAAGGTCAGCAATAAAAAGACAAAGACAATGAAAATAGGCAGAATCATTGAAAATGTCAACTGTGTTGTGAATGGAGAACCTGTGGAAGTAAAACATTTCAGCTACTTAGGCACAATTTTTACTGAAGATGGTAAACTAAATATAGAAATAGACAACAGAATCAGCAAAGCTGGTATCGTGGGAAGTCAATTGAATAAATTCATATGGAATAAGAAAGAAATTAGTCGGAACACTAAATTAGCTGCATACAAGACTGTGTTCAAACCAATTTTAACTTATGGATCTGAGAGCTGGGTCAGAAGTAAAACACTTGACCAAAGACTAGAGACCGCAGATATGAGAGTCCTGAGAAAGATTAGAGGCGTGAACAGATGGCATCAATGGCAATATCATATTAAAAATGAGGATATTAGGAAAGAACTTGACATTGTCAGCATCCAGGAATGCGTTAGCAGAGCTAATCTCAGATGGTATGGTCACTTAAATAGAATGGGAGAGGAAAGATTAGCAAAACAAGTGTTCTCTGCCAGGTTGGCAGGAAAACGACCTAGAGGAAGACCAAGATATAGGTGGATTGATACGGTACAAAGTGCCTTAGACGATAGAAATATAAGATCTGATAATGTTGGAGTCTTGACAAGTAACAGACTGATTTGGAGGAAAATTGTAGATAGGAAGTTAGTAATGATGTAATTTTTTCATGTAGTACTGTCATATCCTGTACACCCCTTGAGGGTACATGGCAGGAATTTGATGATGATGATGATGATGATGTCTTGGATGTACCAGGAGTGGTGGGAAAGGTAAACTTGGTCTAGGCAGTTTTGCATAAATCCGGCTCTTGTGAAAAGATGTTGATTATCATGAGTTGAACAAGAGAAGTAATGTGTATGATAAATGGGGGACCCTGTGGAATCAAGAAATACAGGAAGAAACAAAGACAGTTATAAGGATCAGCACTGAAAGTATTTTGATATATGGAGGCGAAGGATAGGCATTAACAGAATGTCAAAAAAAACAAAGGTTATGTTTCTGAAATAGGATGGCCTAAGAAGGAGTTGTGGTATCTCTAGGATCCAGTGAATTTGGAATGAAATCATTAGATGTACCAGCTAAATCCTGTAAAAAGATTGGAAAGAGGGATGCCAAATATGAGATGGTCAAAAACATATTTGGTTGTTTTCCTCCAGTTAGAGGAAAACATGAGAAACCTCAAGTTAATTGGAAAGTTATGTTTCATTTTAAAACATCATCTCATTATATTTATTTGATCATCTCAAATAAGTTATTTGATCATGGGTGGCTACCAGTGAATTAATAAAAGAAGTTATATTTTCAGAGAGGTGGATCTGAAATTCTTAATTTGAACACTACAGCATTCTCTTTTAAAGAATCACCAAGACAGTTACAATTTTTCTCCAAAAGTTATAACTTAAGCAGTCATCTTCACTTTCTTCCCCCTTATCTACTTTAAGGTTCAGCACTTTATTTTTCTTTCTCTGTGGAGGACTATTTGCTTTTTCATAGTAATTAGAAACTCGACCTGCTATATCTTCTGCCCCCCCCTCCTCAACAGTTGTTTGTAACATAACTTTTAAACACTTTCCATATAAAAAGAGTCCATAAATATCAAATTTTGAATTCCAAAAATCTTATTTATCTCACATTGATATTATAGTGGTGTTTTCACTCCATGCATGCTTCACTACAGGTTACATGTTCAGTTTTTATGGTGTTATACCACTTTGTTTGAAAACAGTAAATCTCGTACACTTAAAGAAAATGTAAGTTTTTCATATCATATATGTATTTAAATTAAATTGCAGTTATCATTTCCAATAAATTCTTAATCAAATCAATGCATTCATTTAGTTCAATATTAACCATGCACATATAAACAGTATGCATGACATATGTTATTATTATTATTATTATTATTCAGGCCTCCATGGAGTTAAAGGACTCATCGCGGAAAGTCCTTTCTAGGAAACACAAAGTCTATCAAGATTCATCGTGGGAGGTCCCTTCTAGGAAACACAGTCTTTCCTACCACTCCTTAAACTCATTGACCATTCTCGCTCTCACCACTCCATCAGGCAATGCATTCCATGGTTCAACGACCCCTCCATGCAAAGAAACCACTCCTCACCCACTTGTTCAGTTTCCTTCCATAACTTCCAGAGATGACCCCTTGTCATCACACCTTCCCGCTGTTCAACCAAGCGAAAGAACTCCCCAGCATCAACCCTGTAGCCACCTCTCAACAGTTTAAAAGTCTCAGTCATATCACCTCTCCTTCTTCTATCCACCAAACTCTGCAGTCCACATTCCCTCAGCTGATCCTCATAATGACATTGTACAGTCCTGAAACCATCTTTGTTATCTGCCTTTGTACCCTTTCCTCAATTAATTTATCCCCTTCAAATCCTGGGGACTAAATCTGAGAACAATGCAGGTCAGCATCCTTCTCATTATTGCAGCAGTCCTCTGTGTTACCTTCACCACCTTTACAATATGTCCCCTGAATTTCAGGTTTGTATCAACCATCAACCCCAGATCTCTTGTCTCCCCTACTTCCTCCAGTGCATCTCCTCCAATAGAGTATGCAACATCCCATCAATGTGTCTCAAACCCCAAGACCTTACATTTTGCAATACCCTACAGTCATTTGCTCATCTGTCTAGCTTATTGAAATCCTCTTGCAAGGCTACCACATCTGTGCTATTATTAATAACATTTCCCAGCTTCACATCATTTGCAAACAACTGAATATCCCTCCCTGCAATCCACTGACAGTATCATTGATATAAAGGTTAACAATATAGGTCCCAGTACTGAGCCCTGTGGGATCCCGTTGTAACCCTCTGCTCCTTGAAACTGCCCCACCATACACAACTCTCTGATACTTATCGGACAGCCAATCCTGAATCCAGTTGACCAAACTGACATCCAAACCCATGTGCTGCAACTTAAATATCAGTTTACCATGTGGCACCCTGTCAAATGCCTTCATTAAATCCAAGAAAATGGCAGTATATGCCTTTCCCTCATCTACTGCTCTTGTAACTTTATTATAAAAGGCTAGCATATTACTAAAACAAGAGCACCCCTTAACAAATCCATGTTGACTCTCACAGATAACATTACCCTTATCTGCCCAATGCTGTATACGGTCCCTCACTGATTTCTCCAAGATCTTAACAACTACTGATAACACACATGTGTAATAAGTAATCTAGTATTTTAAACAAATTAACTACTTTTCTTGCAATATAATTTCATTAAGAAAATAAACTGGTAATTATCATTAGGAAATTATTATTAGGAGAGATCGATTTTGTGCTTATCTGGTTTGGACTTACCAAGCATGTACAAAAATGTCTTTATATATAATTATATACTAGGGGGCAAGCCCCCCCCCCCTGCCACCTACGGCACCCAACCCCCAGTGTTCTGTATTGGTAGGCCGGGAATTCTGATAACTCGAATTTTGAAGACTCGACACTCAGGGTAGCCTTGAGTGTCAATTCTTCAAAAGTGGGGCTACAGCAACCCCCCCCCCGAGTTTCAGAGTGGTAGGCTGGTTCTCCTTGAATTTTGAAGACTCAACAATCAGGGTAGCCCCTGAGTTTCAAAACGTGACATAAAAAGGCTTATCATTTTATATATATAGGGTAGATAGATAAAAAAAAAAAAAAAAAAAACAGGACTTGGCCGAGGACAGGTTAATACATTCAAATATCTAACTACCATTTGTCTTACCAAGATATATATCAGTGGCGTCACATGCCCATTTAGGTTGGGTGTGCTGTTGTGTGGCTTATGCAACCTGCATTACAAAATTCACATCAATTTGACCATATGATTGTATTTTTATTAATGTATGAAAGTCTTAAGAGTGCATAGTGCATCAGCGCTCATCTTAATTGACCCAATGTGATTAATTGTAGGATAACTTTGAATACTTTAATTTATTAATTAATATAATTTTAAATATGGAAAGCATGAGGATCAATTGAACAATAGCAATGCTTCACGCTTGCCGTTTATATGGGAAGCACAAAGGGTTTATGCTTTGTGGTGAGATTAGATTATCATTGGGAGATGCTTGAATGAGAAACAGATAATTTGAATTTTGATACAATGTTTAAATAGCTATATAATATGCACAAAAATCAGCAAAAGTAATCGATTTGAAAGTTATTATTTTTCCAGATTGAATGAAAGAAAGGCTGGAATAACTCCTTTTACTTACACAAGTTATACACAAGTCCAACCTCATTCGAGTATAATCATACAATCAGTGGAAGCTCTGTCAGAAAACAGGACATTCAGTACATCATCAACGCTGTTTCCCATTGTAAATATGGGCAAAAAAGTTATAAATTATTTATAGAAATTATAAACATATATTAAAAACTTGTCTATATCAGTGTCATAAACGTTCAGTTTACACTTCATGCACGTAAAACAGATGAAACTCGGGAAAACAAAAACAGTAACTCGATAAATGACAACGTTCAATTGGATTGCTTTACACAATAACCAATTGCAGCCACTGATGACTTCTGGATGCTATTGTTTCAGCACACACCTTGCCTCACCTTCTGGACCATTGGAACGCTAAGAATTTGATGCATTGTGCCATCTGTTTAAAGGGCTCAAAGGTGTCAGTATTTGTAACTGCACACCTAGGCTATTAGAGCGAATGTAATGTTTACATTCGAAAAGTCCTCTTTGTATCCACTTCATGAAGCATTAATATATTGTGTTTAATTTTAGGAATCACACGAAACCAGTAAACAATTAGGGGAGTCTTTAACAGGAATAAATGCAAAAATATAATATTGGTGATAATATGGGTGTGCACTGCCACACTTAGCACATCCGGAATATTCATATATATATATATATATATATATATATGACTACTACTATTAACTCGGGGTTGGGATATGTTCATTTTTAATATTAACTGACTTAAAACCCGAGAATTATAACAAAATGAGATTTATTTGAAAACGCAACATGTTTTGTCGAGATTGACTTCATCAGGCGTTAAGAACATATCAGGCGATAGAAAGATATTAAAAGACACTGAAAATAACATTGAGACACTCTAAAGCTATACAATTATAAAGTTATAATATTCGACTGTGAATTACAGTTATTATGAACTTGAGCTATAGTCCGTGTTAAAGTTCTATTGTTGTACACTTGTGCGTGTGTGGAACCACGCGATCTCCAGTATCTGATAGTAGAGCTGAAAGAGTCAGGCAAATTATAGCTGAGATTATTGTTCATATGAAGCAGGTCCAAGGTGATTTCTTTTGACTCCACAATGCGGTGTTCCACCTCATCATGGCAAATGTGTAGGTTTGAAGTTGATGTCCAATTTATCTCATGTTGGCGGCTTTCGTTGTTCGTGTTTATTGAAAACAGGACATGGTCCGACAGAGCAGTTGCTCTGGTTCTCTTATAAGGAATGTCTCTCTGGTGCTCCTCGAGATGTAGTAGGATAGATTTCTCCGTTTGCCCATAGTAAGGCTTTCCGCACTCACATGTGACCCTGTATACACCTGGGAATTGTAGAAGGTTATGAGATTGTTTATAGTTGTTGAAACGTGATCTTATTTTTGGCAGAGTCGAGAAGCACGTTTGTATGTTAAACTTCTTTAGGATTCTACTCAGCTTTTTGGATAGTGTGCTGATATATGGCAAGACGATGACCTTTGGAGTCGTCCTGTGTCTCTACGTTGATGGTGGGATAATTGGTTGTTAATACTTTTTAAAGAGTAGCCATTGTTTTTAAAGGTCCATTTAAGATGTTGTAGTTCTTTTTTTAGTTCTTCTTCATCTGACAGTACAGATCTTGCATGATTCGCAAGAGTTGATATAATACCCAACTTTTGCGCAGGATGGTGATGTGAGGACGCATGCAAATATCTGTCCGTGTGTGTTGGCTTTCTAAATATAGAGACTTTTATTGATTCAGGCGTCTTGGTGAGTTTAACATCTAGGAAACAGATGGAACTGTTTTCTTCAATCTCCATGGTCAATTTTATATCCTGATGGAGGTTGTTTAAGTGGTTGAGAAACCTGTGAAGATTCTCAATACCATGCTCCCATATGAGGAATATATCGTCCACATATCTAAGCCAAATTCTTGGTTTTAAACTAAAAGAGGAGATTGCCTTTTGTTCAAAATCCTCGAAAAAAATGTTGGCTAATACAGGAGAAAGAGGGGGGGCTTCCCATAGCTAATCCTTTGTTTATATAGTTTACCTGTTTATATAGTTTACCTTCGAATTCAAAATAGCCAGAGTTTACACAGTGAGATAGCAGAGAGAACATTTTATTTGAAATCTTGTTCTTTAAAATATGGAGAACATCATGTGTCGGAATGTTGGTAAAGAGTGCTACCACGTCAAAGCTCACCATGATGTCAGAAGATTTTAGTTTTAAGTCCTTTATTTTAGAGACAAAATCTGTTGAGTTTTTAATATAAGAAGAAGATTTTCCTGCATAAGCTTTTAACGATGACACCAAATATTTGGATAACCTGTATGTGGGTGAGTCAATGCTGTCTACTATAGGTCTCAGTGGATAGTTTTCTTTGTGTACCTTAGGGAGACCATATAACCTTGGAGTGGGTGTAAAGAACGGATGGAAAGCCATGTATTTCGTGGGATTTCTGTAGTCTTTTGTAGGAGATTATTGGTTCTATTCTGTATTTCTCTTGTTGGATCACTTTCAATTTCCGAATAACTATCTGATTCTAACAGTGTTAAGATTTTTTTTGATTTTTTCTCGGTAGTCTGTTTTATCTAGAACTACAGTTGCATTCCCCTTATCAGCTTTTAAGATGACGACGTCCTTGTTAATCCGTAGATTTTTAATTGCAAGTCTCTCACCAGGGGATATATTATCAGAAGGAGGTTTTGCATTGTTGATTGCAAAAATTGCTTCTATGCGAAGTAAACTCGTGTCTGCGGTAGGAAGTAGCGAAGCCGCTTTCTCCATCTTAGTTAAAAGTAGTTCTTTAGGAATGCATTTTGGTGCCAACACAAAATTTAGACCTTTTTCGAGAATTTTCTCTTCATCGGGACTTAGCACGTATGATGATTTGTTAATCACCAAATTTTTAAGTCTGCTATGACAATCATTTAGAGTAGATCTTTCTTGTTTTGACTTGAGTAAGTTGAAATTTCTGATTAGCTTGTGTTTGTTTAAGTTTTGAGATCGTAATGCACGGTGTGTACTTGAATCTTTAATGTAATTCCAAGAATCCAAGTCTAAGCAGGCTGCTAATTGGTTTTCTAATGATGTTTTTTCTGTGAAAAGCAAAGATAGATTGCGTTTTGTATCGCAAATCCTCTCCGTTAAAAGATCTAGTTTAGCTTTAGTGTAAATTCGGTGCACTCTTTCTGTAGTAATGATTTCTTTAAATTGTAGGAACTTTGGAATAATTGAGGAAAACTTACATCTCTTCAAGAAGATAAGTCTGTTGATATTAATCCCAATGCTCCTGAGTGTCTTCTGATATGCTTTCGTAAGTGCACAATTACCCTCGTCAGAAGGGAAATGATGACTACTACTATTAACTCGGAGTTGGGATATGTTCATTTTTAATATTAACTGACTTAAAACCTGAGAATTATAACAAAATGAGATTTATTGGAAAACGCAACATGTTTCGTCGAGAATGACTTCATCAGGCGTTAAGAACATAGAAAGATATTAAAAGACACTGAAAATAACATTGAGACACTCTAAAGCTATACAATTATAAAGTTATAATATTCGACTGTGAATTACAGTTATTATGAACTTGAGCTATAGTCCGTGTTAAAGTTCTATTGTTGTACACTTGTGCGTGTGTGGAACCACGCGATCTCCAGTATCTGATAGTAGAGCTGAAAGAGTCAGGCAAATTATAGCTGAGATTATTGTTCATATGAAGCGGGTCCAAGGTGATTTCTTTTGACTCCACAACGCGGCCATGTCGGGCCATGTCCTGTTTTCAATAAACACGAACAACGAAAGCCGCCAACATGAGATAAATTGGACATCAACTTCGAACCTACACATTTGCCATGATGAGGTGGAACGCCGCATTGTGGAGTCAAAAGAAATCACCTTGGACCCGCTTCATATGAACAATAATCTCAGCTATAATTTGCCTGACTCTTTCAGCTCTACTATCAGATACTGGAGATCGCGTGGTTCCACACACGCACAAGTGTACAACAATAGAACTTTAACACGGACTATAGCTCAAGTTCATAATAACTGTAATTCACAGTCGAATATTATAACTTTATAATTGTATAGCTTTAGAGTGTCTCAATGTTATTTTCAGTGTCTTTTAATATCTTTCTATGTTCTTAACGCCTGATGAAGTCAATCTCGACGAAACATGTTGCGTTTTCAAATAAATCTCATTTTGTTATAATTCTTGGGTTTTAAGTCAGTTAATATTAAAAATGAATATATATATATATATATATATATATATATATATATATATATATGATCCACACACAAAAGGCCACAAGTGCCATGTGCAGGCAAGAGGAATAGAAGAAAGAAGGAATCCGTTCACATTTTGCTTGAACAGCTGAGGGTTAGCAGCTGTTCGACAGGCAAAACAGAAACCCAAAAGATAGTAACTTGTTAAGAGCAACAGGAGGTCTCAGATAATATTATTATCATTGGAGACTTCCAGGGAGTCCAGGACTCTTCGAGAGAGGCTATAAATAAACCAAACCAGCTATCATACCTTCATTTAAATTTTATTCACACTAGATACACTCATTACCCCTAAAGCCGAAACATTTCTCTCTGTGAGAGAAAAATCTAGCTTTTATCCCTTTCTTGACTGTGAACAAAGTTAACTTCCATGGATGCCCCTGTGTTCTCTCCCAACCTTCTATATAACAAAAAATTTCATCAGACAATATCCTATAACACCCATTCAAAAGTTTATAGACCTCTATCATATCACCCCTCTTTCACCTGTTAATCTGTAATCCACATACTTGCAATCTGTACTCATAATCTAGATATTACAAAGATAATATTAACTCTTCTTTGCACCTTTTCCACAGCTTCTTTATCCCCTTCTTATCTGGGAGACCAATCTGCACACAATAATCCAGATGTGGTCTTATCAAAGCCTTATAAAGAGGCAACATGACTTCCTTATCCTTGGATGGCAAGGTTCTCTTCATCAAATTATCCTCTGAGTTGTATTTGCTATGTGACTTTGGAACTTCAAATTCCTATCCAACAATATGCCAAGATCCCTTACCTCTTCAGTTTCTTGTAGCATAATCCTGCCAATATAATATGCCACTTGAAATTTCATAATGCCAAAGTGCATAGCTTTACACTTACTACATTAAAGTGACAACCATTTTCGTTTGCCCAAATTTTCAGCTTATTCAAATCATTTTGTAAGTGCTGAATATCAGTAGCATCCCTGATTGCCCTGCCTATCTTTGCATCATTGGCAAACAATTGCACATCTGTGTTAGATCCTGACTGATATTATTAATGTATAGATTGAACAATAATGGCCCAAGAAAGAAGTGAACCCTGAGGTACACTACTAAATCTGGCAGATTCACACCCACTGTATACCACTTTCTGATATCTGTTTGTCAACCATCCCCTGAACCAAGTCAAGAGTTTATATTCTAATCCCATATTCTTCCATTTATGCAGCAGCCTTTCTTTTGGTATCCCATCAAATACCTTAGAAAAATCCAACATTATCATATCGTATCCATTCCCTTTATCCAACTAAGCTGTAACATGGTTATAAAATATAAGCAAATTGCTAAAACATGACCTTCCTTTAGTAAACCCATGCTGCTCCTTGCAGAGTATAGCTTGTTTGTCTACCCATTTCTGCGAGTTCTTACCAATTTCTCTAAAATCTTCACTACGACACCAAAGATACTGATAGGTCGGTAGTTAGACACATCAGTTTTTGCATCACCCTTGTACAATGGAACTATCATACATTCCTGAGCTGAGATTCAAGTTATACAAACATGTGAAAGGCTTAGCCAATTCAGCTGAACATTCCTTTAGCAAATGGCTGATATTCCATCTATCCCTGTTGACAAATTCTTATCCAGGTTATGCACGCGTTCAACCTCATTTTCATGCACCTCTAGCTGTTCATCCTATGTAGCATATGCATCGTGTTACATATATCTGGTTGATATATCTTAGCAAAGTGAGCACTTGTTAATTGGACAATCTCATTAGCTTCCGACACTTGAGTACCATCTGCATTCAATAAAGTTATTCTTGCACATTTATTCTTTCTTTTGCTAGTGGCATAATGATAAAATTCTTTTGGATTGCCTTTAGCTTGTATGGCCAATTTATTTTCATACTCTGATTTAGCTTTCTGCACAATACTTGTTACTTTTCTGGCTTGAGCTTTATATATTTCATAACTCCTCTCACTGTTATTCTCACAATATTCTTTCCACATCATCATCTTCTTGTAGTCTCTTGCTTAATATGGTTCCACGTTCATTTCACTCCCAACCTATTTATTCTTCGAACACTAGGTATACATTCAGATACTGCCTCGTTTAAACATGTTTTCAAAGATTCCTATTCAGTAACTGATACCATGGGACCAAAGATAGTATTCTCCTAAGTTGAACATAATTTCCAGCTTTGTAGTTCAACATGTAACCTGTTCTAATCAGAGCATCAATACAATTAGATACTTCCTAAGTAAGCATAGCATGATCACTGTCACCAACTGGTAGTAAATTAGCCATGTTTTTAAGGGATCCCTTCTGACTCTATGAGCAAATTCAAGCTCGAGTTCCTTCTTTCATATGCCTCTTGAGAAAGTTGTCTTGCAACAATTCAATAAATTCCTCTTCTTTCTTTCCATGAGATTTCTCATCTACCCCATCAATGTTTGGAAAATTAAAGTCACCCATAATGATCACTCGTTTGGTACCCATAAGGCTAAATTGTCGTTACATTTCTTCATCCCCTGAAACTGAGCCACCAGGTCTGTAGAAACACATACCATATATTTTATTTTTGTTAGCCTCCACTTCACACAGATAGACTCAAACTCATAACTACATGGGACATTGTTACCATCATTGTTTTCTTGCATTTCTACCCTAATTGGACTTAAGTCATCTAATATCATTAGTGGTACTCCTCCTTCTTCAAACCATTTTGTGTCTTGCTCTAAAGTGGGTAAGATTTAATTTGATGATCTGCTGTACACTGACGGTGGCAAAATCTATATTGTGATATGAAATGGTGAGCTTCCTGGCAGTGAAGAAATTCGTGTTGATGACCTTATCCATTGCTTTCAAGATGAGGCTGAGGGCAATAGGACAAATATTACAGCTTATTTTGTTTAATAATTTCTCAAACTAATTTTTCATATACATTCAGAATACTGCTGGCCCAGTTGGTCAAGTGGATAGTGTACTCACTCACCAACAGACTTTGGGATCAAATCCCACTGTGAGCATGGATTTTTGTGAATGCCTCTAGGTAGTGGATAGTTTTTTAATTGCCCAGGGTGAGACCACTATCCTGCTTTTTTTGGAGTCCTGAAGCGGCTTTGATAACCTTTCTCTGGAGACCATGTTTGTCTCTAAAACAGGGTTTCCATATTATCTGACCCTTACCCACTTGTGCATTAATATCATGGGTTTGCAACATTTCATGGGTGGGAATCACATAATAAAAATAAAAAACATTATTAGTTTTTATGTCACCTTATATCTCAGGTTCTATTTTTGATCTCTCTTCTTCTGTTTCTAACATTTTTCACTAGCCTTCAGGACAGTTTGCCTCATATTCATTTTCTCTATTCTTTCCAAATCCTTCCTTAATTTTCTTTAGCTATTATTACAGTTTCTTATATACAACACTCTTTGAACCCTCTGAAAACACATGCTAACTGCTTACATAGGAATTCTTGAAACCAGTTTTTTTTAACCAATACAAAAAAGTTTTATATTTGGGTCTACATTTAGCATCTCGAAGATGATTGAATTTATTCATCTTCAAGCTTTCATGCATCCTTTTCAACATGGTAGTAATTTTATCTTGCTCCAGACTAAATCAGTCATTTCCTGTTTTAAATCCTATGTATACTCTTGCATGATCATAAACTAGTTTAAAATAATATAGTCAATAAGACTATATTATTTTAAATAAGACAATAAGACTATTTCTCATTTTATGATAAAAATGAATTAAGAAGAAGATCTATGATGGCAAACGATTCGATGTGTAGGCTATGTAGAAGGAATGGATGCGAGTTTTTGGATGTGTGGAGTGAGTTTGAGGGAAGATTGGATTTGTATAAGAGGGACGGCCTACACCTGAATGCGTTTGGTTTCAGGAGTCTAGAAAAACTAATAACTGGTATGATACCTAACACAGAGTCAGGGAAACTAAATTATAAAGGGAGGAATGGTGGATGTGAGTGCAAGAGACAATGTTATATAACTGTGTTAATGACACAAATCGGCTTTATCATTGAAATGTTGACAAGGAGAGAACGATTTCGGTTCAGACTAATAAAATGTGTGCAAAGATGTCTACAAGTGTAAGGGATTGGAGAAGAACAGAAAGGGGCAAGTTGTCCAACTGTGTCAGGCAGACTGCAGACAAGACAATACAAAAGAACAGACAGGTAGATTATTATGTCTGTACACAAATGCTACGAGTATCAGAAACAAAGGGATAGAGTTTTTTTGCCTTAGTCAGTATGTTGCGACCTCAGATTGTAGACATTAGTGAAACCTGGCTATCAGAATCAGACCTACTAACTGGTATTGAGAGTTAAGGGTACAGTATTTTTAGGAAGGATAGAGAGGAGGGGTATACTGCTAATGATATCGGATGACTTGAATCTAGTTAGAGTTGAGACCTATGATTGTAGTACTACTACTAACAATATTTCATGTGACACTGAGTTTGAAGCCATCTGGTGTGAGGTGGAATCTAACAAGATCAATTACATAGTAGGGTGTTGTTACAGACCCGGTGGATCGGTTGCTAGTGATGAAGAAATGCATCACCAAATAGAAAAGATGAAAAGAGTAATCATAATGGGAGACTTTAATTATCCAAATATCGATTGGATGAGAAGAATAAAAATGCATTTATTAAGCTGTTGTGGGACCCAACTTCCTCAAGCAGCATGTGACAGAAAGAACTCTAGGTCAAAGAGTGTTAGATTTGATTATGGTGTCAGAGGGCATTTCAGTTAAAGACTTAACTATTCTGCCTCCAGTTGGTGACACTGTTCATGCGGTACTAACTTGCAAAGTGACTAAATTTATCAATGTTCCATTAAGAAAGGGATACATGATGAACTACAAAGCAGGAAATTATAACCAACTATGATGAATATACTGAGTTCAGTGGAATGGGATCGGTTGCTGGATGGAAAGAATATCGATAGTGCATGGGAAGTGTTTAAACAATACTTAAATGAAGCGATATCAGAATGTGTCCCGAGAGTTTGAAGAATAAATAGAGTAAGAATCAAATGGATGTGTAATCTCATTAAGCAAGAGATTCCTAAGAAAAGGATGATGTGGAAGGGATACCATTTGCATAAGGATGACGTCCGTTATGAATGTTATAAGCAGCAGGCTAGAAAGCAAAATCTGAGTATGAAAAGAAACTTGCTCTGCTTGCTAAAGACAACCCACAAGAATTCTATCAATATGCTGCGAGTAAAAGAAAGAATGAATATGAAAGAATAACTCTTAAATCCAGATGGCTTGAAGGTTACAGATGCAGAAGAGGTTGTTCATTTAATGAGTGGCCATTTTGTTAAAAGCTTTCAACCTGGTGATAGCTTTTAACAAAAGCTATCACCTGTGTTTCTTCACTAGATGAAGAAACGCAGGTGTATGAAGTTGAGGTATTAGAGCTGTTGCACAAATTGAATAAGAATTCAGCAATAGGGACTGATAGAATATCCACACGTGTGCTGAAAGAGTGTTCAGCTGAACTGGCTGTTCCTTTGACCAGGCTGTTTAATATGAGTCTCAGAACAGTGAAGATTCTGCAGGAATGGAAGGAATGTATGGTAATTCCATTGCACAAGGGTGGTGCGATGACCGATGTATCCAACTATTGACCAATTAGTATCTGAGTGCATTCAGACACACAAAATGGGTAGACAGTGAATCTCTACTTCTCAATGAACAACATGGGTTTACTAAGTGAAGGTCATGTTTTAGCAACTTGCTCATGTTCTATAACAATGTTATCATTAAACTAGACAAGGAGAATAGATACACCATGATCCTTTTGGATTTTGCTAAGTCTTTTGACAGAATACAGCATGGTAGTCTGTTGCATAAATTGAGAAAATGGGTTTGGTTTATACAGTATTAGCATGGATAAGAGGGTGGCTGACTGATAGGTATCAAAAAGTGGTATACGGGGGATCTGAGTCTGCAAGGTTTAAGGATATTGAGATCCATTCCTGCACTTCAAATATACCAGCCTGTTTCCATCCAGGAGATTAAAGCAGCTTTTCCATCCAATTTCTCTGCCTCCGGACCTGATGGCTTTCTTGCGTCTAGGCTTCGGAAGGTGGCGTTGAAGATTCTTCAAGACTTAGTGGACATTCTCCTTTCCAGTAAAGTAATACCCATACTTATATGCTTTAAGAACTATCTTCCTTCCAAAGAAAGAAACTTCAAGCTGTGCATCAGACTTTAGACCTGTTACCATCTTCCCTATGTTACTTAGACTCTATGATAAAATATTAGTTAAACGGCTTCAGCAGCATATACAGCATGATTATAGACAGAGAGCTTTTGTCCCTTCAGACAGCTGTGCTGAGAATATATATCTTCTTTCTTCTCTTCTCTGATTTCCGACACCACCTTAAGCCTCTATATATGGCATCACTGGACCTCCAAAAGGCCTTTGATAGTGTCTCCCTTCCTGCTCTCTTTCGAGCACTGTCTATTGCTGGATGTCCAGAACCTTTTCTTTTCTATGTTATGGAGCTATACTTGGGTAGCTCCATCACTATCACTACAGGGTCCCATGCAACTTCTATTCCCATAGTGCAGGGTGATCCTCTATCTCCCCTTTTCTTTAGCTGCGTCATAGATGAGTTTCTTCATTCTCTTCCTAGCCATATAGGCTACTCTCTAGGCGCTTCTTCCTTTAATGCTATGGCCTTTGCAGACAATCTTATTTTTGTAGCCTCTACTAAGATAGGCTTGCAGGAACTCCTTGACTGGGCAGTTGACTTCTTCTCTATTCGAGGTCTTTTTATTAATGTAGAGAAGTCCTGCTCTTTAGCTCTTGTCCCCTCTGGTCATGACAAGAAGCTTAAGGTCGAAACTATAGAGTTTTCCCTGCACGGGAGGCCGTTGCATGCTTTGACCATGGAAGAGTGGAGATACCTTGGTATCATGTTCACTCCAAAGGGAAGGTCTTCTGTCCCTTCTATCCTAGAAGCTGGGATCACTTCTTTGAGGAAAGCTCCTCTCAAGCCCCAGCAAAGACTGTTTCTCCTTCCCTAATATCTCCTACCTCACTTTTATCACAAGTTGGTGCTTGGTAGGACATATATCTCGGTATTGTCCCAAATGGACAGGGCTATCCGTTCAGCCATGAGATCATGGCTCCAACTGCCACCCGACACTCCTACTGCATATTTTCATGCGAGGGTGAAGGATGGTGGGCTTCGGGTTCCATCACTTAGATGGCTGATCCCACGCCTGCGGCTGTCAAGAATCGCGTAGTTAGAACTATCTTCTTCCCCCATCTGTAGAGAGGCTTTCTATATCCCATTAATACAAGAAAACTTTAGGTGGGCTAAAGGCTGGTCCCATTATCAAGGTACTTTAATCGAGTCAGCACCTGCAGAACACAAGAAATGGGCATCTCTGTTGCACTGTTCTGTAGATGGTGCTCCTTTAAAAGAGTCATATCTGGTGCCTCTCCAGCATGATTGTGTAAGGAATGGTACCAGACTCCTCCCTGCATTCGAGTATATTGACATCAGGACGAGGATCAATGCCCTGCCTACTTTGGCCCGCACAGCTCGATGGGGTAGTGACGACTCCAACTGTAGGGCTGGGTGCCACTACAGTGAGACAATGTCTCATATAGCCCAGTGTTGCTTCCGCACCCATGGGGTCGACGTGAGGAGGCATGATGCTGTGGTCTCCATGCTGAACAACTGCTTTAAGAACAAAGGTTGGGAGACTGCGGTGGAACCACGTTATAGGACCTCCGCAGGTTTGCGTAAGCCAGACTTAGTGATTAAAAGAGATGGTGACGTTTGGGTAGTTGATGCCCAGGTGGTGGGAACAGGGTGCCCACTAGCCTATAGCCATAATAATAAAGTAAATTATTATAAAAATAACCCAGATCTAGTTAGTAAAATACGGGAGGATCATGGGGCAACTCCGAGGTTTACCAGCACCATCATCTCTTTACATGGCGTATGGAGTGCAGATAGTTATAAGGACTTAAAACAACTTGGGCTTATGCAAAAGGATATAAAAGTTCTTTCCTTGAGGGCCCTACAGGGCATGCTGGTGGCATGATGTTGCCACCAGAGAATGACTACATGATAACTCGAACAGGCATAGGGTAAAACACTTGTACAGGCTTAGGCCTATATCAAGTCTGGATGTGATGTAAGGGTAGTACTGCCCATAACCAGTACAAAGATTAATTTTAAAAAAAATAATAATAATAAGTGGTGTACCTCAGGAATCAGTGCTTGGTCCACTGTTATTCAATCTGTACATTAATGATATTGGGAAAGATTTGACAAGTGACATACAGCTATTTGCTAATGATGCAAAGATAGGTAGGGTAATCAGGAATGTTGTTGATATGCAGAATTTGCAGAATGATTTGAATAGGTAGGCATTGGGAAAATCGGTGTCAGTTCAATGTGAGTAAATGTAGTCATTCACTTCAGCATAATTAGATATCTCATCATCATCAAATTCCTGATATGTACATTCAAGGGGTATACAGAATATGATAGTACTACATGAAAAATTTACATCATTACTAACTTCCTATCTACAATTTTCCTCCAAATTAGTCTGTTACTTGTCAAGACTCCAACATTATCAGATCTTATATTTCTATCGTCTAAGGCACTTTGTACCGTATCAATCCACCTATATCTTGGTCTTCCTCAGGGTCATTTTCCTGCCAACCTGGCAGAGAACACTTGTTTTGCTAATCTTTCCTTGCGCATTCTGTTTAAGTGACCATACCAGCTGAGATTAGCTATGTTAATGCATTCCTGG
This sequence comes from Typopeltis vanoorti, assembly GCF_054136105.1. Lineage (NCBI taxonomy): Eukaryota > Metazoa > Arthropoda > Arachnida > Uropygi > Thelyphonidae > Typopeltis > Typopeltis vanoorti. The sequence goes on along the minus strand of NC_143573.1, from coordinate 78,993,919 downwards.
ATGCTGACAATGTCAAGTTAGTTTCCTAATATTCTCGTGTTTAATATGATATTTCCATTGATGCCATCTGTTTATGCCTCTAATCTTTCTCAGGACTCTCATATCTGCAGTCTCTAGTCTTTGATCAAGTGTTTTACTTTTGACCCAGCTCTCAGATCCATAAGTTAAAACTGGTTTGAATACTGTCTTGTATACAGCTAATTTATCTCTTATTCCATATGAATTTATTCATTTGACTACCTACCATAGCATCTTTGTTGATTTTGTTGTCTATTTCCATATTTAATTTACCATCTTCACTAAAAATCGTGCCTAAGTAGCTGAAATGTTTTACTTGTTCCACAGGTTCTTTGATCACCACACAGTTGACATTTTCAATGATTCTACCTATTTTCATTTTCTTTGTCTTTTTAATGCTGACCTTCATACCATATCTATTACATCAGTTATTCAATTTAATCAGGGAATCTTGCAAACTTGTAGCAGATCTATTTAAAAGTATAACATCGTCCGCATAAAGCAAAGAGCTGACATTAACATCTCCATTTCTGATATCATGTTTAATACCACTTTCCTTCATAATGTGATACATATAGATAATCAATAACAGAGGGAATAATGTACATCCTTGTCTCACACCAGATTTAACATTAAACCATCTTCCTGTACTTCCTTCAATTTTAACTGCTGACTTACAACTCAAATAAAGACTTAGTATTGCTTGATATAATGCCCCAGTACCACCATATAACTGTAGCATATTGAATAGCTTCTCTCTTGGCACCTTGTCATATGCCATTTCCAGATCGACAAAACTTAAATACAGATCTTTGTTATATTCGAATGCTTTCTGAACTATTTGTCATAAAGTGAAGATCTGATTTTGACAACTTCTATTTGGCCTGAATCCAGCTTGTTCTTCACCAAGCTTTTCTTCCACAATTCTTCTCAACCATTTCTCAAATATACTTGCATAGATCTTGCCAGGAACACTCAGTAGGGAAATACCTCTGTAATTCTCACATTCAGTTTTATTTCCCTTTTTATATATGGGTACTATTAGAGCTCTACTCCAATCATTGGGAATTCGTCCCTCTGTTCAGGCTTTCTGAACTATGCAGTGCAGCCACTGTAAGACTTTTATACCACCATACTTCAGCATTTCTGGTCGAATATCATCTACTCCTGCTGCCTTTCCACATTTCAAGCCTTTGATGGCTTTTTCTACTTCAAGTATGGATATGTATTGCTGACTGTATGCCTGTTGAGTGTTTTTTACCACTGTACTATCACTGCTTGTTTCATTTAGCAGTTTTTTGAAGTAATTGCTCCATACTTTAAGGATATCTTTTTCTCCTTTTTTCATGTCACCTTTATCATCTCTAACACCTTTTACAGCACTCTTTCCTCCATTTCTAAGCTTCTTCAACAACGTCCAGAATATCTTACCACCTTCTTGATATTTATTTTGTATGTTCTTGCCAAAGTCCTCCCATGACTTTTGTTTAGCTAGTTTTAGCTTTCTTACATTTGTCTCTGTATTCTCTAAGAGCACAAGCTGACTCATTTGCCAGGAACTTTTGATATGCTTTCTTCTTTTCCTTCACTGCCTCTTTAACTTCCTGTGTCCACCATGAGTTCTGATTTTTCTATCCTTGCAGACACCCTCACCACATACTTCTCTGGCTGAATCAATCAGGGTTTTCTTCAAGGCTTGCCACTGAATCTCCAAAATTTGGTTCCTGTTCTCAAACTCTTTCATTTTTCCTTCAATAATCTTTGTGTATTTTAGTATACAGTTGACATCTGAGAGCTGGTCAACTTTTATTTGCTTTAAAACTTTTTTACATGTTATTCTTTTCAATATGTAATTCAATTTCATCTTGCTCAAGACTAAATGGTTATCGCTTGCAATTTCAAATCCTCTGTATACTCTGGTGTCCTGCACCAGGGAGAAAACATCACTATCAACAATAACATAGTCAATGAGACTTTTCTTATTCCTTGCTTCTTCTGTCCATGTGAATTTGTGCACATTTTTATGTTGGAACATGGTGTTAGTAATAACCAGTCCATGTCCTAAGCAAAAATCCAACAGATATTTGCCATTATTATTAGCTTTGTTCTTTTCTCCAAATTTTCCCAAAATATTTTTGTATGTCTGACAATCATTTCCTACTCTGCTATTTAGATCCCCAACAAGGAACAACTTTTCCTTTTTCATTGTGTCAGTTGCTTTTTCTAAAGCATCAAAAAATTCCTCCACTTCTACCTTAGTAGCACCTTCTGTGGGACCATAGGCACAAAGAAGTCTCATTGTCCAATTCTCCATTCTGATATTTTCCCGCATCACTCAACTTGAGACTGGCTGCCATTCAAGAAGATTAGCCCCGTATTTTGTGTTGAATACTATGGCTACGACTTCTTTTCCTTGATTGTCATTTCCTGAATATAACATTTTGTATTTATTGCTCAGAAAGAGCTCACCAGTTTTTGTCTTTTTTGTTTCAGTCACCCCTTTTATGTCGATCTGGTACTTATCTAATTCTTCAGCTAGCTCCATTTCTTTGCCATTCAGGCTTCTTATGTTGATAGTACTGATCTTTAACTCTGGTTATGTTGAGTTGGGGTGTGCTTTCAGATTTGTTCCAGTAGCTGACTTTTCACTGTTATCTAATGTTGTATTATATTGGTGGATTTAGACTAGAAGAAACTGATGAGGCAAGGGATCTTGGAATGTTAATCGATAGGAAGTTGAAGTTCAGTGGCCCTATGGCAAAGATTGCAAATACAACTGAAAAGATAATTGCAATGCTGAAGCGAATATTTGCATGTAAAGATAAGAAAAGAGGCAAAATCTTGTAATGAGGCAAAATAACATTTTGCCTCTTTACGATGCCTTGATAAAACCTCACTTGGACTACTGTATGCAGGTCTGGTCTACTGGTTTCCGTTGTGATTCTGGTATATTGGAGAGAAAGTATAAAGGAGAGTGTTAAAAATAATATCAGGATTGTGGAATACTGATTATGAAGACAGATTGAGAATTTGTAGACTCCTTTCTCCTAGCAAACAGGAGAAAGAGAGAGAGAGAGGGGGTGATATGATTGAGACTTACCAACTTCTGAAAGGGTCATACAGGATTTCAATTGGTGTAATTTTGGGGAAAGGGAAAGGAAAAGAGGGCATTCTTGGAAGCTGAGAATGAAGGCCACCAAGCAGGGTATGAGGACTAGATTTTTCTCTCAGAGGGTGGTGCATGATTTGAATGGATTACCTTTGGATGTTGTGAGTGCAGACATTGTGAATGAATGCTGGTGTCTGTAATATGTGGCCTCCCACAGTGAGTCTCTGACTCACTGGAGGTCTTTTAATAATAATAATTTCTTTTGTTCCTCTGTGTGAATTTATGCTAGATTTGGTGTTAAATATATGAGAAGGAGATAATATTAATATAATATTAAATATTTAAGAAGGAGAGGTGATTTGATCAAGACTTTTAAACTGTTGAGAGGCAGTTACAAGGTAGACATTGGAGAGTTCCTTCACTTGGTGGAACGGCAGGAAGGAGCGATGACAAGGGGCCATCTCTGGAGGTTACAAAAGGAGGCTGTGCGCAAGAGGGTGAGGAGTGATTTCTTTGCGTGGAGGGTGGTTGAACCTTGGAATGCATTGCCTGAGAGAGTGGTTGGAGCATGAACAGTCAATGGGTTCAAGGAGTGGTATAATAAACTTTGTGTTTCCTTAAAACGACCTCTCACAATGAATCTTTTGACTCCATGGAGGCCTGGATAATAATAATAATATCACTATTTCATATACTGAACAGAAATCCATTTGTAATTGCCAATATTATTAGCTGTTAATAGTTTTAATGGAATGTGTGTGCAAAACTGGGCACCAGAAACTCACTTGCTCCAAACAAAATTCACTCCAAACAGGTGTGTCATCAGAGACAAGTGAATTTTCAGTCTCATTTTAAATGCATTCAAAATATTTTCCCCTTTTCTTTGCATAATTTACACATCTTATTTCATTTTAAAACATCGTTTTTCACTATCAAGTATTTGATCACAGCAGCCTCCAGCGGTAACTAATAAGATTTATTTTCAACCAGGAACTTGTATCATATGTAATTATGATACAAGTTCTTTTCTTAATATCTTTGCAGACTTTGTCCCTGCAAAAAGTTAGTTTGCATGAAGATATAGTGATTTTACACACACACACGCTCACACACTCTCTCTCATTCACTCACTCTTTTTTAAGGTGACCAGTTTTTATTTGTTTCACTTTCAGCTGTTATATGAAATAAGACAAATTTATAGGCTTATTTTTCCGACACCCTTTTTTACAGAAACGGCTTTAAGGAACAGTTGTCTTGCAGTTAGAGACCAGACCACGTTATCGACATCATGAAATGTTAGTCTGACTCCTTTGCTTGAGTTGACCAGTTTTAATTGTTTTTGTACACTTCATTATTTGTATTTCCTAATGAATTATTTTATATGGATGTTTTATATAAATTCACCATGATTATGCACAACAGATGATAGGAAATGCAAACTGCGCTTTTTACTTTTGTGAAACAGTGCAAAACCAAAGGTGAAAGTAAGGGAAAGTATTAAAAACACTGAAGAAAATAGTTCTTTTGTGTCACCAACCAAAAACAGTTATGAGGGATGCAGGGCTGGAAAGTTCTGATAAAAACCTAGAGCAAAAATGATATTAAAGCAAACCACAAGAAAGAAAATACAAGAATATAAGAACATAGTTACCTTCATAACTTTGCTACTAGTATGTTTTTTCTTGTGGTTTGCTTTAATATCATTTTTTGTTCTAAGTGTTTATCAGAACTTTCCCGCCCACCACCCACCCAATCATATTACGTGCTAAGACAAATGGCTCAAAAAATTCAGTGGTATTGTGCTACAAAGGCTAAGTTGCATTTAGCCACTTTTCAAAGAAAGATAGATTCTAACTAAAAACTTCATAGTCTCAATAGTAGAACGGTATCGTTATAGTGCAATCTTTAAAACCAAGAAACTTCACACTTTTTTTTTTTTTTTTGACATCAATTATTTACTGATGTTGTTAAACAAAAATTAGTTATTGTAATTAAAGACACCAGTAGTGAATCTTCTATAGATATTTCAAATGAAGGGAAACTCATCCATTATTGACATGCATAGATAAAGTGTAGAAGTGAACTTGTTTGTTTGCATAATTCCTCTCCAAAACTCAGCTGCACTGTACTTTGATAGTTAAACCATTTTGTTTTGTTTTATATATATACACACACACACACACCTTTTATAAAATTCATACTATGGGTGAGTAAATTTTTTTTGTGACTAGTAGATTTATGTGGTATTTTCTGGAGTCCTGCACTAGACACATTAAAATAGTCATGCTTATACATGTAACAAAAATGAATAAATTCTATATAATTTGTGTTACATAGCTGTGCTATTTCCTCCCCCCCCCCCCCCAAAAAAAAACTGCTCTGTCTAATGATTGATAAAGTTTTCTATGTCTTCTTTACTTAGAACCTCTTGTAGGACCATAGGCAATAAATACCTCGTTTTCCATTTTGAAATTTGCCCATATCATCTTGTGATGTTTCCTGCTATTCAAGAAGTTCACCTTCTCATTTATTGTTGGATACTGTTACTCTTTCTTTTCCATAATCACTTTTCCCTAAAAATAACTGGAGCACATAGGGATGGATATAGGGTTGGTGAAGTGGATGAGAGGATGTTGATGGAGAGATATCAGAGAGTAGTTGATTCAAGAGTAGAGTCCAGATAGGTGAAGGCCTCTGACTAGTGGCATGCCACAGAGCTTTGTTCTTGGGCTGCTACTATTTAATTTGTACATTATTGATATAGAAAAGGATCTGAGATGAACTGTTCAGTTGTTTGGCAATGATGCAAAATTAGATAGCAATACAGATGATGTTAAAATTTTGCAGGATGATTTGGATACACTGGCAATCTGGGCAAATGAGAATGGATATCGGTTTAATGTGACAAAGTGTAAGGTTATATATTTTGGAGCGAAAATATTACCAGCTGTATATCACATTGATGGAACTGTACTTCAGGAAATTGACATAATTTCCTGAAGTTGAAATTGACCAGATATTTAGGAGTGTTAATGGAGAGGGGGTTTAAAGTTTAGGGGCCACATAGCAAAAGTGGATAAAGCAGCTCATCAGATTACTTGGTTTCTAAAGAATACTTTGACAAGTAGAGTAGTGGTGGATAGAGAGTTGAAGTTTGGATGGCATATTGCCAAGGAAGCCGGGTAGCTCACAGATACAACCACATCTGGATTACTGTGCTTAGGTCTGGTTAGTTAGGTTTCTTGGAGATGAGAAAGTGTGGAGAAGATCCAGAGGCAAGTGACCAATATAGCGAGTAGTCTGTGGAATGCTCCCTATAAGGATAGATTGAGGGTTTGTGGGTTGCAAAAGTTGGTTGATAGGTGAAAAAAAAAAGGGGTGTGGGAGGATATGATAGAAACTTTAAGTTATTACTTAAAGAATTTGATCGGCTTGATGCAGGGGAAAATTTTCAGCACTTTAATAGAGGGAGCAGAACAAGATATCATCCCTGGAAGTTGAGTATGAATGTGGATAACAAGGGCATGAAGATTAGATTTTTTGTTTGGAGAGTGGTGAATGAATGGAATGGGTTAGGAACATTTGGGTTACCTGAGTCAGTTGTGGTTACATTGTCTATTAACAGTTTCAAGGAGAGGTACAATAGATATTGTATTGATAGTTTGGGTCTCCTACGATGAGTCTTAGGACTCCATGGAGGAGCCTGTGCAGTAATGATATATTTTTAAGGTCCTAAAGACCTCAGTAAGATAGTTGATATACTGAGGAAGTAACTCTAAAGAATTATTTCTCGGGTTGTAAATTCATAAATTCTCTTCGTTATAGTGCAATCTTTAAAACCAAGAAACTTCACGCTTTTTTTTCTTTTCTTTTTTTTTTTTTGACATTAAGCTTTTCTAGAAGTGTATAAAGCTTTGTAAAATTACTGAAATTAGATCATTCATATATTTTCTGCTTTTCATGCATTTCTAGGTGGAATTGATAATGTCATAATAAAAGATGAGAAGAATGGAGGGGGAAATTTGGGTAGGGGCTTTTCTAAAAAGTACCTAGCCATGTCTAAAAACAGGAATACTGCAGTACTTTGTACTGTTTGTAAACAGTTGGGTATTATAGATCTAGATAAGATTGTAAATCGTATTTTAATTTTTCCAGGAAAATTTCTTCCCTGCAAAATATTTCAGCATTGATAGAGTATTCAGGAATGAAAACCTCGATGCTACACATTTGGCAGAGTTTCACCAGATAGAAGGTGTGGTGGCAGACTATGGCTTAACTCTTGGTGATCTCATGGGCATAATACGTCAGTTTTTTAATAAATTAGGTATGTTTGGTATTGTATGTTAATTAATCCTTGAAGTTAGTTATTGGCTATGTTTTGTTAGTGTAACCTATTTTGCAAAAATATAGCATTTAAACTCAAAAATAATTGATTCTAAAATGCAATATGGTTTCAATAGACTCAAACATCTTTAGATTTGATATAAAAACCATGTTGTTAATAGCACATGTTTCCATTACCAAAAATCAGGATATATGTAAATCTAAAAAATAATTCTGCTCAGACTTGTTAGCTGTGAACATTAGGCATCAACATTTAGAATAAGTCATAAAATTGTAGTTCTTCAAAACAAAAGTTGTCTTATGCTATAACTACATGCACAGAATCCTTCTGGAAATATAAAACTTAATTAATGCATTATTAAGCTGTATCACAATTGCACGAAGAACTGAACATAGGATTTATATTTGGGATAAATAAATTAAATCAAAAGGATAAATGACACAAATACCTAGGAACTAAATTATAAATTAGATTTAAAAAAACTTCCATGCATGAGATTTTTATGCGAATGTGTTAATACTCGTTTTGAACAACCTGGAGTTAGCCTTGCTCAGTTAAATAATGTCCTTGTTGTTTTCTTCAGTGAACCAAGGAAAAAGTCAGCTACTTGAACAAGCACCAACTCAACATCGGCAGAATTCACTGTTGGTACCATCAATATCAGATACATTCACAAGAATAAATAAGAACAACTTGAGGAGGAAATTTGAAAAGTTGTTGATAGATAAAGAAAGGTCACATGCATTTCCCATGAAAATGTAGTCATTAATTTCTTTTCACATAATGTAAACATAATCCTCACTATAGAGAAGGTTCTGGAGATTAAGTAGATTGTGAAATCATTCAGAGCAGCTGTAATATTATGAAGCAATGTTGCCAAGGCTTAACAAGCTGATGTTACACCCTGATAACCAAGAATGTAGAAATTTCAGTTATCATGGTGTAACATGAAAATAAAAATATAAAACCCTATGTGAGTAGCTAATACAAAATATTTGAAGAGAGAAAATATGCTTGCATTCAAGTAAAATAATTATAGCAGAAATTGTTTATTTAACTAAATAATAAAAAATGGAATCTTATTTAAAAAAAAAAGGATATGGAAAAAATAGGTTAAGTAAGACAAAGAAGATTAGTGATAAGAATTTGTATGTGAGAGGCTAGTTTAACACTTGAAAAAAGGAGATTAAAATACACCTAAACCTCTTTGTGAATTTTTTTACACGAATTGGGATATCAGAAATAATTTTTTTTATGCGATTTTTATTCACTTTTATGCGACCAACCTAGAGTCTAAGTTAGGAAAAAATCCGTAATTCAAGAAAATTCTGAGAATTTTGTAGAATTGCATTCTCGTTTCAATTAAGAAAATTCTAAATTCTTACGAATTTCATTTATTGGGAATTCCTCAAATTACATAACTGACTGCACATAAAAAAGCAGTTCTTAGCAGTTTGAATTTGGTGTTTGAGTAGGCAACACAGTAACCGCATTTTTTGCATTTGCATTTTTTAAGTGAAATCAAAATAAAAATTGTGTAATAAAATTAATAATTTTGCCAAGAAATAATAAATGATAAGCTATATGTAATTTTCAAACTTTCATTTCATTAACTGAAGATTTTAATCCAGCCCTCACACGATGTTGCCGATAACCAAAAAAAAAAAAAGGGAAAGCCATTTCCTTGGATATAAAAATTTAAATTTTAGATCATCTTTCAAACCGGGGAAGGTAGGACGGCTATGGGTAAGCATTTTGGAATCTGTGAATCAACTGTCAGATCTATAAAGAAAAATGAAGAGGCTGTTAGAAAAGCGGTATGTTCTGGTACAAAATCGAGTGCGAAATTATCATCATACTCAATTATCATCATGTTAGCTTGCTCCACCTTTGCAACGAGTTGCCCAGTGTTGTACCAACTTACCCCAGTCCTGAAGATACTTTCAGGTGCAAACTTTGATTGCTCACACTTGGATAAAGGATTAAACTAAATGTATTATAGTGTAACCAAGTGAAAAATATGCTTTCAACATCTTTCTCTAAATCCAGAGTAATTTAATAAAAAGGTGGCACACCGTTTGGCAACTGCTATAGGTAGAGATGACCTTGCTAATGCTTCTGCCTGGTATCTCCACTTAGACCTGGCTCCCACTGAAGAGACCTCAATAAAGGTCGAAACTAGTCTGGGCAGTGGCCCTTCCCTTAATGCATAACATTATACATATCCACAAGGAGATGTGTTTTGCATTAATGGAGATACTGAGTCCACCTTTGCAACGAGTTGCCCAGTATTGTACCACCTTACCCCAGTCCTGAAGATACTTTCAGGTGCAAAGTTTGTTTGCTCACACTTGGATAAAGAATTAAACTAAATGTATTATACTCAAGAAATGTTGTTCTAGAAAAGGGCCAAAAAAGCTTTAGTGATGTGGATAGAAGATAATGTGCAAAAAAGAATGCCAGTTGACAGAAATTCCATCAAGCAATCAGCATTGAGATTTTATGAACAGATTAAAAACTGCAGCCAGATTTCATCTCAATCGAGGAAAAAAATATGAATTTCATGCAAGCGATGGTTGACTGGCTAAGTTAATTAAAAGACATACTCTTCATAATATAAAAAATAAAGGTGAAACAGCTGCTAAAGCATTTCCACAAAAACTTGCTAAAATTGAAGATGGAGATTACACTCGTGAAGAAGTTTGGAATATGGATGAAACTGGCCTTTTCTGGAAAAGAATGACAAACAGAACTTACGTATCAAAAATGCAAAAAAACGGTTGGTGGGTTCAAAGCAGCAAAGGATCGCATAACACTCCTATTGTGTTCGAACGTTTTAGGAGATCGGATGTTAAAACCACTGCTCATAAATCAATCATTAAGACTACGGCCAGTGAAAGGTGTAGATTTTCAAAAATTGCCAGTTCGTTGGATGGCCAACAAAAAAGCTTGGGTGACCATTGATATTTTCACTGAATGGTTCCACAAACATTTTGTGCCAAAAGTTAGACGCTATTTGAATGACAAGGGTCTCGAATTTAATTTGCTTTTGATACTTGATAATGCACCCGGTCATCCTGCCATAGAACACCCAAATATGCAATTTTTTTTTTCTGCCGCCTAATACCACATCATTGCTACAACCTCTGGGTCAGGGTATAATTGCGACTTTTAAAACGTTATGTCAGACGGACATTTCAGTACGTTTTGAACAAGCTAAATGATGATGAAACACTGTCAGTTATGGATGTGTGGGGAAAAAATTCAATTATGGATTGTATTGATCAGGTTCGATTATCGTTATCTGAATTGAGACCAGAAACTATGAATGCATGCTGGAAAGCTATTTGGCCCGCATGTGTCAAAGAGAATGCTCCTGTTCCCCTCAATCATACTGCAGAATTCCCCAATATAATAAGTTTGGCATGTGAAATTGGCGGAGAAGGATTCGATGATCTTACGTCGGCAGATATCGAAGAATTGTTAATTGATAAACCTCTTAGCGAAGACGAAATAGTGAAGATTGTTTCTAAGACTCCTGAAAGAGAAGAAGTTAATAATAATGATCAATATAATCCTACTTTTACTGCTGATATAATTAATAAAGGTCTTAAACTGGCCAGTAATTTAGGCAATTATTTTGCCCAACATGATCCAAATGAAGAATGTGCTGGGAAGTTTTCATGTGAGCTTAAGTTGTTAATGTCTTCATAGAGAGAATTATATCACGACTTATATAAAGTATCAACGCAGCGATTAATAACTGAGTTCATGCCTAAAACTACTGAAACAACCAGTGGTACTTTTGTTCAAGACATAACAAGAATAATTCCACAAGTTGAGGCGGAAGTCGATGACGATAATACCATTATTATTACAGTCTCACGAAAACGAAAGCTTTCGCATTTATTGTCAGAAACTGATAGCGAATAACATCATTTTTTTATAGAATCCTTAGCAAACAGCTGAAATGAATATGTTTTTTTTTTAAAGTTATTAAAATTCATTATATGTATGTGTGTTCTCCATGAAATGTAAATAAAAATCTTATGATCCTATGATCCTAACAAATTTAATGTTTGTTTTTTACATTATTTTGCTTATATTTCAGGTTTGGAACTAATCTTCACTTTTCTATGGAGTCAGTAGTTCTTTTTACGTGTAATTTTTAGGAACGTATCTATCGCGTAAAAAGAGGTTTAGGTGTATTCAAGTAAATTCTATTAAAAGGGGATTAATTTAGTACAGAGGCTAGCTTAAAACAAATGACGATCGCTCAAGGTCAATTCTCAAAGTGAGACGTCGTCACGTGAGAGTCGTGTGCAAGTGAACCGTAGCATGTTTTGGGCAGAAAAACGCATCTTTAATTGGAGAGTGAGATCAACTCCAGTAGGGGGGAAGAAAAGAAATGGAAGATAAAAAGGTTAGGAATCCCCCCCCCACAAGGCTTTTTTCCTCAGAGTTTCTTCATGAAATTTTCATATAGGTAACACGCAGTTTTTCCTGAGTGATGGCGTAGGAGTTATCTCCATCCGACACAACAAGGAAGCGGGAATTCAATTCCCTTTTCCTATTGCAAGAGGCGAGGAACGTCGTATAGTTACAAGAAGGTAGAAATTGTCTATGTATTTCATCATCCAGTACTCGTAACGAGGGAAAGAAAATCCATACAGAAGGCCGTGCCCACATGATGAGTTCCATAGTGATAAAATAGAAGATCCTATGTGTGTCATTAATTCAAGCACAAAAGGTATAGATCGTGAAAACCAGGGTTTGTCCTAGAAAGGTACTGTAAAATCTTGTATCAATTGAAATCGCATATAGTTGCAATCATTGTTAATTACTGGACAGTTGAGGATATACTAGGACTTTAGTACAAGTCAGAGTAGAATGAGAGTAAACTAGTTTGTATTATATGATAGGCATTCATGTGCTAGAGATCTATGTATGCACATGGTATTTCATATGAGAGTGTCTTAAAGGTCAAATGTATGTATGAGCATAGCAGAAGGATAGTTTAACTTATATTGTTTTGTTTTGCTCAGTGGATGTGGCGTTTGCATACCACGGCGCTTGGCCGCATGAAGAAAGACTTGGTTTCGAGTCTAGTCGGCGACTAGAGGAAATTTTTCTAAGCCTTTTTTCGACCGGTTCCCGAGTTAGTCGACTCTGGCACGGGCAAGCGGGTTTTTCCTCCCGGAAACTCGGGTTTTTTGTCCTGTAAACTCAAGAAAATCGACCGTAGAACCCACATTATTTCAGACATTAAATATATTGTGTTAGCGTTAGGGACCACGAGATGGCGGCACATTTGAGCCGTCTCTCTTCACTGCGTGCCGCTTAATTAGTGATAGCCTTGGGCCATCTATCTCTGATTGGGTACCAGTGGAGATTGAACTGCCCACTCAGTCTCCAAAAGTTAGATAGGGCTAAATGGCTCGCCTACTCCCGTATACGGGAATAAAAAGGCGTTAGCTGATTTCTGACTACTTTTCTTTCTTTCTGTTTTGTTTTGTAAGTTAGATAAGGTAAACTGAATATAAATATAAATGTCCATGGTATTATAGCAATATAGAGCATTCATTATTAGCATAAGGTTAAGTAAAGTGTTAATTTGTTCCAGGATTATATGTGTACATTTATAGGTATAAAAATCTGTTATGATGGCACGATCGCAAATTCCCATATAGGATTTTGCCTAATACTTGTATTTTGCTTGTGTAATTTTATTCTTAGTATTGAATTGTGTTTTATATAACAGAAATTGAATTGTACCATGTTTAAGATTTTAAATAAACTTTTGTTCACTGATAACACAGTTGTCTGAAATTGCTGCCTAATGCACCACTTGATAAAACGTACAAACCTAATCACGCAGGAAATTAATGTGTTAAGTTACGAGATAAAGGGTCACGACTGCATAATAGCTTCACACCGAGACATATTTTTGTAATTGCTCCTTGTTTTGGAATTATATATCTTAAACTAAATGTCCTGAAAGGCACAGTATAATATAAATCTAAGGGGAGAAAAAGCTTAACTATTTGAATTTTGTACTATCTCGTACATAGTTAAGTTTTGAATAAAGATAAGTAGATATTCACTTGAAAGGATAAAGGAAAGTTTAATAATCGTAGGTAGGGACACAACGCTGATAAAGGTAACTTCACACATTTTATGAATTTAGGTAATAAATATGGATCTATTATTAGCTCAGATATCTACCAGTTATTGAGTGTTGACCTGTGGACTGCTTGTAGACGCACATATACAACAAAACCCACAGTATAATTAAAGACATTTGTAACTGGCCCAAAGAAGTTAAAGATCAGTTAACTTCAAGAAACACCTGGTTAATCTCAAGATTTGTTGTACCTCTTTAGGTTCACAAGCTAGAAGTACTTTTGCACCCAATTAGAAACTCCCTACCCTGCAGACTATCAAGATATTTATCCAAACTTCTAGCCACTACATTTAGGAAAATTGACTTATACATCAAAAATTGCAGTGGTTTTATTGATTAAAAAAAAATAATGATATAATCCTTGGACCTGTGAACCTCTTAGCAAGTCTAAACATAGACTGTCTACCAGAGAATGAAATTTTGCTTCTAGTTAAAATATAAATGCTTATATATTTCACACATTAAGTTGCAGAACACTGTGTTGAGTCTAGCAGACTATTTAAGATTTTTATATGATAGCCAGTATACTAAACAGTGATGCCTGCACAGGTATATAAGTCTTGTGGAGTGGTTAATGTTAGGTTCTTATAATTTTTTTTACTTCTACGTAATGCATTGTACTCTGTTATTTAACAGCCTTTGAGTGTTTTGTAATCCTTGTTTTTTTTTTAATGTTCAAATTGCATTAGGTATAACAAAGATCCATTTCAAACCAGCATATAATCCATACACAGAACCTAGCATGGAAATCTTCAGTTATCACAGTGGACTGAAGAAATGGGTAGAAGTTGGTAACTCTGGAATGTTCAGGCCTGAAATGTTGTTGCCTATGGGTCTTCCTGAAGACGTATCTGTTATTGCATGGGGACTCTCATTAGAAAGGTAAATTAATAAGTTTTTAACAAATTCAGTTCTTAGTTAGATCTACTTCCTCCATCCTTAATATGATAGCAAAAATTAAATATAACCTATTAAACCTTTCTTTTAGGCTTGCACGGTGATCCGAATGCATTTTTGGAAATTATGGAGACAACTACCATGTTTGAATAAAAACTTAGTTTAATATTACTAAAATTTTTTACAATTCGACGTTTCGACCTTTATGTCAAGGTCATCTTCTGGAGCGTACAAATATACACAGGAAACAAGCTATACTACAATCATACTGGTTCGTTAAAGACACTGACTAACCGCTACCACAATTGTTGGCCTGACCTCTGGTGAAAAAAAAAAATTTATACATCAACGCTAGAGTCCTATTATTTGTGTTGTCTGCTATATACATATATTAACATCATTCCATCCAGTTGGAGTGGAATGGTTTCTAATACTAGCGGATTGGCTGGGGTCCTGACTTGTGTTGAATCTTTCATATTAGGTTGGCTGGCACACATTCAGCCCAATCCAGCAAACTGTCCACTATAAATAAATTTTGTGGTTCCAATGAACTTGTGAAAGTCAGCTGTGTGATTTTGCCACGGACAGTCAACTCTCACTATAGCAGACACAACTATAACAAACTCACTCACTGTAACAGACTACTGAAAAATCCCAACCAAGACTCCACAGGCAATGCTATACTAAAAAAAAAAAAATTTACTATAGAAAACTAACCCAACAAACTAATCCTGTGGTCCCTACAAGTTTTGGTGAGAGTTGACTGTAAGCACTCCTCTGATTTTTTTGTGAAATTTGAAATCTAATCTGTAAAATTTTTTTCCACTGGGTTAGTAATTCATTTAGAAATTAACTTGCCAAGAAATTATATTCTTGTTTATCCATTGTCCAAGTGTGGACTTCACATTCAAACTTTGTTTTCTACTCTTCAATCAACTGTTTTATTTTTAATCCAACTTTCTCATACTATAAATGAAAATTAGCTTGAATATTGCCTTGTATGTGGCTGATTTATGTTTTTAGGCTAAATTCTTCTAGTAGAGGCTTATACGTTGGTCATACATAACTGGTAATTAGTTTGCGGAATTAACAACGCATATAAAGTATATTAATTAAAGGTAACTTTAATAAATAACTTCTATATTTCGGCAACGTCACGTTGCCATCTTCAGGAACATAAAGATATGGTATGTGCACGCAGGCACTAACAAAAGCAAATGAGGAAGAAAGCAAGAAACTAATATTGTTCCTACAGTCCTAATGGTGCCCTCTGGTGGGCTAATTAGGTTGACTTGGCATTTGGGCTGAAGATCTCAAAATGTAAGTCTCCCAAATTTGGGGTAGTTTCATGCACCCAAATTTGTTGAGGTTAGGAACGTTTTTTAGAGCTGATGAAGATTCCTTGAATAATCTTTCGTATTTAAACTTGCTGCGGTGTATTATTTTTGTTTTCTTCCAACGAATTCTATGGTGGGTATCTAAGGCATGGTCTGCCAGCCCAGAGCGGCTGTACTGGTGAAACTGGATGTAGTCTTTGTGTTCTGAAATCCTGATATTTGTTGTTCTGCCTGTTTAGCCAAAGTAGGACAATTTGCAGCTGCAAGGGACCTGGTATACACCAGGTAGGTCTAGGGGAAGTGGTTGGTCTTTGGTAGAGCGGATAAGGGATGCCAACTTTTTATATGGTCTGTAACAAGAAGTAAGGTCATATTTTCTGAGGATATTGGTTAAATTCTCAGAGGTACCCTGGATGTAGGGGATGGTGATAGATTTGGTGTAATCTTTTATTGTGGAGGGGGGGGGGGGGAAGGGGGGTTGTCGTTTACTGGTTTGAGTATTTTTTGGGGGGTTATAGCCATTGGCTAAGAAAGTGTTGTGGATGTGGTTTAGTTCAGTAGTTAGGGCCTTGTCATCTGAGCAGATTAATTTTGCCCTGTTATATAGTGTTTTTATAACCCCATATTGTTGTGAGTGGGGGTGGTGGGATTGCTGGTGAATGTATCTGCCAGTATGGGTGGGTTTTCTGTAAACAGAGAAAACTAAAGATCCATCAAGCTGGCGGGTGATTAAAGTGTCTAGAAACGGGAGGGTGTTGTTTTCCTCTTTTTCTAAGATGAACTGGACTCTGGGGTGTTGGTTGTTTAAGTGTGTTAGGAAGGAGTGGAGTGAGTCTGAGCCATGTGGCCAAATAGCGAACACATCATCCACATAACGTAGCCAAATAGTGGGTTTTTGTGGGGCGGAGTTTAAGGCTTTCTCTTCAAAGGTCTCCATAAAGAAATTGGCCAAGGGTGGGGAAAGTAGTGAACCCATGGCTGTCCCCTCTATCTGTTTGTAGAACTTTCCTTGCCAAACGAATTAGCCTGAGTTCATTGTGAACTGAAATAGGGCTGAGATATTGGGAGGAAACTTGGCTTGAATGAGCTGTAGGGTTTCTTTGAGTGGGACATTAGTGAATAGGGAGGAGACATCAAAACTGACCATTATGTCAGTGTGTTGGAGTGAGAGGTTTTCTACACTGGCTTTAAAGTGAGTTTTTTATGTGTGATGGTGTGTTGCCAGTATAGTGTGTAAGCGTTTTGGCTAAATGTTTGGCTAATTTATATGTGGGGGAATCAATGCCATCCACTATGGGACATAATGGCACATTTTGTTAATGTATATTTGGGAGTCCATATAATCGGGGGGGGGGGGGGTCTAGAGTTATAAGGTTTTAGTTTGTTAGTGACTTTCTTAAGTGCACATACTATATCTTTATGTTCCTGAAGATGGCAACGTGACGTTGCCGAAATAAAGAAGTTATTTATTAAAGTTACCTTTAATTAATATACTTTATATGCATTGTTAATTCCGCAAACTAATTACCAGTTAGGCTAAATTCTCTCTTAAACCATATTTGGTTACTGCCTACCACACTATCTCTACTTATTCTGCTATTTATTTCTATATTTAATTTGGCATCTTCATTCAAAATTGTGCCTAAATTGCTCAATGTTTTAATTGATTTATAATAGATTCGCTATTGAGAACAGAGTTACTATTATCCATGCTGTTACTTATATTCATAGTTTCTGCCTCCTTTAAGTTAGTGGAAGTAGATTTCATCATCATCAAATTCCTGACACATTTAATGGATCTTATAATAGCATTACATGAAAAGTTACATCGTTACTAATTTCCTATCAACAATTTTCCTCCAGATTAACCTGCTGTCTATCAACATTCCAATATTATATTAGATCTTATATTTCTGTCTTCTAAGGGTTTTTTTACTGTATCAATCAACATACCTCAGGGTCTTTCCTCTCCCATCCTGTTTGAGTGTCTATACCACCTGAGATTAACTCTGCTAACACATCCTTGAATGCTAACAATGTAACCTTCTTTCCTAATATCCTCATTTTTTTAATATGATACTGCCACAGATGTCATCTGTTCACTCCCCTAATCTTTCTCAGAACTCTCACATCTGTGGTCTCCAGTCTTTGATGAAGAGTTTTATTTCTAACTCAGCTCTTCTTTCCATATGTTAAAATTGGTTTGAACACTGTCTTGTATACAGCTAATTTCTTTGTTATTTCGTAGAAATTTGTTCAGCTAGCTTCCTACTATATCAGCTTTACTAATTATGTTGTCTATTTTCATATTTAATTTACCATATTCCCTAAAAATTGAGCCTAAATAGCTTAAATGTTTTACTTGTTCTATAGATTCACCATTCAGGATAAAATTGATGCTTTCAATGTTTCTTCCTATTTTCATTGTGTTTGTCTTTTTATTGCTAATTTTCATACCAAATTTATTACAACAGTTATTCAATTTAGTCAGGGAATCTTGCAGACATGTACTGGATTTATTCAGAAGTATAACATCATCTGCATAAAGTAAAGAGCTGAGATTAATATCTGCAATTTTGATATCAGGTTTAATTATCACTTTTCTTCTTAATATGATCCATATAGATGATGAATAACATACACTCGATTTCACCACATCTAGCCAGAAAAGCTGGTCACTTCGGAGAAAATTAGGTGGGGCAGGACCAACAACACACAAAACAACAGAGATAACTCCTGATCAAATGGTTAATCATTTATTGAAAACCTCCAAGATACATCCCAGCTTCATCAGGAAAATTACTGTGCAGTCTTCCATCAGACAAATCCTGAAGATGGGCCCTGAGCTTCCTGAACTTGTACACCCAGTATCTCAGGAAGAGGTACAAGTAGCCTTAAACTCGTCAAGAATGGCAAAACTGCAGGAGTGGATGGTATCCTCCCTGAGTTTCTAAAACATCTTGGGCAATAAGGCCAAACATGGCTGGCCACCCTTTTCTCAAAAATTATGACTGGAAAACTACCATATCTGTGGCAGGAAGCCAAAATAATTGCCATGCCCAAACCAGGGAGAGATCCAAATTATGTGAAACATCTATGACCTATCTCCTTGCTTTTCTCCTCCTTTAAGCTCTTTGAAAGAATTCTCGTTAAAAGAATTTCACCACTGATCGAAAGAGCACTCCCGATTGAACAAGCTGGCTTCAGGCCGGGAAGAAGTTGCTGTGACCAGGTCCTGGCCCTGACAACACAGATTGAAGCAGGCTTCCAGAAGAAACCTAAATCCGGACCCACTTTCATTGACCTAACATCAGCTTATGACACAGTCTGGATCAGGGGCCTCCTCCTAAACCTAGGAAATATTATAAGGTGCAAAAAACTTTCCAGCTTTTTGAATCCATTCTCTCCAACAGAATGATCCAGGTCCATATTGGCAGAAAAAAGAGCAGGCCCAGATTCCTTCACAGTGGTCTCTCACAGGGTTCTTTGTTATCCCTTTTACTCTTTAACATCTACATGTGCAACTTACTACTTACCAGCTCAAGCAAGTATATGTACACTGATGACCTAGCAATCCTACATCAATCAACCTTGAACACAGACCTGAACATCCTGGAAGAGTATTTCAAGCAGTAGTACTTGAAGCCAAATCCAACAAAAACTGTGTCCACAGTATTTCATCTGAACAATGCAGAGGCGAATCGACACCTCAGCCTTTCTTTCTCTGGAAAAATGGTAGAACACGAGCCTCACCCGAAATACCTTGGAGTGAGCCTGGACAGAAGCCTAACCTATAAAAGGCACATCAGCAACCTGTCCGACAAAATTAAAACCAGAAACAATATCATTTCAAGGCTTGCTGGAACAACCTGGAGTTGTGGTGAAGAAGTCCTAAAGTCATCTGCTCTCACTAGCCCTCACATTCTCTGCAGCAGAATATTGTGCCCCTGTCTGGGAAAGAAGTATACACACACTAACATTATAGACACCCAGCTAAACTCTACCATGTGCACAGTTAGTGGGACAGTGAGAAGCACCTCCTCTCTCCTGGCTCCTGACCTATCTAACATTGCTCCACCAAACTTACGGAGAAGACAAACCTCAATTAAAGAATTTAATAAAGCAATGAGCAACCCACTCTTGCCCCTGCACCAGACTCCACCTAGTCTTTGCCTAAGATTTATTACAACAGTTATTCAGGGAATCTTGCAGATGTTATTCAGAAGTATAACATCATCTGCTGAAAGTAAAGAGCTGAGATTAACATCTCCAATTTTGATATCAGGTTTAATTACCATTTTTCTTCTTAATGTGATCCATATAGATGATGAACAGCATGGAGATAATATACACTCTTGTTGTACACCTGACTTAACATCAAACCATTTTCCTGTACCTCCAATTCTGACTGCTGATTTACAACTCAAATAGAGACTATGTATTGTAGTAAATGGATTGACCTGATATTAATAGACCAGAAATGGAGACCATCAGTTCAACAATGCAGATCATTCCAAGGAGCTGATATTGATTCAGACCACAGCTTAGTGATTGCGAATATAAGACAAAACTGAAACAGAAGTACAAAGGAAAGTTCCAAAAAGCTAGAGAAATCTCAAGACTAAATGAAGACAGGTTAAGAACAGCATATCAGAACATACTGGAAACTAAGCTTAAGACCACGAGTGAGAAATGAAATATAAATACAAGAGCAAAACAACTGACTACAGCACTTAAAAAAGCAGTAGAGGAAGTAATTCCTGAAAGAGAGAAGATCAACAAAAAATTAATAACTCAGGAAATCCTGAAATTGGTGGAAGAAAAAAAGAGAACTGAAATGAAATTTAAAAAGAGATATTTCAGAGGCAGCAGTTGAGTTATACCGTCAAAAATGTGCAATGAAGTATGGAAAGCAGCAAGATCCAATAAATCTAAATGGCTGAAGAACCAATGAAAAGACACTGAACAGTATACTGTGGAGAACACAAAACTATAGAGGTCTATAAACTTATAAGAAATGTCAATAGGAAGTGGCAAACAAGATCAATAGCAGTCAAAGATGAAGATGATAACATATTGAGGACAAGACTGAAATCATATACAGATGGACAAGATATTGCAGCAAATTATATAAAAATCAACTAAATAATACTGCAACAGAAGTAATCAAAGAACTAAAAGCAATCTCTTCATCAGCAGAGATCTTTGAAATGACATCTTGGAAGAGGAGGTGAGCAAGACTATAAAACATCTCAAGAACAAGAGTCCTGGATATAACAACATAATAGGTCAGATGGCAAATATGGGGGAGAATTGGTTGTAAAAAAAATGCATAAGCTATGTAATGAAATATGGAGATCAGGAAAAACAACCAAGACTGATTTTTTCCACCTTGAGGAGTGGAAAAAATCAGTCTTGGTTGTTTTTCATAAGAAAAGCTGTTTTAAAATGCACCAGTTACAGAACTATTGCATTAATGAGTCATCTTGGCAAGGTGCTGATGAAAATACTTACAGAACACCTGAAGGATCATATGGAGGCACATATTCCTGATGAGCAAGCCAGATTTCGAAAAGATTGAAGTACAGTGCAACAAATACTTGCACTAAGACTAATAGCAGAGAACACTCGAAGTAAGAACAAAAAGATATACTGCTGTTTTGTGCACTTCCAAAAAGCCTTTGATAATGTTGACCAAAATATAACATGGGCAGTCTTAATAAATAATAGTAAGAAATAATATAAATAATAATAAATAAGACCATAAATTGATCTGCTTGTTGAAAGATATAAACAGCCAAGCACAAGCAACAATCAGGATAGCAAGTGTGGCTGGAGATTGGTTTGCTGCTAGTCAAGGCATAAGACATGGGGACCCAATATCGCCAGTCATCTTCATCACTCATCTGGGAAGGACACTAGATAAGATTAAAGAAGGTGGAAGCATTTCAATAAATGGCATGAGAATAAATTACCTCGGCTTTGCAAATGACATCATCCTGATTGAAGAAGATGCAGCAAGGCTGGAATGGACACTGCAAACACTATATGCCAAAGGAAAAAGATATGGTCTAAATGTCAATTTTGAAAAAACTAAAGCAATGATATTCAGACAACAAGAATTACTGAACAAAGTTACCATAGAAGGAATTTTCAACTAGAAAATGTGGAACACTTAACATATCTTGGATTCCACATGATGCATGACTTGGACCCAAAAAAGAGGTAAAAATTAGAACCAGAGCAACAGCTATCTTAAAAGTCATAGACAAAATATGGAAGAGCCAAGCTATAAAGATACACACGAAACTGCGTATTGTGGAAATCTGTATCTTCAGCAGCATGCTCTATGGATGTGAGGCCTGTGTACTCCTGAGAGAATCTGAAAGGAGAAGAATATTAGCATTTGAGAGGAAATTAAAAACACTGCTGTTTGGGATGATTTAATGAAAGAATAGAAGAGGAAGACCCAACAAAGAATGGGGCGATGACATTGTCAAATAGTGCGGAAACTCTGCACACAAACTAATTCGTCTTGCACAAATAGAATGCAATGGAAGAATTGTATAATGATGGCATCAGACACCTACAAATATTGAACCCAGGGATGTTGTTGATTGTCCCATTTACACCATATAACTGAAGCATTTTGAACAGCTTTCCTCTTGGCACCTTGTAATATACTTTTTCCAGATCTACAAAACTTAAATACATATCCTTGTTATATTTCCATGATTTCTCAACTATTTGTCTTAAAGTGAAAATCTGATCCTGACAACCTTTGTTTAGACTGAACCCAGCTTGTTTTTGACCTCCAAGCTTCACTACCACAATTTTTCTTAACTGTTTCTCAAGAATATTTACATCAATCTTACCTGGAATGCTCAGTAGAGAAAGTCCTCTGTAATTCTCACATTCATCTTTATTCCCTTTTTTTAATGATGGGTACTATTCAAGCTGTACTCCAATCATCTGGAATTTGACCTGCTGACTTCTGCGAATATCACTACTCCAGCTGCCTTATACATTTCAAGTTTGTGATAGTTTTTTCTACTTCAAGTACCGATACATATTCCAGATGGCATTGAGTGTTTTCTACCACTGTGCTATCACTGCTCATTTCATGTAGCAATCTTTCAAAGTAATTACTCCATACATCAAGAATATCTTTATCTTCAGTTTTCGTGTCCTCTTTGTCATCTTTAATTCCTTTTACAGTACCCTTTCCTCCATTTCTGAGCTTTTTTCAATAGCCTCCAGAATATTTTACCACCTTCCTGATAAGAACATAGAAAATAAACTTGCCAGTCTTACCATGATTTTTTTTGAACTAATTTTACACAATGCTTTTCTTTCCTACATTTTTTCTCTGTATTGAGAATGCAGATACTATTGTAAGTGGAGGTTTCTGTGGTGTAGAAGTTCATAAGGCATGTTCCGGTAATTGGACTACTTTTTTTTTTTTTTTTTTAAAGCTAAAAGCACAATAAAGAAATAAAACCTGACAAATTTCATAAGTTGTTTGACTTACATCTTCAGGGGTAAAAGGTAACTGAAAGTTAAAACAACAAAAAAGAGAAATTAATAGTTCATACTATACAGTTGTTGCCATCTGACTGTTTATAAAATTAAAAAATCAGAATGCAAATTTAAGGCAGTGCTAAGTTTAAACAATGCTGGATGAGGCCACGTTCTGTTGTTCACAATCATATTGTCCGAGGTCTGACTGAGGTATATTTTTCATCAAAGCTGACCAAACTTGGTGTGGAATTAAGCCTTGGTTTTTATTGCATTGTGTTGGAATTCTAAGCATGTTTGCAGCTAATAAAAAAAAAAAATAATAATAATAATAAAAAGCTAATAATAAAAAATAAAAAATGTGTTCAATTACCGGAATATGGCTTATGAACTTCTAAACCACAGAAACCTCCACTTACAATTAAATGCTCACGGTGAGTGCTTTTGGTATAAAGTTATGCAACTAGAGAAATTATGTATTAAACATCTGAATTTCATCAACTGTCTTGTATTCTTAATCCGATGCAGAGATAACGGAATCATACCTAAGTTCATCCAAATCAAGAATGCATTCCATACAAATAACGCTAACAGAATTTACCGAAGAATGGAACTAGCAATTCTGAGAGAATTGCTAGTTCCATTTCAGAATTTCAGCCACTAGATCAGAATTAGCACAGATTAGCCGACATACATCCCACAGAAACAGGATTTCAAAAACGCCATCATGCTTCCATATATCAAGAATGGTACAGACAAGATGGCTAAATTACTAAACAAACATAACATCAAAGTAGCCTTTCTGCTGCTGGAAAAAAATTTCAAGATTTCTATATCCCCCGAAACCTCCACATCGTCCTTTAAAAAAACCAGATGTTTATAAAATTTATTGTTCTTGCATCATCTGCTACATAGGACAGACAGGACGATCTGGAGAAATATGGATGAACGAACACCAAAAGGATGTACAAAACAGAAGAGAACACAAATCAGGTCTAGCTTTCCATACCACTTCCACCGGCCACAATGTACTCTGGCAGAAAACAAACATGTCTTATATAGGAAAAAATTGTTACATAAAGAAATTTAAAGAAGCTGGAAACATGCTTAAAATTCCAACACAATGCAATAAAAACCAAGGCTTAATTCTACATCAAGTTTGGTTAGCTTTGATTAAAAATATACCTCAGTCAGACCTCGGACATTATGATCACGAACAACAGAACGTGGCATTATTCAGCATTGTTTAAACTTAGCACTGCTTTGAATCTACAATCTGATTTTTAATTTTATAAACAGTCAGACGGCTACAACTGTATAGTATATACTATTAATTTCTCTTTTTTGTTGTTTTAACTTTCAGTTACCTTTTACCCCTGAAGATGTAAGTCAAACGACTTACGAAACTTGTCGAGTTTTATTTCTTTATTGTGCTTTTAGCTTAATAAAAAAATTTAAAAAATGTGGTCCAATTACCGGAATATGCCTTATGATCAGATACTATTATCCATGTTATTTAAATATATTATATTCATAGCTTTTGTCTCTTTTAAGTTAGTGGAAGTAGATTTCAGTGGTGGAATTTAAATATTTTTCCTTTTTGTGTCAGAAGTGCAAACTAAGAATTTTTATTGACATTCTGTATTTAATTTTCTTTTAAATACCATATTTCTAAATCATCACTTGATTACCAATGCAGGTTTTTTTTTTTTTTTTATATATATATCGTCATCATCATCAAATTCCTGCCATGTACCCTCAAGGGGTGTAAAGGATATGACAGTACTACATGAAAAAATTACATCATTAATAACTTCCTATCTACAATTTTCCTACAAATCAGTCTGTTACTTGTCAAGACTCCAACATTATCAGATCTTATATTTCTATCGTCTAAGGCACTTTGTACCGTATCAATCCATCTATATCTTGGTCTTCCTCTGGGTCGTTTTCCTGCCAACCTGGCAGAGAACACTTGTTTTGCTAATCTTTCCTCTCCCATTCTATTTAAGTGACCATACCATCTGAGATTAGCTCTGCTAATTCCTGGATGCTGACAATGTCAAGTTCTTTCCTAATATCCTCATTTTTCATATGATATTGCCATTGATGCCATCTGTTCACGCCTCTAATCTTTCTCAGGACTCTCATATCTGCGGTCTCTAGTCTTTGGTCAAGTGTTTTACTTCTGACCCAGCTCTCAGATCCATAAGTTAAAATTGGTTTGAACACAGTCTTGTATACAGCTAATTTAGTGTTCCGACTAATTTCTTTCTTATACCATATGAATTTATTCAATTGACTTCCCACGATACCAGCTTTGCTGATTCTGTTGTCTATTTCTATATTTAGTTTACCATCTTCAGTAAAAATTGTGCCTAAGTAGCTGAAATGTTTTACTTGTTCCACAGGTTCTCCATTCACAACACAGTTGACATTTTCAATGATTCTGCCTATTCTCATTGTCTTTGTCTTTTTATTGCTGACCTTCATACCATATCTATTACAACAGCTATTCAATTTAGTCAGAGAATCTTGCAGACTTGTAGCGGATTTATTTAGAAGTATAACATCATCCGCATAAAGCAAAGAGCTGACATTAACATCTCCAATTTTGATATCAGGTTTAATACCACATTCCTTCATAATGTGATCCATATAGATAATGAATAACAGAGGGGATAATGTACATCCTTGTCGCACACCAGATTTAACATTAAACCATCTTCCTGTACTTCCTTCAATTCTAACTGCTGACTCACAACTCAAATAAAGACTAAGTATTGCTTGATATAATGCCCCATTGACACCATATAACTGCAGCGTATTGAATAGCTTCTCTCTTGGCACCTTGTCATATGCCTTTTCCAAATCGACAAAACTTAAATACAGATCTTTGTTATATTCCCATGCTTTCTCGACTATTTGTCGTAAAGTGAAGATCTGATCCTGACAGCCTGTATTTGGCCTGAATCCAGCTTGTTCTTCACCAAGCTTTTCTTCCACAATTCTTCTCAACCGTTTCTCAAATATACTTGCATAGATCTTGCCAGGAACACTCAGTAGGGAAATACCTCTGTAATTCTCACATTCAGTTTTATTTCCCTTTTTATATATGGGTACTATGAGAGCTCTACTCCAATCATCGGGAATTCGTCCCTCTGTCCAGGCTTTCTGAACTATGCAGTGCAGCCATTGTAAGACTCTTATACCACCATACTTCAGCATTTCTGGTCGAATATCATCTACTCCTGCTGCCTTTCCACATTTCAAGCCTTTGATGGCTTTTTCTACTTCAAGTATGGATATGTATTCCTGACTGCATGCCTGGTCAGTGTTTTTTTATCACTGTGCTGTCATCACTGCTTGTTTCATTTAGCAGTTTTTCAAAGTAATTACTCC
The DNA here is from genome assembly GCF_054136105.1 of Typopeltis vanoorti. NCBI lineage: Eukaryota > Metazoa > Arthropoda > Arachnida > Uropygi > Thelyphonidae > Typopeltis > Typopeltis vanoorti. Next base: position 78,967,109 of record NC_143573.1, on the reverse strand, counting down.
ATACTTCAAGGATATCTTTTTCTCCTGTTTTCATTTCACCTTTATCATCTCTAATTCCTTTTACAGCACTCTTTCCTCCATTCCTAAGCTTCTTCAACAACCTCCAGAATATTTTGCCACCTTCTTGATATTTATTTTCTATATTCTTGCCAAAGTCCTCCCATGACTTTTGTTTAGCTAGTTTTACACACTGTTTAGCTTTCTTACATTTGTCTCTGTATTCTGTAAGAGTAAAAGCTGACTTATTTGCCAGGAACTTTTGATATGCTTTCTTCTTTTCCTTCACTGCCTCTTTAACTTCCTGTGTCCACCAGGGAGTTCTGATTTTTTTATCTTTGCACACAACCTCAAATTCTGCCTCTCTGGCAGAATCAATCAATGTTTCCTTCAGAGTTTGCCACTGAATCTCCAAGGTTTGATTCCTGTTCTCAAACTCTTTCATTTTCTTTTCAATAATATTTCTGTATTTTAGTCTACAGTTTACATCTGAGAGCTGCTCAACTTTTATTCGCTTTAAAACTTTCTTACATGTTATTCTTTTCAATATGAAATTCAATTTTATCCTGCTCAAGACTAAATAGTGATCACTTCCAATTTCAAATCCTCTGTACACTCTGGTGTCCTGCACCAGGGAGAAAACATCACTATCAACAATAACATAGTCAATGAGACTTTTCTTATTACTAGCCTCTTCTCTCCATGTGAATTTGTGCACATTTTTATGTTGGAACATGGTGTTAGTAATAACCAGTCCATGTCCTGAGCAGAAATCCAACAGATATTTGCCATTATTATTAGCTTTGCTCTTTTCTCCAAATTTTCCCAAAATATTTTTGTATGTCTCACAATCATTTCCTACTCTACTATTTAGATCCCCAACAAGGACCAACTTTTCCTTTTTCATTGTGTCAGTTGCTTTTTCTAAAGCCTCAAAAAATTCCTCCACTTCTACCTTAGTAGAACCTTCTGTGGGACCATAGGCACAAATAAGTCTCATTGTCCAGTTCCCCATTCTCATATTTGCCCACATTACTCTACTTGAGACTGACTGCCATTCAAGAAGATTAGCCTCGTATTTTGTGTTGAATACTATGGCTACTCCTTCTTTTCCTTGATTGTTATTGCCTGAATATAACATTTTGTATTTATTGCTCAGAAAGATCTCACCAGTTTTGGTCTTTTTTGTTTCAGTCACCCCTATTATGTCGATCTGGTACTTATCTAATTCTTCAGCTAGCTCCATTTCTTTGCCATTCAGGCTTCTTACGTTGATAGTACCGATCTTTAACTCTGGTGATGTTGAGTTGGGGTTTGTTTTCAGATTTGTTCCAGTAGCTGATTTTTCGCTGTTCGCCCTGGTTCCCTGGCAAAAACAACGGGGGCCTTGTTTAACCGGGCGACGCCCCAGCCGGCATGAAATTTTGTCATGTTGTACCATCATTTTTTATTTTGGTTTAACCAATAAGAATACAATTTGGTCGGCTAAATCCCAAATTGCCAGCCCATCCTCGTTCGTTCAGTATCAAAGTAGATACCCAACAGGGTGCACCACGAGAAGGTGAGGATTGGACATTAGGTCAGAAGCCCTGGTCGGTTCTCCGCATCCCTTTAAAGGCTATGTGGAGGTCTCCTCTCAGTTATACAGCTTTGACCCTTAAGCACCCCTTATATATATATATATATATTGTCATCATCAGTTATGTGTTATCAGCCACTTTTTTTGGAGCAAGGTCCAGGCTATTCACATTAATTTGCCATCAAATTTTTCATATTTTAAACTACAAGACAGCATCTTTTATGTGATTGTGTAATATTCATTGCCACAAAATCATTTTTGTCTCCACAGAACTAACAGCAACAGAAATGAGGGTATTTTAGCTTTTTGTATAGTTGTAGGAATCTCTTGCTTTTGATTTAGTTATGTTTTGGCTGTCGAAAAGTTGCATAGATTATATCAGTGAACATTTTGAAATAATTCACTTGTTTTATTTCAGTGATAAAATCATCTAAAACAAGTTGTGCATAATGATTCAAACAATGCTATATGATATTGTTAGAAAAATCTTGTGTAAGTGTGATGCCCACTCCTGATATGCAACTGAGCATTGCAATTGCACCATCAGAACAGAATGCAACCATATTATTTTTCAAATATCCACTGTGAAGTCCATTTGTTTGCAAACTTGTTATTAAATCTGTGTATCATTTATCTTGGGCTTCTAGTTCAACAAAATTTAGGAAAATTGATGAAATATCAGAATCTTCTATACTTAAAATGAGTTATATAATTCTAGAGATATGATTTAAGCTTCATTCAGTGATGACAGAAAGCTTTAAATAATAATTATTATTATTACTTTAATAAATATATATTTTTTAATTTCTCTGGCAATATAATCAACTATATTAGCAGCATTTTAAAAAAATGAAGTGCTGTTCCCATGTCTAGTCCATTTTTTGTTTGTCTGTTCTGGTTCCACTTGTTTTTTTTATCTTGCAGCTGGTCTCCCTCCTTTCTCTTCTTAATGGCATCTCCACCTTGACATAGTAAGGAGGCTTGCACGCACATACACCAATGACCTTATGAGTAATTAACAAATTGGTCATCCTTCACAAATTCATCTTGAAGAACATCAGAATACATTTCACTTAAAGAACCCAGCAAATCTGGTTTAACAAGCCATGCATTATCTACAAAACATGGAATTCACTGGAACAAAACCAAAGTGTTACACAAAAATTATTTTCCATAAGAAAGGTTATACAAGGAAAGCTGCGAAACACATATTCACAACCCAAACCTGAACAAAAATGATTGCTTAAAACCAATTTTTGGAAGTTATACTGACTAATACTCACTATTCGTATGTTCCATAATTTGTAATTATTTTTTTGTTGATATTTAAAATTAATTTATTAATTAAATTATTTTATTGTAATTTATTTTGGATATCTATTAATGCAGGGGGAGCTATTTCTCCTGCAGTGGATAGTGCCCATAATATCAAGCACTTTCTTTCAATCAAATTGTTCTCTTTTTTGTGTTTTCCTATAATTGACAATTTCAATGAAACTTAGCTGAAAATTTTACAAATAAAAATATTTAAATTAAACATAAGTGATTATGGTAATAATATTTTATAATGTTTTGCAAAGGCATTTGACAGGATACCAGATGAAACTATTACATAAATTGGTGTGGGATGTATATTAAGCTTAGTGACATGAACAAGAATGTGTGTGAAAAATCCACTAGAAGGCAGGTGAATAGTGACATGCTGTAGAACTCTGTGGTACAGATTACCAAACATGTACTGCATTGATAGACCTGAGCTGCAGGAAATTGATGAGGCTAAAGAGTTGGGAGTACTCGGACAGGGAGTTCAAGTTTGGAGGGCATGTTGCATAGGTGGCTAAAACATCTTATACAGTTATGGTGATTATGAAGAACATACAAGCAATGATAAGGAGAAGGTTGTTTTAAAGCTTTGATAGGCCACATCATCTGGACATCCCAGTTATATGCATATCAGGGATTCTTTGGTGAGATGATTACGTGGAGGTGGAGATGATTCCAAGGTAGGTTACCAAGATGGTGGTGGGTCTGTGGAATGCTCCCTATGAGTATAGATAGATCTGTAGATGACAGAAATTGGTTGATGGGCAGAAAATTGAGGAAGGGAGGAATATGATAGAGACATGATTTTATATGTGATTTGGGAAAATTTTCAGTACCCGACTTCAGAGAAATGGGAAATTCATGGAAATTGAGTAAGAGCATGGGGAATGTGTTTTTTTTTTTTTTTTTTGCTTGGAGAGTGGTTAATGAGTGGAATCAGTTGACAGAATTGATCAATTCTATCACCAAATAGGTTTAACAAAAAGTATGATAGGTATTGTGCAAATGATAGTTAACACTTGGTGAACTGTTTTAGTGACTTTGTAATAATAATAATAAGAAGAAAAAGAATAAGGTCTTCTTTTGGAAACCTGCTGGTAAATGACATATAATTAACACACAAACACAACTGTCTGTTATTTTAATATAAAAAATTTACAAAACTTGAAGATTATAACAAAATTTAGATAATGTGTAATTTGCAGTTGTATCCAAACATAATTTGGTCATGAAAACGTTTTTTCACATATGGTGTATAATGATAAGAAATTTAGATAATTTTTATTGAAAAAAAAGGTCCCCAGGCATGAAATTCTTTTATGCAATGTTTTTTTTATCACAGTTAATCATGGTAAATGGACACCCACAGTATTAAAGTCAGCAAGTTTTTTAAAACAATTATTTTCATCCTCAAGAAACTCTTGATTTTTGGTAGCAGTATTTTCTTTTTAAAATTCTCCATTTTCAATAATTGATTTTAAAGTAAAAGCAATCTTATACAAGACTGACTTTTTTGAAATCCATACTGGCCTGGTTGGTGGATATGCTGAGTGGTCAGCGTATCTGCTCTCCAGCCAAAAGGCTGCAAGTTCGAATCCCACCGTGGGCATGGATGTTTGTGATTGTCTGTAGGTGTTGGTAATTGCCGTTCATTGTAGTTAGTGGATTGAGTGGCAGAGACAGAGAGTTGTAGAGTAGGTGTCCTCCCACAATGAGTCTTTGGACTTCCTGGAGGTGTAATGTAATAATAATAAGTGTATACAGCAAGCTTAAACCTTTTTTCATACTAAAAAAAAATCCAAGAAAAAGTTAAGTTCTTTTCTGCCATGTTCAACAGCATCTCTGCCCCCATTCTTAGTAAGTAAAAATGTTAACCAATTTCTTTACTTCATTATTCATTTGTTTCATTTCAGCATGCACTGAAACAAGTCAAAAATGATAGTGGTTGTTGAAAATTTAACTCTTTTTAAAGTGCTGACCAGAGAAAATTTAAAAAATTAGTTTCAGGAGTCTGTTATATTTTTGTAGTTGAATTATAAACCATATTTGGAAATAAATGAACTAGAAAAGTATACTGAAGTCTTTTCCAGTGATAGGGAAATTGAAATCCACTTCATTTTAGGAGTAACATCAAATTATTCTGTGCTAAGTTAAGTATTTTTCTGTTACTATGCTTTTCTCTGCTCAGAGTCATTTTTTTTTTTTTTTCTATCCTTCTTTCTAGGCCTACGATGATAAAATATGGTATTGATAACATTCGAGACCTGGTTGGACACAAGATAAATTTGCAAACAGTTTATAATAATCCTATATGTCGTTTGGAGAAGTAGCAATGCATTATTGCACATTGTATGTTATTACACAGGTAGAAAATGCAATATTTTTTCAAGACCAATTTTAAAAATATGTATTTAGAAAAAATTTATTTCATTTAGTTGTAATTTGTTTTCCAAATAAAAGGCAAAAATGGAATTTTTAAAATTAAAAAAAAATAGCAGGAAAATGAAAATCCACTTCATTTTATAAGATGGTTCAAATTATTCCATACCGAATTAATTGTTTTTTGTACTGAGCTCTTTCTCTATTCAATGTTATCTTCTTTTTCTATCCCACTTTCTAGGCCTATAATTGATAATTTTAATAATAAATAATAATAATAATAATTTGTGGTGCCATATGAAATATATATAATTTTTCTTTGTTTTAATGACTAGTGATAAACAGAGACCACATTTTAGGACTTAATGCCTAGTTGGCATGGATAACATGATCATCATTGAAAAGAAAAACATCTACAGAAGTTGTAAAAAAGAATCAAAATTAATTAGCTTTCAAGTGTGATAGAATCACGAATACAAATGTTATTGAAGAAAAATTGAAATAGTTTCAAAACAAAAAAATCATAGAGACACAACAGCAAGATCTGAAGAAATATTGACTGATTCATCCAGAAAGGCATCTAGTGAAGTTATCTGCAAGGATAGAAAAACCAGAAGTTAAAGAGAATGTTGAAAAAAAAAGATCATGAAATAGAGTTCCTAGCAAGAAAGAAAGTTAGATGTAAACAAAAGTCATTCTGGAAAAAATATACTAATAAATTTCATAAAGATTGTAAAATGTTTTGGATGCTACTGAGAAAGCTTAAGAATTGAAGAAAGGGAATGACAAAAGAGATCAAATATCATTAAGGCGATATAAAAATAGAAGAAGATAAGGATAATTTGGATTTCTTGAGAATTTGAAAAATTATTAAATGATATAATAAACTGTAGAACAATTGGAAATAACCAGATGGAATACAGTTTGAAATGTATGCTAATTCTTGAGATAAAAAAAGTTCTCAGAAATCTGACACACAAAAGGCATCTAGATTAGGAGATATTCTCCCCTCCTGAAATGCAGAGATATATAAGGTGCATATTTATAAAGCTTATTCAGAAGATTGAATCCCCATATAATAGAAATAGAGCTCTCGTATAGATGCACTTCTTGGCTCAATGTTCCAGAAAAGATTTATGTAAGCATACTTAATAAAAACTTAGAAAAATAATTGAGAAAACTAGAGAACAACAAGGCTGATTTTGTGCAAAGTAACACTTCTGCTCCTTAGGCAGATGGTTGTTAGTTCAAATCCTACTACATGCATAGATATTTGTGATTATCTTTCATTAAACAATGAATTTCTTTTCCTAGTCCAAGACCCTTGAAAAAAACTACTACATGCATAGATATTTGTGATTATCTTTCATTAAACAATGAATTTCTTTGACTGGTCCAAGACCAATATCCTATTTACTAATGACTTGAAAGTGTCTTAAAAAAAATTATATGTTTATTCTGTAGAGTAGAACTTCTGTTCTTTTCCAAACTCCTTACCTATCCACAGTAAAAATGTATGAAAAAAAGTCAAGAAATCAACAAAATTTAAATCTAAGATAAAAAGCCAAACAGCTATTTTTCCTGGCAAAGTTAATTAAATTAATGGGATAAAAATCCCTTGTTATTTTACAGCCAGTATGCGAAACTCTAAGATCAAAAACTACGATCTAAGAGTTTCATGCCGAAGAACTATCGGCGAATCCAAGCGTAAGTGAACACCTGGTAGTACAACACCAAGGCAACTCGAAGCAAAGGTGGAGCAAGCTTCTCACAATCCTTGATATTTTCTCATAATGTAAAACACAGCTCCTAGGAGATGTAATACTGCCTTAGTTGCCTTGGTGTTGTACCACCAGGTGTTCACTTACGCTCAGAGTTTCACATACTGGCTGTAAAATAATAAGGTATTTTTATCCCCTTAATTTAAAATTTAAATCTGTTTAAAATATGAAATCTGTATTTTGTAAATTAAACCTTTTGTAGAGCAAAATGTAGCTTATTCAGAAGTTTCAAATCAGCTGTTAGAATTATATGTTTTATATATATATATAAACAAGATGGCTTGATGTTAAATCATGTATAAGGTAAGAGTGTACACTATCTCTACTATTTTTTATAATCTATATAGTCCATTTTATTAAGGACAGTGGTGTTAAATTGGATATTCAAATTGGAAGCATTAAGCTTCCAATTTGAATATCCAAGAACTTATGGTAAGTTCCTAAGCATTAAGCTTAGGAACTTACCATAAGAAATACAAAGGAATACAACACAGATGTTATAAGTTTAGTTTCATCCTTTATCCAAGTGTGAGCAAACAAAGTTTGCGCCTGAAAGTATCTTCAGGACTGGAGTAAGGTAGTGCAACACCAGGCAACTGGTGTTGCACTACCTTACTCCAGTGCAACACCAGGCAACTCATTGCAAAGGTGGAGAAAGATCTCATCACTCCTATCTCAGTATCTCCCATAATGCAAAGCAAATCTCCTTGCGGATATGTGTAATACTATGCATTAAGGCAAGGGCCACTACCCATACCGGTTTCGACCTTTATTGAGGTCTCGTCAGTGGGAGCCAGGCCCAGTAGTGGAGATACAAAGACAGAAGCAATGAGAGGTCATCCTAACCTATAGGAGTTTCCAAAGGGTGTGCAACCTTATTATTAAATTACTCCGGATTCAGAGAAAGATGTTGAGAGTTTATTTTTCATTTGGTTAGACTATGATAAGTTTAGTTTAATCCTTTATCCAAGTGTGAGCAAACAAAGTTTGCGCCTGAAAGTATCTTCAGGACTGGGGTAAGGTAGTGCAACACAAGGCAACTCGTTGCAAAGGTGGAGAAAGGAGTGATGAGAACTTTCTCCACCTTTGCAACAGGTAAGGTGTTGCACTACCTTACCCTAGTCCTGCAGATACTTTCAGGCACAAACTTTGTTTGCTCACACTTGGATAAAGGATTAAACTAAACTTATTATAGTCTAACCAAGTGAAAAATAAACTCTCAACAACACAGATGTGTTTATTACACCAAAAATGACACAAGCTTATATAAAGGGACCAGTTAAATTTCCAGTTTGGAGTTAGTCAGAAAATGAAGAGGGTAGAAAAACTAAGTGGATTAACTGCTATCTCATTATCTTCCACCATACGAGATATCTAGAGACTAGAGGATTCACCTGTTGGGTGTCATTAGGCTCAAAAAAACCTGATGATCCTCAACCAGCACCCTCTTAATGACTGATTTTTTTCTTCACTAGTTTTTTTTCCTTTTTAAAAAAAGTATTATGGATTGTTTGCTTCCCTCCATGTTGCTTTACATATATTGTCTAATAAGATGAAAGCAAATCCTTTATTTCTTGCTCATACTTGGCTCTTATTAAAAAAAAAAAGGTTATCTTCAAAATAATCAAGTCAGTCAACTTCTCGAAAACTTCTCGTAGGTCATTGCGTTATTTCGCTTTCTTTGTGAATTTCTCTTCTTCATCACCAGCAGCCTTACTTTCTTCCATTTTCAGTTGGTCTGATTCTATTGATTTCTCATTTTTTCATGGTTGGGAGTGAGAATTCAGTAAATCTGCATATCTTCCAATTCAGTAAAACTGACAGTTTTAGCAATATCTACAATTTCTTTATGTATTGCATTTAAATTACATTCTTCAAATGCATGCCATACTGATTATATTATTATTATTATTATTATTATTATTATTATTCCTGATACCTCCAAGGAGTCCGAAGACTCATCGCAGGAGGATATCTATAATAATTTCTTCCAGTAGCTATTGATTAAATGTGTTTAAGCATTGATGTTCATAATGAACATGATTAGATTAGAACATCATTAAATGAACATGATGTACAAATTACCTTATGAAAATGGTCAGTTCCATACAAAAGGCAAAAAGTAGGAAGCATTGCATTGTCTAGAACATCAGTTCCCAACCGGTGGTACGCATACCCCCGGGGGTACATGCTGGGCCGTTCAGGGGTATGCAAAAAATAATCAGTAATGGCAGGAAAACAAGTAAAGTAAACTATTTTACATTAAAATAGGCACTGAACAAAAGTGTCGGTATTTAAAAACAAGGGGTACAATTTATAGAAATGGGTTGAAAAGGGGTATCCATGTGGAAAAAGGTTGGGAACCACTAATCTAGAAATGTTCAGATACCTCTTGGAGTTCGTGGCACCACAAACAGATGTCTGAAGCCAAACCAAGAGAAACCTGACCATCACACTACCACCTCCAAATTTCATAATTGAAGTAAGAGACATCTCTGGTAAGAGAGGTTCATTGGGCATCCACCACATCCAAACCCATCATCTGTTTGGTAGAGGGTGTAGCATTCATTGCTTAATTCATAACACAGCTTTCCAAGCTTCCATGTCCCGCTCTGAGCTCTTTCATTTCCTCTCCTTAAAAGTTGATTTTCTCCAGTCCCGCTCTCCTAACAGTGAAATCATCCTCCTTGGTGATTTTAATGTTCATAACACCAATTGGCTTTACTCTTCCAGTTGTACAGATCCTGCAGGCAGAGATGCTGAAACATTTGGCATCACTAAAGACCTTACACAAATTATAATAAATTTAGTTTAATCCTTTATCCAAGTGTGAGCAAACAAAGTTTGCGCCTGAAAATATCTTCAGGACTGAGGTAAGGTGGTGCAACTCCGAGCAAAGGTGGACCAAGCTGTCATCACTCCTTGTCTCAGTATCTCCCATAATGCAAAGCACATCTCTTTGCAGACATGTATACTGCTATGCATTAAGGGAAGGGCCACTACCCAGACCGGTTTCGACCTTTATTGAGTTCTCGTCAGTGGGAGGCAGACCCAAACGTAGAGATACTAAGCCAGAAGCAATAGGAGAGGTCATATTTATCTATACAAGTTGCGAACAGGTGTGCTACCTTATTATTGAATTACTCTGGATTTAGAGAAAGATGTTGGAAGTTTATTTTGCACTTGGTTAGACTATATAAATTTAGTTTAATCCTTTATCCAAGTGTGAGCAAACAAAGTTTGCACTTGGTCCATCTTTACTCGGGGTTTCCTGGTGTTGCACCACTTTACCTCAGTCCTGAAGATATTTTCAGGCACAAACTTTGTTTGCTCACACTTGGATAAAGGATTAAACTAAATTTATTATAGTCTAACTAAGTGCAAAATAAACTTCCAACATCTTTCTCTAAATCCAGAGTAATTCAATAATAAGGTAGTACACCTGTTCGCAGCTTGTATAAGTAAATATGACCTCTCCTATTGCTTCTGGTCTGGTTGGCCAAGTGGTTAGCGTATCCACTCTCCAGCCAATAGGCTGTGGGTTCGAATCCTGCGTAGGCATGGATGTTTCTGACTGTCTTCCACCTTCATACATTCCTTCACCCAAGTATAGATATACTCTCCTAATATGGACTCGGTCACCATGGGAGTAGTAGACCCAAAACCTCCCGCAATGGGAGAGGCTTTCACCCTACAGTGTGTAGAAAAATAGGCTGTTCATCATTATCATCATTGCTTCTGCATTAGTATCTCCACGTTTGGGTCTACTTCCCACTGACGAGAACTCAATAAAGGTCGAAACCGGTCTGGGTAGTGGCCCTTCCCTTAATGCATAGCAGTATACATGTCTGCAAGATGTGCTTTGCATTATGGGAGATATTGAGACAAGGAGTGATGAGAGAGCTTGGTTTACCTTTGCTCGGAGTTGCACCACCTTACCTCAGTCCTGAAGATATTTCCAGGTGCAAACTTTGTTTGCTCACACTTGGATATAGGATTAAACTAAATTTATTATAGTCTAACCAAGTGCAAAATAAACTTCCAACATCTTACACAAATTGTTCAAAAGTCAACCAGAATACCAGATAACCCAAACCACTCCCCAAATACCCTAGATCTCTTCCTTACCAATGGCCCCTCCAAATATGTAGTGAGACCTGGGTAATTCTGACCACAACCTAGTGCCCATCTCCTCCCTATGCAACATTGCTTACACAATCACTCACACACAAGAGTAGTTTGGCATTATAACAGTGCCAATTGGGACAGTCCCCAAGACTACTATGCTTCATTCCCATGGTTGGATTATTGTTTCCAGTCCAAACATATGCACCAAATGTATCACCGAAGTAATCCTCTTTGGCATGAAAACATACATTCCCCACACTACTCTGAACTGCCGTCCCCTATCCAAACTCTGGATAGGGGATCTGCCAAGACTGTGCAAATGAAAAATCAGGCATACCACAACTTGCTCAAATCAAGAACCCCATTCTCCTTCAATACCTATACTGAAGCCCAAAAACAGATGCAAGAAAATTATCGATGCTTCTAAAACAAAATTTGAATGGGCAAAAAGCAGGAAGCTTGCAGCCTGTCATGTCAGCTTGCATGCCTTTTGGTATCTCGCCAAGGCCATAACCCAGATCATAACTTTTGCCCTACACTATTCTCACTCCTGTCATACCCAGATGGCTCAATTACATCATCACCCACAGAAAAAGCTAACCTCCTGGCTTCACACTTTGCCTTTAATGCACACATAACTGACAGTGGCAAATACCCTCCAGTCATTCCAACTGCCCAACATACAATGCCCCCCCCTGTATCCTTTTGCCAAAAAGAGATTGTCTAAATTAGACACTAAAAGGTCTCCTGGCCCTGATGGTATTCCTCCAATTGTCCTGATGGTCTGTGCACCAGAACTGATTCCTATCCTATGCCATATGTACATACTCTCTTATTCCACTGGTATATATCCTGGAAACTGGCCTATATTCAACACATTCCTAAAAAAGGGTGACAAATCATTGCCATCTAACTACCACCCTATCTCACTCACTTTAGTCCTATCTAAAGTGATGGAGAAAACCATCAACTCTCAGCTCCTGTTTTACCTTGAAGGTATCCAGCTGTTAAGCAACCACCAGTAAGGATTATATCGATGCTGATCAACAGATCTACTCTCATACATCACCCATCGCTAGATAAATGGAATGGAGAAAGTTGGCGAATCCCAAGTAGTTTCACTTGATATCTCTAAATCCTTTGACCTGGTCTGGCACAAAGGCTTACTAAGCAAACTTCCATCATTTGGGCTGTTTCAGGACTTCTGCAGATGGATTGCCAACTTCCTGCCTGGACACACACTATGTGTGATGGTAGATAGCTCCCTATCCTCTCACCATTCATCTAATGCTGGGATCGCACAATGGTTCAATTCTCTCACCGACCCTCTTCCTACTGTATATCAATGACCTATTTCAGTTGACCTCCAACCCAATACAATGTTTTGCAGATGATAGCACATTGCACTCCTCCCTTTCGTTTGACAAACCCTACTGTACACAACTCACTTCAATCCACAGAGCATCAACCATCACTGCCTTTAATTCCTCCAAGCCATCCTCCAATGGGGCTCAGATAACCTCATCAACTTCAATGCAAGTAAAACCCAGTTCTGTCTTATTTCTCACAAAAAAGAACCATTTTCCCCCAGCATTATTTTTGATAACACTCAAATTCCCAGACAAAATGAGATTTCTCTTCTCGGAATTACCGTGACATTAAGCCTCTCCTGGTATAAACACATCACAACCATTGCATCCTCAGCTTCACCTTATACAAATCACTAATCTGCCCAGCTATCAAATACTGCTCTCACATTTGGAGTGAGGCTTCTAAAAGCTCCTTCAAAATGCTTGACTCAGTACAGAGGAGAGCAATCAGACTGATAAATGACCCATCTCTTGCCAGCTTGCTCCCCTCATTTGCACATAGACATTTGGTCTCTGCAATTTGTATATTCTATAAATATTTCAATGGGAAATGTTCATCTGAAACAGCATCAATAATTCCTCCACTCTGTACTAAGCCCATTGGAACACGTACAGCTGCTGCTCAACATCCTTTCACAGTACACCTTGAAACCCACAGAACAAGTTTCTTTTCCTCCTCCTCCATCCCTGCTACTGCTGTACTGTGGAACAGTCTTCCCCCGACGTATTTCCCAAGGAATATAACTTACATGCTTTTAAATCAAATGTAAACAAGTTTCTCCTTTCCCAACCGACTACCCATATACGGTACTAATGTACTATAGGTTGACCAGCCAACCTCTCGTATATGGGCTCAACATTAAAAAAAAATATATTTAAAAAAATCACATTTGTGATGCATATAATATGAACAGGAGGGAAGTTATGAGGAAGAGGACAAGATGTGTTAAGAAATATAACTTGCCAATGTTGTGTATACTGGTAGCTTATAAATGACTATAAAGGCATATCCATTGAACTAATGTATGATCAGGTGAATCATCTTGGCATGACATGAATTATGTGTGTATTGATGGAGCTATCAACATGTCCTGGATATGCTAATATTTTGTTGGAGATCATCTGATACAGTCCTTTGCTTGTAAAACATGTATTGATTTTAAATACACTTGAAAATAAACAGATTTTTGCTCGCATATCAATGCTTTAAGAATAATGCAATAAAAATAACCCTGTATAGTGAAAAACATTTCCCACCCAGCCACAAGCAAAACTAAGTAAGAGTTTTATTGTGGCATTTAGAGTATTTAATGTAATTGTTAGCTTAGTTGGCAAAGTAGTTAGCACATCTTCTAAAAGACTGGATTTCAATTCGGCTGTACGAATGGATGTTTCCTATTGTCTTTTAAATGGGAGATTAAGTTTATTTTTCAGTATAAGACCACTGCCCTGTTTATTGGATATCTTAAGTGTTAAGTGGCTTAAAAAGTTCCATTTTTGGTTTTAGAGTGGGTCTCTAGATTATATATATATATATATATATATATATATATATATATATAATGTGGGAGTCCATTAAAGAAAGAAAAAAACTGAGATAAATGAAATGACTCTTTATGAATATGTATAAATGAAAACTGACTCTGTGTAGAGTGAAAACATACCTCAGTCAGCATGTTGCATAGATGCAGGCAATATTTCAAAACTGATAATGGAAATTTATTCTATGAATTTTTGACAATTTCACATCCTGTCCAAGAAAAAGCCATGTTATAATCCTTTAATCTTACCCCTTTCTTTCTGAAAATCATGTTGAGTAAAATGGTGGAAATACGAAATCATGATGCTTATTACAAAAACTCTATTTCAGAATATTCTAATATATGCTAGAAAATATTTCAGATAGAAATATATGTGAAATGTCATATTACAGGATTTTGATCTTTCATAAATACAATCAAAGAAAGTATATAGTTATTTTATAAAAGTAACAATTGTGCATTTGTTGTCATTGTTTTCAACACAGTGATTGATTGTATTTTCTGATTTCTGTTCTTATCTCAACTGAGATAAGAACAGAAGCTGTACCTCTCAGTTTAATATTTACATCCCCACCAGTATGAAAAATCATTGCATGTTCAGTGAACTAATAATGAGAAATGTGCATGTATGCATGCAAGTTATTTTTTTTTTTTTCATAACCAGTTAGCATCCACCTTTTATCTCTTTCTCAAACCATCTTTTTATTAATTAAATACTGCTAAAATTTTAGCAGTATTTAATATATTGTTATATATTAAATATATATATATATTGCTAAAATGAATGAAAATCAATATTGCTAAGGTTTTGTTTCTTTTGTTGTTTTTATAGAAATACATTATAAAATATATAATAACATAATCATAAAATGAAAATATCTCTAGACATTCATATATACTTTACTAGGTGCAGAAACAAACTAATATTTAATGCAAATTTTCAAAAGCAAATAATGTTTGCTTTTTTTATTATTTGAAATAAGATAACAGTTCAAAAATGCTAATTTCAAAAATAAATTCTACCAAAAAAAAAAAAAAAAACTGAAACAAAAAATTAAGCAAAGCCACATAATTATGCAACTTTTCTTAATGAAGTAATAGTTGAAGTAAAAGAGAGGGAAATTAGCCAAAAACACCAAACGAGCAGTATATGAGTGTTCAAATCAATTTTAACTTAATATCAGACCTCCATAGAATTAAAACTCATCATGTGTAATCCCAGCTTGTGGATTAGCAAGCTTGGTAAGAAATAAAATAGTTGAACAAAGAGTAGAGACTACACGTATGAGAGTTCTTAAGAAAATTCCGACGATGAACAGATATAAGTAGAAGAAATGAAGGTATTAGAAAATAACTTACTTGATTCTATTCTTTAAAGGTATCTGTGGCATAACTATAAACAACAACCCTCTCGTTGGTTTCATTATGTTGATGTTTTTGCTCTTTGGTCTCATTCTGAAAATGAACTTGCCACTTTTCTACAACAGATCAATTCACCATGGAATAAGAAAATGCTGGTAGATTGCCATTCTTGAACATCCTTCTTACTCGCACAGCCTCCAGTAATTTGTCAACCAGTGTTTATTGAAAACCTACCTTTAGTGGCAGATACACTCATCAAAAGTCTGCTCATCACACCTATCAAAAAATTGGTGTTATCGAGTCTTTAATTGTATTTAATGGTTACAACCCTCATCAAATCTAGCATATAATTGACTCCTATGAACACCTAAGGATTCTTCAACAAACTGGAGGGTTGTAATCTCTTATATTTCTAGTGTCTCTGAGCCTATTTATAGAATTTTTACAGAAGTATCACCTTATTCCCACATAATTTCCTATCAACAGAATTTCTGATCTGTTAACATCTACAAAGACAAACTGTCATCTCTGTCATTGGCTGGTGTTTATCAGATATCTTGTGAATGTAAATTGACATTGTGAAGAAAAGAATTAATGAACATCTGTATTATATTGAAAACATGAAACCTCAAAAGTCTGGTCTGGCACAACATAGTATTAACACTAAACATAGTATCCGGTGGGATGAGGCCTATCTTCTCCTTAGAAGCCATTTTAAATATGAATGCCTTTTCAGAGAAAGTTGGGAAGAGATTTTATATCAGCCAAACCTGAATCTGAATGATTGTCTCTCTCTTTCCCAAAAGTTTGGGAGGTTCTCATTTTATATTATGTAAACATCAAAAATAGTTTTAATATTATTTATTAATTTATAGCACGCACCAACCATTTTACATTGGTAAACTGAATGTTGCATGTACCTTATATTTCCCGTTTCTTTAATTTGCTTGTTTTTATGCATACTGTACTTTCATTTCATTTCATTAAAGTTAATTACTGTGATTATTGTGGAATTTGTTGTTTTAACTTACTCGACTGTAATTATTAATAATCAAGAATTGTAAGCAGATATAATTTAAGATAATATGACCAGCTTTACATAATGGGAGACTAGGGGAAAAAAATTAAAAAAAAACAAGTTTTTGAAGCAAAAATTGCAGGAAAAGTTGTGGAGAAAGACATGATAATAGGGGGTTGATGGAGTTGGGAATTCTTTTGAAAATCAAAACAGCTGATCAAATCAGAGGTTGCATGAATAACAGACCAATTTGTGAGAAAGCTGACAGTTGAAACTAATCATGAAATATAATTGATTCAATACTACCATCATGATTTTCTGGTGTGCAAGATTATTATGATGGTTGAATGCAATTAATAAGTTAAGTGGTCTAAAATCCCTTCAATTTCAGGATGCTCAATGAAGCAGCATTAAGTATACTTTTGTTATCTTATTTTCTATTGCTTACTATACAGTATTCCTTTTAAAAAAAAAAAAAATTGCAATCAATTAAAATATGTAATTACTTCTGACTTTCACCATTTTTATGTCAGTGTGAGTTGACACATCCTAGGCCACCTATAAATGCCCATAGAGGACGCACCTGTCCAGTCATCCATGTGTTTCACTTAGTATTGTGTTACAAAAGTTATATGTAATCTCTGAAAATGTCTCAGTGACTGAGACAAAATATTGGAAGCATTAAAATTAGTTTTTAATCCTTTCCTTGTGCTGTAAATATTCCATTAAACCTCCTACATGATGTTCTCCCAGCATTTGTTTAAACCTCAACACACAGTTTATGAACTGCTCATTAAATATCTCAACTATATCCTCTGCAGCAGTTGTCGTTATGACATTTTCAGTGTCATCCTACCATAATCATTCTTTTTTACTTCATTAGCTAACTGCTGCTCATACTGCACTTTTGCTACCGCTGTCAAATGAATAATCCTACTTGCCTGTTCTTTGTACTCATGGAATTGGGTATTGCCACTCATCTCATGTAGCCTCCATAATGCCTTCTTTTTCTATAGAAAGGTGTAGTAAGAAGGTAGTGGATCACAGTACACATCACACAAGCTAAATGTGTTTTGAACTGACTGCTTGCCCTCCCACCAAACGAAATTAACATGGTGCATATCCCTGACACATTTGCTGCAAAGGCTGGGAAATTAAAGCCTGATGAAATGGCAGTGCAGTTAGAATGTTCGTTATAGAGTCACAATTAGTAGAAAGTCTATGCAGGTAAGTGACATTTCCTATCATTATCAATGGTGGACCTATATATGGAACAGATGGCCATAATAGATTATTTTTTGTTACAGGCAGTGGAGTTGTCCTCTTTGTAAGTCGTGGAGCTCTTATTCCATTCAATGTTATGATGCATGTGTAAAAAATTAAAAGCTGTCCTCCACTTTCTCTCTGTTGTTCCTGGTGTCTCCAATAGATGTATTCTTTTTTTTTTCTACAGAACAACTTGTTTGTCCAAAGTAGGTCAAATTACATTCACAAGGGAGTAATAGCTGGTAAACACCAGCTATTAAAAAAAAAAAAGGAATGTAGAAATGAGAATTAATGAACATCAATGCCACATTGAATGCCTGAAACCTCAAAAAGTCTGGTCTGGTAGCATAGTTGATACTAAACACAGTAACATGTTGGATGAAACTCGTCTTCTCCATAGAAGCAGTTTTAAGTACAAAGGTTTTCAAAGAGAATTGTAAAACTCTTACATCAACCTAATGTGAATCACAACGATTCTCTCTCTCTCCCCCCCCCCCCAAAAAAAAAAAAAATTTGGGGAGATTCTCATCTTATGTAAATATCAAAAA
This sequence comes from Typopeltis vanoorti, assembly GCF_054136105.1. NCBI lineage: Eukaryota > Metazoa > Arthropoda > Arachnida > Uropygi > Thelyphonidae > Typopeltis > Typopeltis vanoorti. The sequence goes on along the minus strand of NC_143573.1, from coordinate 78,948,817 downwards.
TAGTTTTAATATTATATGTTTTTTAATATTAATTTCTAGTATGCAGTAACTGTATTTTTAATTGATAAACTGATGTTGTATATACCTTGTATTCCTGTTCTTTGATTTGCTTGTTTCTACACAGTGATGATGAACTATCATTTTCAATAGAAAATATATATATTTTTTTTTGTCATTAAATTTTATTAGTGGTTATCGTGTAATTTTTGTTGTTTTATGGTTTTGCTATGTGTACCTTTAAAGATTAGGCTACATACTCAAGTTTTGTTAGCAAACTTTTTTCATGTTAACCTTATTTGTTTATTTGTCATGTCTGCAATAGAAATCTTATGTCAGTCTTAGGTGCTACTAATTACACCAATTCACTTGCAGTTTTCCTCTGTTGCTTACCTTCCTTCTCCTATTCTGTTTAAGTCACCACATCATCACCTTTAATTAGCTCTGCTCATACATGCTTAAATGCTAATGATGTTATTTTCCTTTTTTTTTGTTTCTTTTTTTTTTTTTTTTTTTCAAGTATGATTTTGCTATTGATGCCATCTGTTCACTCCAATAATTTTCTCAGAATTGTCATGTCCATGGTCTGTAATCTTTTATCAACTGTTTTATTTCTAACCCTACTTTCAGATCTATAGTTAAAAATTTGTTTGAACTTTGTTTTGTTTTACACTATTATGTAATACTGAACTGGTAATTAATTTACGGAATTGACAACGCATATAAAGTAAATAAATTAAAGATAACTTTAATGAATCACTTCTATATTTCGGCAATGTCACATTGCCATCTTCGGGAACATAAAGATATGGTATGTGCACTAAGGAATTAACAAAGCAAATGAGGAAGAAAATAAGAACTAATTTTGTTCCTAAAGTCCTAATGGTGCCCTCTTGTGGGCTAATTTGGTAGTCTTGGCAGTTGGGCTGAAGTTCTCAAAATGAAAGTCTCCCAAATTTGTTGAGGTTAGGAACGTTTTTTAGAGCTGCTGAAGATTCTTTGAATAGTCTTTCGTATTTAAACTTGCTGCGATGGATTATTTTTGTCTTCTTCCAACGAATTTTATGGTGGGTATCTAAGGCATGATCTGCCAGTCCAGAGCGGCTGTACTGGTGAAACCGGATGTAGTCTTGGTGTTCTGAAATCCTGATATTTGTTGTTCTGCCTGTTTGGCCAAAGTAGGACAATTTGCAGCTGCAAGGGACCTGGTATACACCAGGTAGGTCTAGGGGAAGTGGTTGGTCTTTGGTAGAGCGGATAAGGGATGCCAACTTTTTATATGGTCTGTAACAGGAAGTAAGGTCATATTTTTTGAGGATATTAGTTATTTTTTCAGAGGTGCCTTGGACATAGGGGATAGTGATAGACTTGGTGTAGTCTTTATTGTGGAGGGGGGTTGTGGTTTATAGGTTTTAGTATTTTTTGGATTTTTTTGGGGTTGTAGCCATTGGCTAAGAAAGTGTTGAGGATGTGGTTTAGTTCCATAGTCAGGGCCTTGTCATCTGAGCAGATTAATTTTGCCCTGTTATATAGTGTTTTTATCACCCCATATTGTTGTGAGGGGGGGGGGATTGCTGGTGAATGTATCTGCCAGTGTGGGTGGGTTTTCTGTAAACAGAGAAAACCAAAGATCCATCAAGCTGGTGGGTGATTAAAGTGTCTAGGAAGGGGAGGGTGTTGTTTTCCTCTTTTTCTAAGGTGAACTGGACTCTGGGATGTTGGTTGTTTAAGTCTGTTTGGAAGGAGTGGAGTGTATCTGAGCCATGTGGCCAAATAGCAAACACATCATCCACATAACGAAGCCAAATAGTGGGTTTTTGTGGGGCGGAGTTTAAGGCTTTCTCTTCAAATGTCTCCATAAAGAAATTGGCCAAGGGTGGGGAAAGTGGTGAACCCATGCCTGTCCCCTCTATCTGTCTGTATCTCTTTCCTTGCCAAACGAAATAGCCTGAGTTCATTGTGAACTGAAATAGGGCTGAGATATCGGGAGGAAACTTGGCTTGGATGAGCTCAAAGGTTTCTTTGAGTGGGACATTAGTGAATAGGGAGGAGACGTCAAAACTGACCATTATGTCAGTGTGTTGGAGTGTGAGGTTTTCTATACTGGCTTTAAAGTGGGCCGAGTTTTTTGTGTGTGATGGTGTGTTGCCAGTGTAGTGTGTGAGCGTTTTGGCTAAATGTTTGGCTAATTTATATGTGGGGGAATCAATGCCATCCACTATGGGACGTAATGGCACATTTTGTTTATGTATTTTTGGGAGTCCATATAATCGGGGGAGTCTAGAGTTATAAGGTTTAAGTTTGTTGGTGACTTCCACAGGCCAAGAAGTGACTTTCTTAAGGAGTCTGTGGATAGTTCTAATCTGAGAGTTGGTCGGATTATATTCAATGGGGAGGTAAGTAGTACGGTCTCGTATTAAAGAATTTAGCTTACCTTTGTAGTCTTTTTGGTTAAGTACCACAGTGGCGCATCCCTTATCAGCTTTGGTGATTACTATTTTTTTTGTTGTTTTTTAATTCTTGTAGGGCTGTATATTCGTTTTTGGATAAGTTGGATTTTGGAGGTTTGGCTTTAGTGAGAACACCGACTACATCCAGTCTCACGTTGTTGGCGATGTGGTTAGGCAGATTGCGAATTCCACGCTCTATTTGGATTATGATTTCTTCAGCAGGTATCCTTTTAGGAGCTAGGGCGAAATTGTGACCACGTGAAAGTGCGGTGAGTGCTTCAGGCTTTAAAACTGCCGACAAGAGGTTGACTACTGTGTTAAGTGGTGGCTGGGGTACAGAAGTAGAAGTCTTTGTCAGGTTTTCGTATTTTTTCACGTGCCGACTACGTATTTTTTCGAATTCCTTTCTTGCCGATGTGCATGAGATGTCATGAAGTATCGACCATAGATCAAGGCCGAGTGTGTTAGAAAGCTCTTCCTCTAGCGCTTGTAAGGTCTTGTTTTCGTTGGCAAGGAGAACGCGTGTCGCGGTAATTTGTTCTCTTAACAGGGCGAAGCTAGTGCGGTTGTAAATGCATAGAGCTTTCTCGGAAGTGAAACGGTGCTTTAGTTTCACTAAAGCACCGTTTCACGTGGATGATGTGTTTGCTATTTGGCCACATGGCTCAGATACACTCCACTCCTTCCTAACACACTTAAACAACCAACATCCCAGAGTCCAGTTCACCTTAGAAAAAGAGGAAAACAACACCCTCCCCTTCCTAGACACTTTAATCACCCGCCAGCTTGATGGATCTTTGGTTTTCTCTGTTTACAGAAAACCCACCCACAGTGGCAGATACATTCACCAGCAATCCCCCCCCCCCTCACAACAATATGGGGTGATAAAAACACTATATAACGGGGCAAAATTAATCTGCTCAGATGACAAGGCCCTGACTATGGAACTAAACCACATCCTCAACACTTTCTTAGCCAATGGCTACAACCCCAAAAAAATCCAAAAAATACTAAAACCTATAAACCACAACCCCCCTCCACAATAAAGACTACACCAAGTCTATCACTATCCCCTATGTCCAAGGCACCTCTGAAAAAATAACTAATATCCTCAAAAAATATGACCTTACTTCCTGTTACAGACCATATAAAAAGTTGGCATCCCTTATCCGCTCTACCAAAGACCAACCACTTCCCCTAGACCTACCTGGTGTATACCAGGTCCCTTGCAGCTGCAAATTGTCCTACTTTGGCCAAACAGGCAGAACAACAAATATCAGGATTTCAGAACACCAAGACTACATCCGGTTTCACCAGTACAGCCGCTCTGGACTGGCAGATCATGCCTTAGATACCCACCATAAAATTCGTTGGAAGAAGACAAAAATAATCCATCGCAGCAAGTTTAAATACGAAAGACTATTCAAAGAATCTTCAGCAGCTCTAAAAAACGTTCCTAACCTCAACAAATTTGGGAGACTTTCATTTTGAGAACTTCAGCCCAACTGCCAAGACTACCAAATTAGCCCGCAAGAGGGCACCATTAGGACTTTAGGAACAAAATTAGTTCTTATTTTCTTCCTCATTTGCTTTGTTAATTCCTTAGTGCACATACCATATCTTTATGTTCCCGAAGATGGCAATGTGACATTGCCGAAATATAGAAGTGATTCATTAAAGTTATCTTTAATTTATTTACTTTATATGCGTTGTCAATTCCGTAAATTAATTACCAGTTATGTCTAACCAACGTATAAGTCTTACTACTAGAATATGTAATACTACTAGTTTTGGCTAATTTCTTCTGGTCTGTGTGGATTTATTCAACTGGATTTTCATATTTCTGTATTTTATTTGCATTTTGTGAAATAAAATTAAACAGCAAAGCATCTTACCTGAATACCTGAAATTGAGAAAAATCTTTAGGTTTGATAGTTGATGTGTTCCATGTGTCAGCCCGTTTTCAGTGTTTGCTTTTTTTCTTACTGATTCTCATACAGATTTGTTATGGAAGTTAATTTAGAATCCTAAAGACATGTGCCTGATTTATTTATGATTATATTATCATCTACATAAAGAACCAGCTGAGTTTCATGTCTCTTATTTTAATATCATGTGATGTCACTTTCTTTCATAATGATTTAGCTCTTGGTATTTACACAGGTCAAGTCCTTGCTGATGAAACCTAGACTAAACTTGAACAATCTAGTTATGACCTAAATGTCATCACTGGTCTAGTTTGTGACCTTTCACATTTATATAACAGTGTACACCATCAAAAAAGTGTTTCCTCTCCATTATGTGGTACTGAAGCAACTTGGTCTGAAGTCAGTGGCCTCTACAGACAAGGAATCACAAAGATACTACACTTGCAAACTGTTGTTTACAACAAGAATTTTCAGTTTCTTGTTCTTTTTCTTTGTCCACTGAATTCATTAATAATTTAAAGAATTCCTGTGCCTCTTCCCTTCATAAAACCATCTTTCAGATTGAAATTTGCCTCCATCACTTTACTTGAAATTGCTTGCCATTGAATCATCTATTATATTTGGTATTAAATACTGTGGCTACTTCCTCTGGTGGCTTAAATGTAACCTCTTATAATTGTTATTTGGCTGATTTTCTTTTTTTCCTCTTCCTGGTTACACCAGTTATACTAATGTAAAACCATTGCTTCTTTGTTCGAGTATACCATATTTCTCATATTTTTCCTTAAGGCAGATTCAGCTGGATTAACCATGGAGGAGGTCATTTTGCAAAGCACTGATCACACTGCATTTAATAACTGTAGCCATTAAATTGTTCATATTTGGTCTAATGTATTAAAACTGAAAACTTTATTAATAAGAGACCATACGATTTAATGAATAAAATACAAATTGCCAACCAGTTTCACTAGCTACTGTCTAACATTATCAAGGCTGTACTGGTGTAAATACAAATGCACCAAGTTACATGAATACAGAAGCGTTAGTATCCGTTAGGCCTTTACATTTGATAATTCTCGTTTGGAAGTGCACATGCGTTAGTCAGAATCCGGTACATGAGCATGTGTTGTGTGGTTTTTCACGTATTATAGTTCTGTTAAGCTGAAAGAATTGATGAGATTTTTCCATATGTCTTTAAGAATAGCACCCTGATTTCTTTTTAAATTGCTGCCTGTGCATAGCACCACCTGAGTCTTTAAAAGTTCTGTGTCTGTAGTCATCCTCGATGTAAGGCATAAAACTGTTTTTCCAGTCTATAACGTGATTGGATGTCGTTTATCCCCAGTTCTATAATTTGCTTGTGTAGCATAGTTTTGGAAGAACAGTGGGACATGCATCAATTGATTGGAAAAGATCTGGGTTCAGTACTCATCACAACAATAAGAATTTTTATATGAACTTTTACAGTTCTATGCCTTACATCGAGGATGACTACAGACACAGAACTTTTAAAGAATCAGCAGTGGTGCTACGCACAGGCAGCAATTTAAATAGAAATCAGGGTGCTATTTTTAAAGACACATGGAAAAATCTCATCAATTCTCTCAGCTTAACAGAACTATAATATGTGAAAAACCACACAACACATGCTCATGTACCGGATTCTGACTAACGCATGTGCACTTCCAAACGAGAATTATCAGATGTAACGGCCTAATAGGTACTAACGCTTCTGTATTCATGTAACTTGGTGCATTTGTATTTACACCAGTACAGCCTTGATAGTGCTAGACAGTAGTTAGTGAAACTGGTTGGCGATTTGTATTTTATTCATTAAATCGTATAGTCTCTTATTAATAAAGTTTTCAGTTTTAACTTTAGCCATTATCAAGTTCTTGGATATTTAGTTTATTCAATTTCTTTGTCAGCTACTAGGGACTCTTTATGAATCCAAGTCTCTCAGCACTTCCTTAACTGTTTTATCCTCAGGCAAGAGCCACCTACAGTTTTCTGTGGCAGTTGTGAATAGCTGTTCAGTCCTTTCATAATTCATACCAGGTTTAGATGTCTTGATCCATTCATCTTTCATCCTACTTATTTTTTTTTCCACATTCTCCTCAATATTAGAATCCTCAGTTCTATAATTTGCTTGTGTAGCACAGTTTTGGAAGAACAGTGGGACATGCATCAATTGATTGGAAAAGATCTGGGTTCAGTACTCATCGTATCTGGTTTCCCCTCCTAGAAACTTAGGGTATTTTTGTCCTACAAATCAGCTAGAAAACGCACTCAATTAAAAAACACTGTGTAATGTATGATAGATAAAGTATTGCAGATAGTGGATTGTGTGTGTGTTGCATAATTTAGAATAGCCTCCTGCAGTGATTCTTAGGTCTTCATTAGTGTCATGCAATAATAAAAACTCAATTCACAAAAAAAATTTCCTGCATTCTGAGTAGGCGGATTATCTCTGATCTTGGGACTTTACTTAAATGAATAACAAAATTTTAGTTCCATTATTTCATATGGGAAAAAATATTCCTTATACTGTAAATAAATCAGTGGACTGTCACATTTGTCTGTAAAATTTGTTTATCTGTCAGTTCCTGTTTTCTTAGATCCTAATGTTTACAGAATTTCTATAGAGGTTATGACATAAAATCTGAACCTTAGATTTTCTAATAACTTTGACATGAAGTAGTATGGTTTACTAAAGATAATAGTAACAGCCAGGTCATCTCATATAGAAGTGGCAGGATTTTCCTGTCTGAAACTCAGATTTTTTATCCCACAACCAACCATGAGAACACATAAAATTTATATGCAGAAATATGTTTAGGCATAAGACTAACCGAACACGTTATACTAAAAATGACTGCTACAAAAGCCAATCCTATCAGGTTTTAGGCCTTAAGGGTAACATGAATAACGAACGGATAACAAACCAGAATAGATAGTTAGTATAAGGTGTCAAGATAGGGGCGGGACTAGGAGGCTTTTGCACTTTATGTACATTAATGCCAGAAACATTAATATTAGGAACAAGGAGGAATTTTTGGCCTTGGTTGGCTCTTCCTGGCCACAGGTTATTAGCATTAGTGAGACATGGCTAACAAAAGATGATATAGTTAGTGGGATAGGATTTGAAGGGTATAGTGTGTTCAGGAAAGACAGAGAGAAAAGAATGGGGGGAGGAGTGTTACTGATGATAGCCAATAAACTGCAGCCAAAGAGAATAGAAGTTCAACTGCAGAATAGTGAAAATAGCACATTTGAGGCTATCTGTTGTGAGATTGAGCCAGCAGAACAAAATATACAGTTGGGTGTTGCTATAGACAAGGCAATGGAATAGATGATGGGGATAGTATCCATAGGCAAATAGACTCAATGAGTTGAGGGCAGGTAATTATTATGGGGGATTTCAACTATGGCAACATTGATTGAAAGGAGAAGTTACTAAGGGATAATTACCTGAAGCAGCATGTAATAGAATATACTAGAGGGTTCGAGAGTGCTTGATCTAGTAATTGCATCTGAGAATTTTACTATAATGAATATGACCACGTTGCCACCAATTGGTGAGAGTGATCATATGGCCTTGACCTGGGAAGTGGCTAAATGTGTAGAATTTTCAGCTAAGACAAGGTATATGCGGAATAACCATGCTGGTAAATATGATAAGCTTAGGAGATTGCTTGGATCAGTGCCATGGCATGTACAACTGCAAGGTCGTGCATGGGAAGTGGTAAAGGAGTGTTTGAGGGAGGTAATGGCAGACTGCATACCTCAAATCAGGAGAGTAAATCAAGTAGGAGTTAAATGGATGAATGACACCATTAAGCTTGAGCTACAAAAAAATAAGCAATTGTGGAGGGAATTTAAGGAGAAAGATGACCTGCAGGCACAGGCCAGAAAGAGTAACTAGTGTGGTAAGAAAAGCAAAAGCAGATTATGAAAGGAAGTTAGCAATGCAGGCTAGAGAGAATCCAAAACAGTTCTTTTGATAAGCTGCAAGTAAAAGAATGAATATATGTACGGCAGAATGATTCTAAGGAGTGCCAATGTAGGAAGATAACTGAATCGGTCGAAATAGTAGAATTACAAAGTGAACACTTTGCAAGAGTATATCATTCAGGTGGTGATATTGCAGGAATAAGGGAACCAAGGGCTTATACAGGAACTGAGGTGAATGAAATGGAGGTGAATAGCATATTACAGTATCTTAATGTGATACATCTGTGGAATTAGATGGTATGCCATCCAGATCCTTGGAATTTTCATGCCATCTTTATTGTTGATATTTGGGCATGAAAATTCCAAGGATCTGGATGGCACACATTCAGCCTACCTAATATATAAGATCCAACATAAGTCAGGACTCTAGCCAATCTTCAGCTAGTATTAGAAACCATTCCATACCAACTGGCTGGAATGTACAAGTATAATTATGATGTTAATATATGTATATAGATAGATACTTGTTGTTGCACCCAATGTATTTCTACAACCAACAGATAACACTAATAATAGGACTCTAGCGTTGATGTATAATTTTTTTTTTCTCACCAGAGGTCAGGCCAACAATTGTTCTAGTGGTTGGTCAGTATCTTTAACAAACCAGTTTGAATGTAGTGTAGCTTGTTTTCTGCGTATAGTTGTATGCTCCAGAAGATGACCTTGACATGAAGGTCGAAACGTCGAATGTAGATTTTAGTTATTTTAAACTAAAGTTTTTATTCAAACACAGTAGTTGTCTCCATAATTTTCAAAAATGCATTCGGATCACTGTGTAAGCTTAAAAGAAAGGAATATCAGGACTCATTGTCAAGGTTTTGGAGAAATTAGTCAATTGCAACATACAGGAATGGATAGATGGAAATGGGATACTGTATGGGGGCAGCATGATTTTGTGAAGGCTAGATCATGCTTCAGTAACTTGCTGACATTTTATAATACAGTGACAGCTGAACTGGATAAGGGTATTGGGTTTACAGTGATATTGCTGGACTTTGCTAAGGCCTCTGACAGGATATTACATGGAATTCTAGAGAGTAAACTGCAACACATGTGGATGGATATAGGGTTGGCGAGATGATAAGAGGGTGGTTGATGGAGAGATATCAGAGAGTAGTTTATTCAGGAGTAGAGTCCAAAAGGAGGCCTTGACCAGTGGTTTGCCACAGGGTTCTTAGACCACTGCTATTTAATTTGTTCATTAATGATATAGGAAAGGATTTGAGAGGAACCGTTCAGTTATTTGCCAATGATGCAAAGTTGGGTAGAGCAGTAGTGAATGCACATGATGTCAAATTTTGCAGGATGATTTGGATAGATTGGCAGACTGTGCTAAGGAGAATGGATGTCAGTTTAATGTGGCAAAGTGAAGGTTCTTGTGGTGAAAAAATTATCAGCTGTATACAACACTGGTGGAACCGAACTCCAGGAAATTGACGAGTCCAGAGACTTGGGAGTGTTGGTGGATAGGGAGTTGAAGTTTAGGGAACACATAGCAAAAGTGGCTAAATCAGCTCATCAGATCACTTGGTTACTGAAGAATATTTTGATGAGTAGAGATAAGCAGGTTATTGTTCCTCTTTATCTAGCCTTAATATGACCCCATCTTGACTACTGCATGCAGATCTGGGCACCCTGGTTTCTTGGTGATTGGGAAAATGTGGAGAGGATCCAGAGGTGAGTGACCAAGATGGTAGCAGGTCTATGGAATGAACCTTATGAGAACAGGTTGGAGATTTGTGGGTTACAGAAACTGGTTGATAGGCAAAAAAGGGGTGATATGATTGAGACATTCAAATTACTGAGGGGTTTTTATGAGATTAATTCAGAAGAAATTTTTTAGAACAGGTCTGATAGCGGGAGAACTAGGGTCCATCCATGGAAACTGAACAAGAGTGTAGTTAGCAAGGGTGTTAGAATTAGATTTTTTGCTTGGAGAGTGTTGAATGAATGGAATAAGCTGCCAGAGTCTGTTGTGGGTGCCATGACCGTGAATGAGTTCAAAGCAAAGTATGATAGATACTGTGCAAATGCTGAATAGTTCTTGACATAATGTTTAGGGCCTCCCCTCAACGAGTCTAAGGACTCCTTGGAATTGCCCGCAATAATAATAATAAGGGGCTGCAAGTACTGCAGATTATTATATATTAGTAATGATAACCTACTGTTACTCCAGTCAACAAAATTCATCTGAAGACATTCACAAACATCCATGCACACAGTGAATTCAACCACTAATGAACCCACAGCATGTTGGTTCAAGAGGATGGATATCTACTCAGCCAACCAGGCAGGCAAACAAATAGTTTTCAAACTAAATTGTTTATGATTACCTAACCTGAGCTCATTTACTGTGAGTCAGTGATTTGTCTGCATTCAGAATTTTGGCAAATGTATCCAACATACACCTGATGAGAAATATGTAAAGCAATAGAATAATCAATTTAAAGAAACCAACAGTAGAAAAATATTCCCATTCATGTGTCATCTCACCTCAACACGGCATGTGTTGAGAACCCTATCTCTTCCACATATTGTCGTAAGTATTCACAGCTGTAAATTCGTGTGTGTTCATTCGGTTGGTTTGCCTGTTCTGAGGGACAAAAAAAAAGTTTCCAGGTTAAAAACCTACCTTCATATGAAACTGGCTAACTGACCTTTAGAGATAGATGTTGCAAGTTTTTCCTCTTGAATCTGGCTCCCACTGATGCGACCTCAATAAAGGTCAAAAGGATTATCTGTAAGGATATGTGCATTGCATTATGGGATACTAAAGCAGTTGATATGAAGTCATTAGCGTCTATATACAAGTAGTTCAGTCATGAAGTGAGTTCACATGCAAACTTCATTTGCTTACACTTGGATAAAGGGTTAAAACAAGAATTTAACTTCTTGGCATCTTTAATTGATAACTCATCTTCAGTCAAAAGAGATCAGGTAAAGGTTCCTCACATCATGAACAGGAATTGAACCCAGGTCTTTCCAACCAAAGGGCTTCATCTATACCAAAAAGTCATTGAAGGCCGACCAGTTTCCCAACTACCTTATTATCCTGACCTTGTAGCCATGTTGTTTTGTGTATTTATGTACTGGATTAATTAATGTATGATAACAAGAGGTAACTTAGGGGTTAAATGTGTGAGATTAAACTTTACACTCCAAACTGACATTCACAATATTTGTTAATGCCATATATCTGAATTTCTTTAAATAAACATCAATCTTTCTCTCTTCGAGTTTCCAGAAATTTGGAGAAAGAGGTGTCACCAGTTTCTTCAGTTGAATAGTTACTCAAGTACTTACTGAATTATCAGTTCAATGATATTCAGTTATCCCTACTTCGAAGTTTTTTTATGCAGTTTATAGCTTCTTTATGCCTATGACATTAATATGAATGAAATGTAAATACTTGATTATTTTATGAGCTGTAAAACCTATATTTATTTTTATAGTTTGCTATGTTTATTTCTCTGCTTTCTCTATCTCTCTCTGTGTGTGTATATATATATATATATATATATGTATGTGTTATGGTTAAAGTAATAAATCCAGTCATTATTAAGAATTACCAGCTAAAATGAATAATTTACGAGAATTAATCACTTTAACCGGTTAAAATGAATAATTCCTAGAGGAGTCTGGTAAATGTAATAAAAACATGTTTATAGGTTTTCATTCTCAATAGAAATTATAACAGCTTAGGTTAGGTTAGTTTATAATGAAAAAAGTAAGGAAAGTACTTCTTTTGCACTCAATGAAATCAGATATCATTATAAAGAAGGGTGACTTGGTTGATGAGGGTAGCTAAAGAGAGGTATGAACAGCAGTTAGCTAATGAAGCCAAAAAGAATCCTAAGGAGTTCTTTCGATATGTAGCCAGCAAAAGAAAGAATGATTATGGAAGGATGACATTGATAGGAGAAAATGGTATAAAGACCGCTGTTGCAGAATGTGTGGTGGAGCTACTTAATGAGCAATTCATAAAGGTCTTTCAATCTTGTGAATGTGACTTCATGGAGAGATTGAGAGCAGTAGATGATGGGGAGGAGAGACTGACTGTAAGTGAGCAAGCGGTGTATGGGGAGTTGAGTAAACTAGATGTTAATAAGGCTGTGGGACTTGATAATATATCACCCTGTATTCTGAAGGAATATGCCAGGGAGTTGACACCTGTCTTGACATATATTTTTAATACGAGTCTTGCACTCAGTCAAGTCCCTAAGGAGTGGAAGGATGGCAATATTGTGCCACTTCATAAAGGAGGTGATCGAACTCAAGCATCAAACTATAGGCCTATTTGTGTGTCAGGTGTTGTGGTTAAGTTGTTGGAGAAGCTTGTGAAACTAGGATCCAGAGTTGGGTTGACAACAATGGTATTATCTCTGATGGACAGCATGGATTTGCTAAAGGGAAGTCATGTTTTAGTAATCTACTTACTTATTGCAATAAAGTGACTTCTTCCTTGGAGAGAGGAGAAGGATACACAGTAATATACTTAGATTTCGCAAAGGCTTTTGATAGAGTACCTCATGATAAATTGATAGTCAAACTAGAGCAGATGGAGTTGGATATTAGATTAGTGCATTGGATTGAAGATTGGCTATCTGATAGATATCAACAAGTTGTGTATGGGGAGAGCGATATCCAGTAATAGGAAAGTCACTAGTGGAGTGCCTCTGTGGTCTTACAAGAAGACCACAGAGGGGGGCCATGACTGTTTAACTTGTATATTAACGATGTAGGTGAAGATTTGGATGGAGATATTCAGTTGTTTTCAGATGATGCAAAGTTGGGATGAACCATGAAGAGTAGTGAAGATGTTGTGGTCTTACAAGAAGACTTGAATAAATTGAGTGATTAGGCACAGAAATGGAGATTTGAGTTCAATGTTGCAAAATGTAAGGTTTTAAAATTTGGAAAACAAAGATGGGATGCAGAATTTATGCTTGGTGAAGATATATTGTTGGAGGTGAAAGAAATAAGAGATTTGGGGGTAATAGTGGATAAGGATCTGAAATATAGTGGACACATAGCCAAAATTGTGAAGACAACACAAAGGCTTCTGGGAATGATACGGAGGACATTGACTTGTAGAAGTAGGGAGATTCTTGTTCCATTGTATAAGACTTTGATTAGGCCACACATGGACTATTGTGCCCAGATTTGGTCACCTGATTTTCAGAAGGATGAAGAGATGTTGGAAAGGGTCCAAAGACAATTGACTGAGGTAGTTTCTGACCTCTGGAATGTCGAGTATGAGGAAAGATTGAGTAATTTGCAGAGTCTGATGGGCAGGTGGGAGATATGATAAAGACCTGCAAGTTGGTAAGGTTGTTATAGGATCATTGCTGGAGAAGTTCTACAGAAAATAGTGGGAGATTGGGGGTGGGGGAGAACCACAGATCATCCCTGGAAACTGTATAAAGAGGGTGTGAGAGGAAGCTTTGTTTCGTGTAGAGTTGTGAATGATTGGAATGCCTTGCCTGAGAGTGTGGTGTCTGCAAGGAGTTTGAATGTGTTCAAGGCACGGTATGGTGATAAAAAGACCTCTCAGATGAGTCTTTGACTCCATGAGGTCTTGGGGTAATAATAAACTAACCTAACCTAACCTTTATCGGTTGGAAATCATTATTAACTAACCTAACTTTTATTGGTTAGGTTAGTTTATAATAATTTCTGATTTCATTGAGTGCAAAAGAAGTACTTTCCTTACTTTTTTCATTATAAACTAACCTAACCGATAAAGGTTCGGTTAGTTTATAATGATTTCCAACCAATTATTATTTTTCTAATAATAATAATAATAATAATAATTTCATTGAGTGCAAAAGAAGTACCGGTAACTCTCATATAACTTGGTTTCGATATAACGCGGTCTACAATTTCTAGTAACCCTTTATTTTTTTGTTTTTCATATATTTCACCGCAGAACTTAATAATCAAATTTTATCTTCGTTAAATTTGTGTCTGCCCGTATCGCGCAAGTAGTTATAAGTATCGAATTTAGTTTTATTGTATCACTGAATAAGATACTGTATAGAGGCTTTGCAGTCTGTGTCATTCTCAACAAATAGTGCAATTAGAGACAGCTGGAATAAAAACGGCACTAACTAATGAATGACACGTCCCCTTTCACACTATGCTGTATAGACTCGAGCAAAACCATATGTAGCACCGAAACATAGTATCTAACTAAAAACTGTTGTCCAATTTTTCAATTATGAAATAAGTGTTTTTTTATTGCATTTGAAATTCTCGATGTCATTATGACAAATCAGAAAGGCTAACTTAAAATAAAAGACTACCAAGAATTGAAACATGCCATATAATGAATGTGTGAATTCGCCTGCCACAACGCAAACAAGAAGCCATAAAATTCAACCAAGGGGTTGAAATGTTTGTGTGAGTTGAGCGAGTCAGTAATGAGAAGTTCCATCGGAACGATAAATGACACCCTGTTGTAAATGTGTTAAAACCAATAGTGAATGTTGTTATGACAGTTTCAGATGTTATGGAATTCGATTGAAGAGAATTAGCATTTCAACTCAACACTTGTTGGTTGCTTTTGTCTTTGGGGCACGCGATCTTTTGTTAATACCGCACCAGTCATATGCACGTCTTTATAGCTGCTGTCTTGTGTAAAACAAAATTCAGCTTGTACGTAATGTAACAATTAAAAAAAAACTTTAATAATTTATAAGTGTATAAAAGGATATCACCTGTAAATCACTGACGTGCCAGCAAAATTCTCAGACGTGCCACAGGTTCGCCACCTAAGGTTTACTGTATAAAGTGTTTATTTTTGAAAATTGTTTTCGTTTTCTGCCAGGAAAGTGCATTTTAAATCATAAGTGTGTTATTCTCAAGCAGAGCAGTTTATTTTCTGGAGAGTTACATACATATGTAATGCTTTTTTTTTAATGTAAAAGTTTATTTTTATTGTAATGACCACTAAAACTGCAATGAAAGGGGGGGAAATCAACATTCAAGAAGAAATTCATTTCTCTCGAAGAAAAAATTAAAATCTTGGATTGGTTGAAAATAGGAGAAAAACCAGGAGTTGTTTCAAGGACTCTGAATTTAAATGAATCAACAATTCAAACAAAATGAACATAAAATCCGAGAAAGTGTTATTGCTGGGTCAACGGTATATGCAAAGCACGTTACTCGTGTTCGCGATATTCTAATAGAAAAAATGGAGAAATCTCTAATGATTTGAATAGAAGATTGCACTCAAAAGAAAATTCCTTTCGATGGACCCTATTAAGCAAAAAGCTCTCAAAGTTTATAAACATTTAAAAGAACGATCAAGATTCTTCAGAAGAAATCTCTCAGCATGGATTTTCTGCCAGTAAGGGTTGGTTCGAAAACTTTAAAAAGCAGTTTTCTTTGTATAATCTTAAAATCCAGGGAAAATTAGCATCAGCAGATGTTGAAGCTGCCCGGAAATACCCAGCAGAACTTTTAAAAATCATCTAAGAAGGTGGTTACAGTGCAGACCAGGTGTTCAATGCGGATGAATCTGGGTTATATTGGAAAAAAATGCAAAAAGCACCTATATTTCGAAAAATGAAAGATCAGCTCCTGGATTCAAAGTTTCCAAAGATAGAATTACTCTAGTGTTTTGTAGTAATGCATCAGGTGATTACATGACAAAACCAATGTTTATTAACCGATCTGCAAATCCTCGTGCGATGAAAGGACTTGACCAGTCCATCCTACCTGTTTATTGGCGGGCCAACAAAAAAAACATGGTTTACAGCTAGCATGTTTGAAAATTGGTTTTTCAAGTGTTTTGTACCAGATGTAGAAAGTTACACAAAGAATATGGACTTCAAAATTCTACTAATTTTAGATAACGCACCAGGCCACCGAACAAATTTAAGCCATCCAAATATTAAAATAACTTTTTTGCCACCTAATACTACTTCACTTATTCAACCACTTGACCAAGGAATAATATCAACATTTAAGTCTTATTATATTCGGCGAACATTTCAATTAATTTTGGAAAAAATGGAATCTAATCCAAACATGACACTGCCTCAATCGTGGAAAGAGTTTTCAATATTGAATTGTGTAAAAATTATTTCTCTGTCCATTAAGGAATTACAATCCTCTATGCTGAATGCTTGCTAGAAAAAAATATGGCCTGAAGCCGTAATGGAACAATATTTCGTACCTCGATGATGTCGAGCTATGTCATATAATAAATGTTGCACACATTTTTGGTGGAGAGCGCTTTTGCAATATGGTTGAAAACAAAATTAGTGAATTAATTGATGGAGAAACAGATTTAAGTGAGGAGGAACTGGTACAATTAATAGATGAGGTGAAACCAAATGGCGGGGAAAGTTCTGCCGAAGATTTGATTGCGATGAATCCGTTAAAGAATTCAGTTTAAAGAAATTAGCAGGAGGATTGGACTTGGCAAGAAAGGTAGGAAGTTATTTTATGGATAATGATCTCTCAGTGGAGTGCTCGGGAAAATTCATGAGACAATTGGATATTTGTTTAGCGCCATATTATGAACTTAATAAAAAAATTGCAACATAGTGGAAATCAAAGTCTTATTACTGACTTCTTGATGACTAAACCAGCCGAAGTATACAATGACAATTATACAAGTGATGTCCAAGAGATTTCAAGTGGTGACGACCTCCGGGCACTTAAAGAACATCTACGAAATGTTATTTTTTTATTATTATTATTATTATTATTATTATTATTCTGGGCAACTCCAAGGAGTCGACAGACTCATCGAGGGAGAGCCTTACATCATGTCAAGAACAACTCTTCGACATATACACAGTATCTATCATACCTTGCCTTGAACTCATTCACGGTCGTAGCACCCACAACAGACTCTGGCAGCTTATTCCACTCATTCACCACTTCCCAAGTAAAAAACCTAGCTCTAACACCCCCTGCTAACCACATTCTTGCCCAGCTTCCATGTATGGCCCGTAGTCCTCCCACCACCAGTCCTATTCTCAAAAATATCTTCTGGATCAATCTTATAGAAACCCTTCAGTAATTTGAATGTCTCAATCATATCACCCCCTTTTCTGCCTATCGACCACTTTTTTCAACCCACAAATCTTCAACCTGTTCTCATAAGGTTCATTCCACAGACTTGCTATCATCTTAGTCACTCGTCTCTGGATCCTCTCCACCTCCTCCCCATCAAGAAGAAACCCTGGCGCCCATATCTGGGCACAATAGTCTAGATAGGGTCTTATCAAGGCTCGATACAGAGGAACAATAACTTGTTTGTCTCTGCTTTTTAAAGTATTTTTCAGAAGCCAAGTGATTTGATGAGCTGATTTAACCACTTTTGCAATGTGCCCCCTAAACTTCAATTCCCTATCCACCAGCACTCCCAAATCCCTGGCCACATCAATCTCCTTGAGTATGTTTCCACCAATGTGATATAATGCTGTTATTCTTTTCACCCCAAAATGCATAACCTTACACTTTGCCACATTAAATTGACATTCATTTTCCCTATCCCAGTCCTCCAAACTATCCAAATCATCCTGTAAAATTTTGACATCCTGTGCACACACAATTGCTCTTTCCAACTTTGCGTCATCAGAAAACAAGTGAACACATCCTCTCAGATCCTTTCCTATATCATTGATGAACAAATTGAAACGGAGCCCTGTGGCACACCACTAGTCACAAGCTGTCTTTTGGACTCAACTCCTGAATAAACCACTCTCTGGTATCTCTCCATCAACCACCCTCCTATCCATCTCACCAACCGTATATCCATCCCCATATGCTGCAGTTTACTGATTATAATTCCATGTGGTATCCTGTCAAAGGCCTTAGCAAGGTCCAGCAGATATCACTGTAAACCAATTGGAATGCCTTGCCTGAGAGTGTGGTGTCTTATCCAGTTCAGCCGTCACTATGTTATAAAACGTGAGCAAGGTACTGAGGCATGATCTGTCCCCCATACAATATCCCATTTTCATCTATCCAATCCTGTATTCTTTTCTTAACTAATTTCTCCAAGACCTTAACAACGATTCCTGATATGCTAATCAGTCGGTAATTTACAACAGCATTCTTGGAACCTTCTTTATGTAGTGGAAACCATTTTCCCCTCTTTCCACACCCTTGGGACTAACCCAGACCCTAGACTCAGATTAAACAAAATGTTCAAGGGTACTGACAATTCTTTAGCTGCTTCACGTACGACACGAGCTGATATACCATCCAATCCCACAGATGTATTGATATTTGATAGAGTGGTGAGGGCGAGAACGGTCAATGAGTTTAATTAGTGGTATGATAGACTTTGTGTTTTTTAGGGGGGAACCTCCCCTCGATGAGTCTTTTGACTCCATGGAGGCCTGAATAATAATAACATATCGAAAAAACTGTTTAGGATCCTCTTTAGCCTGCATGGCCAATGTTCTTTCTTATCCTTTTTTGCTTTTCTTACCACATTCATTACCCTTCTGGCCTGCGCTTTATACCTTTCGTGTGCCTGCCGGTCAACTTTCTCCTTAAATTCCCTCCATAGTTGTTTCTTTTTTTACAGCTCAAGCTTAATGGTGTTATTCATCCATTTAACCCCTAGTTGATTTATTATTCGGACTCTAGGTATACACTCAGCCATTGCTTCATGCAAACACTTCTTAACCACCTCCCATGAACTATCAACTTCTAGCCCTTGCAGTTGTGTATGGCATGGCACTGAACCAATCAAACTCCTAAGCTTGTCATGCTTACCACCCCAATAATTCCACATGTACTCTGTCTTAATTGTAAATTCCACACCTTTAGTCACCTCACAAGTCAAGACCCTACGATCACTCTCACCAGTTGGTGGCAATGTGGTCATATTTGTTACAGCCAAATCCTCAGATGCAATTACTAGGTCAAGCACTCTCTGACTCCTAGTATTTTCCATTACATGCTTTTGCAGATAGTTATCCCTTAATAACCACATAAAATTCAATTTCTTCCTCCCGTGTGTCCTCTCCTCACTCCAATCAATGCGACAATAGTTGAAATCTCCCATAATAATTACCCTCCTTCCATTCATTTCTTCTATGTACTTGTGCATACTATCTCCACCATCTTTTCCATCACCTGGTCTATAGCAGCACCCAATTGTATATTTTGTTATGCTAGCCACAATCTCATACCAAATGGCCTCTAATGTGCTCTTTTCCTGCAATTCAACTTCTATTCTCCTTGGTTGCAGCTCATCAGCTATCATCAAC
The DNA here is from genome assembly GCF_054136105.1 of Typopeltis vanoorti. Taxonomy (NCBI): domain Eukaryota; kingdom Metazoa; phylum Arthropoda; class Arachnida; order Uropygi; family Thelyphonidae; genus Typopeltis; species Typopeltis vanoorti. The sequence continues at coordinate 78,929,185 of NC_143573.1, read as the reverse complement.
AATACTCCTCCCCCCATTTTATTCTCCCTGTCATTCCTGAACACACTATACCCATCACTTTCAATCCCACTAGCTATATCATCTATAGTCAGCCATGTTTCACTAATGCCAATAACCTGTGGTCTGGAAGTGCCAACCATGGCCAAAAACTCTTCCTTCTTGTTCCTAATACTCCTAGCATTACTGTACATGAATTTACGACAGCCATTAGCCCCAACCCTACCGATGCCTTATATTGACTATCCCACTCTGATTTGTTGTCCTTGTTTGCTCGGGCATATTATATTCATTCTTACATTCAACTGCCTCCCTAAGGACTGTATATCTACTCCCTCCCCCTTAATAAATCTAGTTTCCCTGAATTTGCACATCCACCACATTCAGCAACACTTTCTCAAGTCTTCTTGCACCGTAACCATTCAAATGCAAGCCATCCATCTTATATAGATCCTTTCGCCCATCGAACTCACTCCACACGTCCACAAATTCCACACCACTCGTTATACATAACCCACGCATAAAGTCATTCGCAATTATGGCCCTCCTTTTAAACATTTCAGTGTCATACCATGGCAAAAGACTAATCATTCTAACTCTCTCACTCTTTTCTTTTGCTACCTCAAACAATTCATTCAGGTCTTCTATTATTTTTATTTTATCTCCTTTCAAATCGTACCTGCCACAACAATCATTTCTTTCACCCTTTCCTTTTGCTCTCTAATAGACTCGGTTACGTCCTTGATGGTCACACCAGGTTGGTACGATTTTGTCAAATCCTCTACTTACACACCTCGTACTAGAGAATCTCCATACAGCACTCTCTCCTTCATTTTGTTTACGTTCACACTCATACTCTTATTTTTCCTATCATACTTTTTATTATTGGCTGGTACACTCAGTAGACTTTTGTTCATACGCCCTAGCTGCCGCTTTGCTCTTTGTATCGCTCCGCTCAACAATGCGATCTCACTCATTGCATCTATCTCATCATTTTTATTTTCTATTACATCATTAATTTGCTCTGTAGTAATACCATCATTCACACTTTCTACATTCACTCCCTCACAGTTCTCTGGTACAACATCGCTATTTCTTGTCATATCACTTTCTTCATTCTGAAGTTTGACAAAAATATCACACTCAAGACCTGAAATACACTTTAATTCTTCATTTTCCTTACATTTTCTACACAGATTCACTCCTTTATTATCATCTAACCATGCTCCAACCGAACTCCGCAAAGCGTACATTTCGCAGATAGTACACTGAATAATCTCCTTTATATTACAGTTATTGAATAAAGATGGCAAACTATTATTACTAGCCGCCATTTTCCTTCTTACGGGAGCCATACTCACTTCTATCGTATTTTATCAAATTAATAATTTAAACACACAAACAGACACACTAAGATATGCAAAGCAAACAAAACTACGTAATATTCAAGTAAATTTGTCAATGATAACTTAAAATAACATTTAATTTATCGTCAGGAGCTCTCAACAAACGCTACAGACCTGAAGACAGTGATGACTATTAAAATATGCACTTTATTTTATGTCTAAAACATTTATGCATTATGTGCAATGAAATTTATGTAGAATTTGTAATTTTTATAATTTTATACTACATATTTGTCGTAGTTTATGTTTTCTTAACTTACATGAATTACCTGAATTTAATAAAAATATTGTTTTTATTGGATATGTCATTGTTGTTTATGTAATTTAAAAAAAAACGATTTCGGAACCTAACCCTACTTTTTCTACGTGATCTATGTCTTCTTGTATAACGCGGCATTTCTATGCAACCTAACATCCTCGTTATGCGAGGGTTACCTGTACTTTCCCTACTTTTTTCATTATAAACTAACCTAAACTGTTATAATTTGTATTATTTCTATTGAGAATGAAAACCTATATATAAAACCTATAAACATGTTTTTATTACATTTACCAGACTAGGAATTATTCACTTTAACCAGTTATTAATATTAAAGTGATTAATTCTCATTAATTATTCACTTTAACCGGCAATTATTAATAATAACACCGGATTTATTACTTTAACTACAACATATATATATATATACACACACACACACATACATATAGGGGGTGCTGCCCTCCGCATTGTTCGAAAATCCTTGTATAATGTTTGACTCCCCAAAAACGTAACTACTAATAGCCTACTGTTGACCAGAAGCCTTACCAATAACATAAACAATCGATTAACACATATTTTATATGGTATATATATATATATACACACTATATTCTTACAATAAAGTAACTTAGAGAAAAGACAATGCTATTAAACAAAATCATAAGGAAGTGAAAATACATTTACAGTATAGTACTGTGTTTATCGAAACTGTAAGTTTACATCGTCTGTTTACCAGATGAATCATGTTTGTCAGTACCTACATCAATATTGTCTTATATGATACAAAACACTGTAGATTAGCATACATATTACTAACACTAGACATCAAAAATGAAAAGATAATGTGAAAAAGAAATTATTCATATTTATTTACAGGTATAACGATTCATGCATTAATAACGAAGCAGCAGCAGTATGAGTGCTTTATGGTAACATAGTGCAATCGATGCAATTGTTTCTTGGTAGCCCAGCCTATACACTAATGAATGAATCTTTATACTTTTCCTTATGTTATGCTAATTAATTTGTTAATAACACTTCATTTTATGCAGTTGTGATTTAACTCTGCATCTTTATGTTTATTTACATTTTTCTCAACTGCTAATAATTTGGGAAATTGGGGTTCGAGGTTATATGGTGAGTGGTCGGTGTAATTTAGCGCTCGTGTAAAATTGGTGATTTTTGGTGTTTTTTGTGTGTGTTTTTCCTTAGAAAATTGGTTTTATAGTATATTAGAATGATTTTCGTGTTTTTAGAGTATTTGGTGTGTCTTTATAACATATTTTATTGGGGCTGTCGCCGCTAGAGGGATTTGTAGTGTTTGTGAAAGCTCCGGATAAGATAAGTATTATTTTTAGTTATCGTTGATAAATTTATTTAATATTTCGTAATTTTGTTTGCTTTGCGTATTTCGTAGTTTTGTTTGCTTCGCGTCGCTTAGTGTATCTTTTTGTGTGTTTTTGGTGTTATAATTTATAATTTGATAAAATACGTTGCAAGTATGGCTCCAGTACCAAGGAAAATGGCGGCCAGTAATGATGGTTCGCCATCTTTATCAAAGAACGGTAGTATAAAAGAGATGATTCAGTGTACTTGCTGCGAAATGTACGCTTCGAGGAGTGCGGTTGGAGTGTGGTTAGATGATAATAAAGGAGTGAATGTGTGTAGAAAATGTAGGGAGAATGAGAAATTGAAGAGTATTTCAGATCGTGAGTGTGATATTTTGGTCAAACTTCAGAATGAAGAAAATAGGGATATGACAAGAAACGGCAAGGTTGTACCAGAGAATTGTGAGAGTGTGAATGATAGTATTAATGGTTTTACTGAGAATAAAAAAGATGAGATAGACGCAATGAGTGAGATCGCGTTATTGAATGGTGCGATACAAAGGGCAAAACAGCAGCCAGAGCGTATGAGCAAAAGTTGACTGAATGAACCAGCCAATAATAAAAAGTATGACAGGAAAAATAGACGAATGAGTGTGAACATGAACAAAATGAAGGATAGAGTGCTGTATGGAGACTCGTTAGTACGAGGTGTGATAGTAGAGCATTTGACAAAATCGTACCAACCTGGTGTGACCATAAAGGATGTAACTGAGTCTATTAGAGAGCAAAAGGAAAGGCTGAAAGAAATGATTGTTGTGGCAGGTACGATTTGAAAGGAGATAAAATAAAAATAATAGAAGACCTGAATGAATTGTTTGAGGTAGCAAAAGAAAAGAGTGAGAGAGTTAGAATGATTAGTCTTTTGCCACGGTATGACATTGAAATGTTTAAAAGGAGGGCCATAATTGCGAATGACTTTATGCGTGGGTTATGTATAACGAGTGGTGTGGAATTTGTGGACGTGTGGAGTGAGTTCGATGGGCAAAAGGATCTATACAAGATGGATGGCTTGCATTTGAATGGTTACGGTGCAAGAAGACTTGAGAAAGTGTTGCTGAATGTGGTGGATGTGCAAATTCAGGGAAACTAGATTTATTAAGGGGGGGGGGGGAGTAGATATACAGTCCTTAGGGAGGCAGTTGAATGTAAGAATGAATATAATATGCCTGAGCAAACAAGGACAACAAATCAGAGTGGGATAGTCAATATAAGACATCGGTAGGGTTGGGGCTAATGGCGGTCGTAAATTCATGTACAGTAATGCTAGGAGTATTAGGAACAAGAAGGAAGAGTTTTGGGCCATGGTTGGCACTTCCAGACCACAGGTTATTGGCATTAGTGAAACATGGCTGACTATAGATGATATAGCTAGTGGGATTGAAAGTGATGGGTATAGTGTGTTCAGGAATGACAGGGAGAATAAAATGGCGGGAGGAGTATTGTTGATGATAGCTGATGAGTTGCAGCCAAGGAGAATAGAAGTTGAATTGCAGGATAGAGAAAAGAGCACATTTGAGGCCATTTGGTGTGAGATTGTGGCTAGCATAACAAAATATACAATTGGGTGCTGCTATAGACCAGGTGATGGAAAAGATGGTGGAGATAGTATGCACAAGCACATAGAAGAAATGAGTGTAAGGAGGGTGATTATTATGGGAGATTTCAACTATGGTCGCATTGATTGGTGTATCCTCTCCTCACTCCAATCAATTAATCAATAAAATCCAATTCTTTCGGGAGGAAGGAATTGGATTTTATGCGGTTATTAAGGGATAACTATCTGCGACAGCATGTAATGGAAAATTCTAGGGGTCAGAGAGTGCTAGACCTAGTAATTACATCTGAGGATTTGGCTGTAACAAATATGACCACATTGCCACCAATCGGTGAGAGTGATCATAGGGTCTTGACTTGGGATGTGGCTAAAGGTGTAGAATTTTCAATTAAAACAGGGTACATGTGGAATTATCGGGCTGGAAAGTATGACAAGCTTAGGAGTTTGATTGGTTCAGTGCCATGGCATGTACAACTGCAAGGACTAGAAGTCGATAGTGCATGGGAGGTAGTCAAGAAGTGTTTGCATGAAGCAATGGCTGACTGTATACCTAGAGTCCGAATAATAAATCAACTAGGGGTTAAATGGATGAATAACACCATTAAGCTTGAGCTGCAAAAAAAGAAACAACTATGGAGGGAATTTAAGGAGAAAGGTGACCGGCAGGCACACGAACGGTATAAAGCGCAGGCCAGAAGGGTAACAAGTGTGGTAAGAAAAGCAAAAAAGGATTACGAAAGAACATTGCCCATATAGGCTAAAGAGAATCCTAAACGGTTTTTTAGATATGTAGCAAGTAAAAGGAAAAATGTACATGGCAGAATGATTTTAAAGAATGCCGATGGTAGGGAGGTAACTGAATCAGTTGATACAGTTGAGTTACTGAGTGAGCACTTTGCAAGAATATATCATCCAGGTGGTGACATTGCAGAAACGAATGTACCAGTAGATTATACGGGAATTGTGGTGAATGAAGTGGAGGTGAGTAGTCTATTGCATAACCTCAATGTCAATACATCTGTGGGATTGGATGGTATACCAGCTCGTGTTGTACGAGAAGCAGCTAAAGAATTGTCGGTACCCTTGACCATTTTGTTTAATTTGAGTCTCGGGTCTGGGTTAGTCCCGAGGGGGTGGAAAGAGGGGAAAATAGTTCCACTGCATAAAGGTGGCTCCAAGACTGCTGTTGTAAATTAACGACCGATTAGCATATCAGGAATCATTGTCAAGGTCTTAGAGAAATTAGTCAAGAAAAGAATACAGGATTGGATAGATGAAAATGGAATATTGTATGGGGGACAACATGGTTTTGTGAAGGGTAGATCATGCCTCAGTAACTTGCTCACGTTTTATAACAGTGATGGCTGAACTGGATAGGGGTAATGGGTTTACTGTAATACTACTGGACCTTGCCAAGGCTTTTGATAGGATACCACATAGAACCCTAATCAGTAAACTGAAGCAGGTGGGGATAGATAGAGGGTTGGTGAGATGGATAGGAGGGTGGTTGAAGGAGAGATACCAGAGAGTGGTTTATTCAGGAGTGGAGTCTAAAAGACGGCTTGTGACTAGTGGAGTGCCACAGGGCTCTGTTCTTGGACCACTGCTTTTCAATTTGTTCATCAATGATATAGGAAAGGATTTGAGAGGAAGTGTTCACTAGTTTGCTGATGATACAAAGTTGGGTAGAGCAACTATGAGTGCACAGGATGTCAAAATTTTACAGGATGATTTGGATAGTTTGGAGGACTGGGCTAGGAAAAATGGATGTCAATTTAATGTGCCAAAGTGTAAGGTTATGCACTTTGTGGTGAAAAGAATAGCAGCAGTATATTGCATTGGTGGAACCGTACTCCAGGAGATTGATGAGGCCAGGGATTTGGGAGTGTTGGTGGATAGGGAATTGAAGTTTAGGGGGCACATTGCAAAAGTGACTAAAACAGCTCACCAAATTACTTGGCTTCTGAAAAATACTTTAACATGCAGAGACAAACAAGTTGTTGTTCCTCTGTATCGAGCCTTGATAAGTCCCCATCTGGACTACTTGCCCAGTTATGGGCACCAGGGTTTCTTCGTGATGGGGAGGAAGTGGAGAGGATCCAGAGACGAGTGACCAAGATGATAGCAGGGCTGTGGAATGAACCTTATGAGAATAGGTTGAAGATTTGTGGGTTGCAGAAATTGGTCGATAGGCGAAGGAGGGCTGATATGATTGAGACATTCAAATTACTGAAGGGTTTCTATAAGATTGATCCAGAAGATATTTTTGAAAATATGACGGGTGGTGTGTGGACTAGGGGCCATGAATGGAAGCTGGGCAAGAGCGTGATTGACAAGGGTGTTAGAGCTAGGTGTTTTACTTGGAGAGTAGTGAATGAGTGGAATGAGCTTCCAGAGTCTGTTGTGGGTGCTACGACCGTGAATGAGTCCAAGGCAAGGTATGATAGATACTGTGTTAATGTCGAATAGTTGTTCTTGACATGATGTTAGGGCCTCCCTCGATGAGTCTGTCGACTCCTTGGAGTTGCCCGGAACAATAATAATAATAGCCATGTATGGTCTATTAAGTGTTTGTATAAGCTTTCATCAATTTTAACTTTTTATAAATAGATTTGTAAAAAAAAATAATAGAAATATACTTTATGGTGATAAATGATTCATGACATACCTAACTTTTTCTTAATTTTTCAATATTTCTAAGCTATCCCGTTCATCTGCAAGTTTTTAAATATGTCACAAATATCCAAAAAAATTTCCAATATATTTATTCATAAAAAACTGCTTACATGGGGATCTGCAATCTTCAAGGGTCAGTTGTATATGTATATATATGTGAATACACACACTCTTCTACTCACCATCATGCTGAAATGGTAGTACATAGAACTAATACAGAACGAACATTTAGAAATTAATAGACAACTGAATTCACCCTTCATCATCATCCTCAGAAGTAGAATTCGTTTCTTCTGATGATCACTTGTAGCCTTATGAACGATGAAAAAAAAAATGTGACTGGGTGATGACATAGCTTCAATCATGATGTATACTTAGAAAGCATATATATTTAATGAAATCATAGAAGATCTACATCTATTTCAGAGATCTACTAACTCGTTTGTTTTTTGTCAGCAAGAATTTGCTGACAACTAAATATTTAGGAAATGTTCTAGTTCATGACCATAATTAAACCTATAATATTCATCCTTTTGACAATTTGACATTATGTGAGTTATTACAAGGTTACTATTATTATTATTCAGGCCTCCGTGAAGTCAAAAGAATCATCATGGGAGGTCCTTTCTAAGAAATACAAGTCTATCAAAACTCATCGAGGGAGGTCCCTCCTAGGAAACACAAAGTCTATCATACCACTCCTTAAATGCATTGACCGTTCTCGCTCTCACCACTCCATCAGGCAATGCATTCCATGGTTCAACCACCTTCCATGCAAAGAAACCGCTCCTCACCCTCTTTCTCACAGTTTCCTTTTATAACTTCCAGGGATGTCCCCTTGTCATGACTCCTTCCTGCTGTTCAACCAACGAAACAACTCCCCAGTGTCAACCCTGTAACCACCTCTCAACAGTTTAAAAGTCTCGCTCATATCACCCCCCTCCTTCTATCCAACAAACTCTGCAGTCCACACTCCCTCAGCCGATCCTCATAACTAACATTGTACAGTCCCGACACCATCTTTGTTATCCGCCATTGTACCCTTTCCACAGTTAATTTATCCCCTTCAATTCCTGGGGACCAGATCTGAGAACAGTAGTCTAAGTGTGGTCTGATCAGAGTCTTATACAACAGAATGATAACCATTTTATCTCTGCAGGTCAGTGTCCTTCTCATTATTGCAGCAATCTTCTGCGTTACCTTCACTACCTTTGCAATATGTCCCCTAAATTTCAGGTTTCTATCAATCAAACCCAGATCTCTTGTCTCTCCTACTTCCTCCAGTTTAACTCTTCCCATAGAATATGCAGCGTCCCATCGATGTGTCCCAAATCTCAAGACCTTACATTTTGCTGCCTTAAACCGACACTCCCCCATTCATTTGACCATCTATCTAGCTTATTCAAATCCTCTTGCAGGGCTACCACATCTGCATTATTACTAATAAACCTTCCCAGCTTCACATTATCCGCAAACAACCGAATATCCCCTTGCAATCCACAACAATGTCATTGATATAAAGGTTAAACAATACAGGTCTTAGTACAGAGCCCTGTGGAACCACACTTGTAACCTTCTGCTTCTTTGATATTGCTCCACCATACACAACTGTCTGATACCTATTGGACAGCCAATCCTGAATCCAGTTGACCAATCTGACATCCAGACCCATCTGCTGCAACTTGAATCATGTGGCATATCATGTGGCACCCTGTCAAATGCCTTTGCTAAGTCTAGGAAAATGGCAGTATATGCCTTTCCCTCAACTAATGCTCTTGTAACTTTATCATAAAAGGCTAGCATATTGCTAAAACAAGAGCGCCCTTCACAAATCCATGCTTACTCTAACTGATAACATTACTCTCATCTGCCCAATGCTGTATATGGTCCCTTACTACTTTCTCCAAGATCTTACTAACTACGGATGACACACAAACTGGCCTATAATTAGACACTTCCAGTCTGCTACCACCCTTATGCAATGGCACTATCTTACCTTCCTTCCATTCATGGGCACCTTTCCTGCATCCAGACTTTCATTGAAAAGCCAGGTCAAGGGCACTGTCAGTTCCTTAGCACATTCTTTCAAAACTCGTGGTGAAATACCATCCAGTCCCGCAGCTTTACTAACATCCAGAGTACTCAGTATGTGAAACACGCTCTCATCCTGCATCTCTAAACCTCGAACCTGCTCTATCCCTCTAGTATTCAAATTGACTCCTCCAAAATGAAATACTTCAATAAAGTGTTCATTGAACAATTCCACTATGTCCTCTACATCAGTCACTCTATTCCCATTTTTATCCTACAATGTCATTCTTCCACAGTCATTTCTTCTCCTACTGGCCACATAGCCAAAAAATTCCCCAGGATTTTCCTTGGATCTAAGGGCCAGTCTTTTCTCATATTCCAGTTTCGCCTTCCTTACCATACTAGTCACTCTCCTGGCCTGTGTCCTATATTCTTCATGCATCTTCTCTTCACCTGTCTCCTTATATCTCTTCCATAGCTTCTTTTTCGCATGCAGTTCCTGTTTAATATTGTTTGTCATCCACTTTACTCCAAATTGTGTCCTCTTCTTCACTCGTGGAATACAGCTTACCATTGCTGCTAACAAATATTCCTTCACAATTTCCCAAGCACTAATGATATACCGGCCTTCCAATTCCTCCCTCCACGAAACTTCACCAAGTTGACGTCTAAGACTGTTATAATCACCTACTTTATAATTCCACATACGTTCCCATCTCTTTGGCACTCCTGCATGTCTATTCATTTTCCAAGTGACAACCATATGGTCACTCTCTCCAACTGGTGGGAGAGATGTCATCTCAGTTATTATCAGTTCTTCTGATGCTATAACCAAATCCAAAACTCTTGAACCTCTGTTACATGTTGCCTAAAACATTTGTCCCTCAAGAATTCTAGAAATTCCATTCTCTTATTGTTACATGCATCTTCCTTTCCCCAATACTGCTGTAGTTAAAATCTCCCAAAACAATCGTCCTGCCCACCTCCACCTCACACCATATACAAATCATTAGTGTCACAGCCTTCCAAAGCCTCCACTCTTAGAGGACATAGGTCGTCACTTATCATAAGCAGTACTCCACCACCACACTTTCCCTTCCTATACTGCCAAAAAATGCTGTACCCAGCAACTTCTATTCCTCTTATTATATTCTCTTCTGTCAACCACATCACTGTGATCCCAATAATCTTTGGCTAGGCTGATGCTATCAGTGCCACCAGTTCCTCTCCCTTATTCCGAATACTCCTGGCATTGGTATAAAGCATAAAAATGCCATTGTTTCTATACCCAGCATTATCCCCTCTAGACTCCACTGGGCTTAGCATTACCTGATGTCGTTCCCCTTCTCCCAAGTACCCACCCCTACTACCATCCACACTGGGACACACTGACTTGTTCGGAACAGCAATCTCTCCAGATGCCTAAGTCCTTCCTCATTCAAATGCATGCACATTTATTTATAGCTTATATTCACGGGTCAATTGATAAACCAGCTAAACATACAAAATAAACAGTGTTGTAACAAATTCATTAGTAGGGAGTGTGTGTGAGAGAGAAAGAGATGGTTCCACACTCCTATTGTAAACTTTTTGAGATATATTCTACACCTGAAAACTACTGGCAGGTCCTAATAAACGTGAGTCTGGAAATCCTGCATTTTCAAGATGCAGTCCTTCATTGTGGTATAACGAATGCCTGTTTCAAATAAACATACACACCACGTGTTTATTTGAAATATACTTCTGGGAAAGAAGTCAGCAGACATCCACATGGACAAGGTGCACTGTGCCATGTAACAAGTCCTCCTGTGTTTGCAGCCGATATAAATTGGAGGAATCTGATGCTTCCAAGTGGAAGCTCAGAAATCTGTGTTATGAAGCAATGAATCATGCTACATCCTCTACCATACAGATAGGTCAGGTCTGGGTGTGGCTGATGCCCAATGAACCTCTTACCAAAGATATCTCTTACACCAACTATACATTTTTGAGGTGGTGGTGGTGGTGCGATGGTATGGTCCTGGTTGGCCCTTAGACATCTGTTTGTGGTGCTACAAACATTGGCTTCTGAGAGGTATCTGAACATTCTAGACAATGCAATGCTTCCTACTTTTTGCCATTTCAATGGAACTGACCATTTTCTCTTTCAGTAAGACAATGCACCATGTCATAAGGTTGATGCTGTAACTGCATGGTTTGTGGACATGAAAGTCACCACACTTTATTAACCTCCGCAGAGCCCTGATCTCAACCATACTGAACATCTCTGGGATGAACTGGAGCATCGGGTGCAGACAAGGGACATCTGTCCCACAAGAGTCCAGGACCTCATTACATGCTTATAGGAAGAATTATCCCAAATTCCCATTGATCACTGTTGTATTCTTGTGGAGAGTATGCCCTGTCAACATAGTCATCCATAGCAAAAAGGAGGTTCTGCATCTTATTAAGGTGGCACAATGGCTGTTTGTTCCTCATGCTGTGTGTGTGTTCATTGACTTCTTTCCAAGCAGTTGACATGCCATAATGTGAACATAACAATATGATTGGTGGGATTTTCAAAAAGTACAACCCCTAAGCACTGTGGTGTATGCGCTCATTTTTGTTAGAATATGCTACTTGATATTGCAAGTAAGGAATCATGAATATTTATATTTCCAAAACATTTAATACTTTGCTAGCAAAAACTGATTGAAATGCTTTCCTGCAATCCATTTTATTGTGGTGATGAAATGAAAGGGAAAGATAGAAGAAAATGTGTTCACATTATCCTCATTTTAATGCATTACTTTGTGTGCATATTTGAGACATCCTATATATATATAATTTTTTTTTTTTTTTTTTAATGTTCCCACCCACAAAGTTATTAGTAACCTATAATACAATCTGTACTGTGGGTGTGCTAAAAGCTCTTTTCCACTTTTTATCAATATTATATATAGCACTCCCTTGATTAATGTGTTCTTTAAAACACATTAATCAAGTGCATTAATTGAAAACTCACTAATCAAATATAATAACCTATGGAAAAAAGTATAATTCGTTCCTCAAATTTCTTATTTCATCCTTAATTTTTTTTTTATAAAAGAATTAGGGTGCATCTCACAGCCTAGTTAAAGGAAAACCATGAAGCTGAAAGACATTTTCAAATTATAAATTTATTATTCTACTTCTTAACAAAGAATTGAGCTAACATAGTTTGGTGGGCATTCTGTTTCTTTTTTTATACAACTGACAGTATGGCCCTATTGCCTCTTCTACTACTTCTGCAAATTTTACTGCTTCTCTCTCTTCATCTGAGTCAGCCTCTAAGCATTGCTGCGTAAAAACTTTGATTGTACGAAAATATTTTCAATTTGTTTCTGTGAAATTTCTTTGAACCTGTCAGTGATTAAATTTTCTTCATATTCTTCAGGATCTTCCTGCTTTGCATCTAAATTTAGCAGTTCGGAATAATTCAATTTCGCAGAATGAGATTTAATTAACTTAGATTCATTTGAAAAGCCTCTAAAATCATTTGCACAACATGGAAGAATGTGCTTTCAAATGGCTCACATATTGCTAGCAGTAATTTCATTCGACTTTGCAACTTTATAAGCAGGCTGAGATTTCTCTGATTTGGCCAGAAAAGTCTTGGAAGGCATTCGCTTCCAAAAAAAGTCCAGTTTCATCGACATTAAATATTTATTATTCACAATCACCCACTTCCACAATTTTCTTCAAAATCTCTGGATAATTGGCAGCAACCTCCTTATCTGCACTTGCAGGTTTGCCTGTGATTAGAACACAAAGTCAGTGCTTAGCGGGATCCATTTTTAGTTACAATTTATTTCTCTTCTTGAAATGCTCAAACCACCCAGCTTTAGTTTGGATTTCTTCTTTTCCATCATTGATAGTCCTTTCTTTCAGGGTTGCAAAGAGACAGTGCTTTTGATTTAATAAGGTCAGTGCTTAGCAGGATCCATTTTTAGTTACAATCTTCAATCCATGTAGGAAAAAAAAAAGTCTAATTCAGTTATTATAATACTTTGATTTCGAGTGCATGCATGATGAGCTTGGAGTAGCCTTACCTTTCTCTTTGAAGGTTTAAAAGCCACTCGTTATTCTATGTGGCTTGAGGAGTGTAGCAATCTTATTGGAAACTGTCCCCGTATACGGAATCGCGATGGTGGAATTATAATGTATTTCTTCAGGCTATCGTTGTGGGGGATCATAGAAAAGTATCTTGTGGATCAATTTTCTTAGTAACTATTGTTTATAAGGTTTTTTGATATCAGGGATAGTTCATCTTTGAGGTCTTTATCTTCTGTAGTGATGAAAGAGGCTCAATTTTTTTTGCATGTGTACGATGCTTAGTTTCTGAGAAATGTGGTGTGAAAAAGTGAAGTGCAAGTATCAACCTGTGTTGGTTGGTTTGCAATAGACTGTCAGGCTGATGCATCCATTCATTTGTTTCTTAATTAAAGTGTTCAGAAATGGTAATTATTTTTCTTTCTCAAGTTCTAATGTGAATTTAATTTTGTGATGGAAGGAGTTGATCTTGGTAAGAAAATCAAACAGATCCTTTTCTCTGATTTTCCATACAATGAAAAATGTCATCCACATATCTCCACTACACTGTGGGTTTAGAGTCTAGTTGAGATAAAATTTCACTTTCAAGTTTCTCCATAAAGAGATCCACACAAGGGGATGAAAGAGGGCTGCCCATTGCAAGGCCTGTTAATTGTTGGTAAATCGTTTTATTCCATAGGAAGAAATTAGATTTTAAGCAATGATGGAAAAGAGAAGTAATGTCTTGAAGGAAGAGGTTTATAATTATAATTTGCATTATAATTCCATATATGGGGACAGTTTCCAATAAGATTGCTACACTCCTCAAGCCACATGGAATACGAGTGGCTTTTAAACCTTCAAAGACCATATGCCAATTCTTAAGACCTCCGAAAGACAGTCATCCTTTCTTCAAATATGCTAGAGTCTACAATATCCCCTGTTCGTGTGGATTAAACTATATTGGTCAGACCTCTAGAAGTTTTGAAATCAGAAAAATGGAACACTTAGGAGACGTAAACAATAACAGAGAAGACAACTCAGGGTTAGCATTTCATTTCTCCATGACAAACCATACCTAAGTAGGGCATGGGACAAAAGCTCCATGCCCTACTTAGAGGAGGATTTCCGCTCCTGAATCATAAAAGAAGCCATAACAGTGAACCGTTCTAAACATAACTTAAATAGAAACCAAGGATTAATTCTGCCTGATATTTGGAAGACCCTCATTAGATATTTAAGCATGCCAGAATTAAATCTTGCTGCTAATTATAAAACATTCGTACATAGCAAGTGAGATCATACGTGCTCTATGGATATGATGTACGCGTTCTTCTGTTTTTTTGTAAAAAATACAATTATATTCGGTTCTTCCTTCATTAATAGTTTTAGTGAACAATTTTAGCATTTAAGTTGTTTTACATCTATTTTTATCCTGAAGAAGCTAAACAGCTAAGTTGGTGAAACTTGTCGGTATTTTCTTACTTAGTTTCAAATAAATTTGACCTATATAAAGCCAAATCGAAGTCAATCTCTCCCATAGTTCTTTTGGTCAAAAATAACTTTTTATCATTATGAAAAGCTTGAGTCCTAACTAGGTGGGGGTGCCTTCTGTGGACACCTGTCAGCAGCCTAAAATGTAAACTGGGATCTTGCAGTATTAGTGTTTTACATATTTTGGGAAGTTTTATGCAACCATATTTATTTAAATTAGTCTGATTTTTAAGAGCAGCAGCAGATTCTTAAAATAGTCTTTCTCTTCTAAATTTACTGCAATGGAGCATGATAGTGCTTTTTTCCAATTGATTCTGGGAGCTGTAATAGGGTCACATAGTCGTAATGGTGTTTCACTGCATTAAACTTTTATCTTGAGTTTTTCCCATCACTTAAGCCTTATCACACAGATGAAGATCAGTGTTTAAGGCATCAGTTGCAGGTTATCTTTAAGTCTGAGAACATGGTTTGTCATAATAGTATGATAAATGGAGTGTAGTCATCTGCAGAACTGCAGATAGGATTAGTGGTAATTTAATGTCATTTATGTATAGGAGAAAAGGGGCAGGTGATAGAACAGAATCCTGAAGCACTTCTGCATTGATAGCAAATCTCAAAAAGGATGTTGTCCTCCA
This sequence comes from Typopeltis vanoorti, assembly GCF_054136105.1. Classification (NCBI taxonomy): domain Eukaryota; kingdom Metazoa; phylum Arthropoda; class Arachnida; order Uropygi; family Thelyphonidae; genus Typopeltis; species Typopeltis vanoorti. Next base: position 78,913,691 of record NC_143573.1, on the reverse strand, counting down.
TGGTATGCAGTGAATGACCAGAGAGAGAAAGCTGTGGCAGGTAATCTAAAGGAAAGTAGTTTGCTAAGTAGGCTTCATTGCCAGGTGCAGTCAAAAGCCCTGGAATTGTCAAGGATGACAGTGCATATTTCTCAAAACCTTTCCATGGCACATATCCAGAGTAGTGGGCCAAGAGATCAACTGTGGATCTAGATTGCCAAAATTCATACTGCTTGTCTTTGATGAACTGGTAGGCCTCTTGGTTGTGGAGATATCTACTTGACAAGCACCATTATTTTAAAGAAGTCATTTGAGGTGATGGTGATTGGTCAGTAGTTAGATAAGTGTTTTTTTTTATTAGGCTTCATATGTAATTGTACCAGCTAAATATGAAAGATTGTGGAGATGATAGATAAGAAGTGTTAGGTCAGGAAAATAGTTTTTGAGTACAATTGACTGTTTAAAAAAAAAAAAAAAAAACACCAGAGGCATACAGTGCTTAGCTACAGGCATGGTTGGACATGCTTAGTCTTCCTCATCCATGCAGGAGTTGAAGGGAAGGAGTGATACCAGGAGGTCAGCTTTATCTTTGGATGCTGTAACAATAGTTGTAAAAGAACATGGCAGTAGATTTGAGCTGTGCTAAAAATTGTTTTTAATCAGTATATAGTGTGGCTTTTGTTGCAAATTGTACTGCATTTTTTCAGTGATACAAGTGTCCTTTAGTAGTGCTATTGGAGTTTAGTTCTTTATATTGTGGTTATTTTGGGTTTATTCTTACTGAGAGGGTGAGGTCAGAGTCAGAAGCATTCGGAGGTAGCAGAGAAGAAAAAGATAAATTTTCGTTATTTAGTATACTTATAGTATAGTATAGTTTATACTTATAGAATCACTTAAATATAGCTTATAGCAGAAAGTTTAGTATAGGTGTGGTAGTTCCTAGTACTCAGCACTATTGGAATGATGGTGGCAGCCGCAGCTCAAATTACTAATGGCATGTCATCAAGTTCACACTGATGCTGACCTGCAAAGATAAGCGTTGTCATTCCATTGTATAAAGCCCTGATCAGACCACACTTAGACTATTGTTCTCAAATTTGGGCCCCCAGGATTTAAAGGCGATTAATTAAGTGTGGAAATGGTACAGAGGTATATAATAAAGATGGTTCCAGCACTATACAATGTTTGTTATGAGGACAGACTGAAGGAATGTGGACTGCAGAGTGTGGTAGATAGAAGAAGAGGTGATATTATTATTATAACGGTGTCTCCATGGAGTCAAAAGACTCATCGCAGGAGACCCTACATTGATACACTAACCATTATTTACACAATACCTATCATACTTCTTAAATTCCTTCACAGATGAAGCATTCACAACCGCCTCTGGCAATGCATTCTACCCATAGCAACCCAGCCTCCAAGCAAAAAAAAATCTAGTCCTAACACCCTTGTTAACTACACTCTTACATAATCTCCAGGGATGGCCCCTCGTTCTCTCCCTTCCTGCACTGGTCTTAAAAATGTCATTAGTATCAATCCTATAAAATTCTTTTAATAATTTATATGCCTCTATCATATCTCCTCACCTTTGTCTATCAGCTAGTGTAAGATTGTAAGATGTGCTGAATATTCAGCACATCTTACAATCTCCCAGTTCAAGACTACATGATCGCTTTCTTCAAATGGAGACAGTGTAATTAAATTACTTATTGATATGTTTTCCGATGATATGACCAGATCTAACACTCTCGAATCTCTTGTCCTTTCCATTACATGCTGTCTCAGGTAGTTACCTCTTAACAACTGTATAAACTCAATTTCCTTTGTTCCTTGTGACCATTCCTTCTCCCAAAGTTAAAATCCCCCATAATGATTACTCGACCTTCACTCATCGTGCTAATTTGCCAATGCATACTATATACATTCTCCCTTATGCTCCTTGGATTATAACAACAACTGATTACATATTTCACCCTGTTGATCTCTATCTCACACCAAACAGCCTCAAATGAACTGCCCTCTACATACTGTACCTGTCACCCACCTTGAGGCACTTCTACCTTTTTTGGCTTTAATGTTTCGTCTATCACTAGTAAAACCCCTCCCCCCATTCTCAATCCCTATAACTATATCATTCTTAGTTAACCAAGTCTCACTAATTCCTATAATTTTTGGGCAAGTTGTACTAAGTAATGACAAAAATTCTTCGCACTTATTCCGAATACATAAACTGCAATACTCCCATAATCTTCCTGTGTGTGAGTTAGCCCACTCTGTGTACTGTTAATTTTCTGCGAACAATTAATCCCAAATTCACAGCGATTAATGACCTTAGTACTATTTGCAGCTGACTCTATCACTTGCCTCCCTAGCAAATCCCATTTCCCTTTTTTTGACCATTTACTCTATCCTTTATCAATAAATGTTCTAAATGCCAAGTGCCCAATCCATTTAAGTGCAAATCATCTCTCTTAAAATACTCCTTCCTTTTATCAAACTCATCCCAGACATTCATAAAATGAATATTCAGTTTCATTTCTTTGCAAAAGCTTTTACACAATCTTGACATCATTCCATTTACTATAATTGCTCTTCTGTTTAATTCATCACTATCAAATCTTGGTAGCACACTCATGATCTTTCCACTCTTGCTCTTTGCATTCATTGCTATCATTAAATCCTTCAAATCCTGTCTCACAGAAAATCTTTTGCTACCTAGATCATTCGTCCCTATAACTGCAATAATCTCACTCACTCTATCTTTCTGCAATTTCACAGCCTCAGTTATATCCTTAATATTTGACCCTGAATAACATGCTTTAATTACTCTACCATCCTTCACACCCTTAATTATAGAATCCCCATACAGCACAGTATCTTTTTTGCTCCTTTTTAATTTGACATCCTTTACCCCCACTGATGCTTGTTTTTGTCCCTGATCTTCTCTCACAATCTTTTGTATATTGCTCAGCAATCTCTGTGTATGTATTTCTGCACTATTTATTCCATGCACACATTCACTTAGTCCGTTAATAAATAATCTGTCAAAACATTAGAACATATTGGAATGCTGCAAGATAGACTATGCAATTTGGTCAGATCAAAATTATAAAATATATTACAGTCATTTAAAAATGTCAGTTCCTTTGTCTCAGGAGAACTTGCACAACACAATTTACTCCACATGCTTCTATCAGTTACATTGAGATATGGCTGTATAAAAAAAGCATGTTTCCTATGAGAATGATGGCACCTAACTGTAAAGTCTTGATGATCACTTAAACTTGGGACATTAGACAAACCAGATGTGTCATCATATATTACCCTAAAACTTCGGTGTTTATAATAGTCAATTAATACAGGCAAAACAGTTGATACATTTGAAGATGTGAAATGAACTGCATAATCTTTCGTTTCTACCTTGACATCAGATTCAAGAGATGATACCATAAACACACAAAATGATAAAGATGTTAAGTAATCTGGATTGACATCCCTAGTAACTACAGAAGAAATTATTGACTCAGATGGCATATGAAAACTAGAAAATAAAGGATTGATGTCATCACTACCCAAGATTTTGATTGACAGGTGAGAATTAACTGTAGCATCAGAAACTGAATGGGACAATACACTGGTTTAATGGTTTGCCCAGTTTAATGCACACATTTGCCTGAATTGATGAAAGGATTGTTGTCATCACTACCCAAGATTTTGATTGGCATGCAAGAATTAACTGAAGAATCAGAAACTGAAAGATAATACACCTGTATGGTACACATTCACCTGACAGTTGGCCTTCAGCAACCAGGTCAAGGCTGCTAGAAAGGTGATTTAGATGACAATACTCATTTGACAATTCTGTCTCCTTATCCTTTAATGATACCAAGTCATCTATAACACTGTCACTTGAGTTGTCAAATGTTGTTTTCAAATATTTACCCAGTTTAATATTACTAAATGGGATAGATGCTTAACCTCTGACAACGACTGCCTTACATTACCTATATCAGACTTTGTGGCCATTTGACTCTTTGTAACATTCAGATCAAAGTCCATCATAAGTTTTTTTTGACGATTCCACTTATTGACTCTTACTTATCTATTTGCCAGACACAATATGACTGTGCATGTTTGGTTTCCCTGCTTCCTGACAATCATTACCTGAAGCTCCCTGCTATGTGCCTTCCACACAATCATAGCACTTAATAGCAACTTCCCAAAAATCTTTAATTTTTAGCAACACTGCAGCTTTTAACAATGATGAAAGCATATCCCGTGAAATATTAATTTCTCCACAGTACATATATTGCACCTTCAACCTTAAGTCGTTAAACTTCATATCACTTAATGTCACAACACGATGATTACTTGAGTTCTCTAAAAAATAAGCTGTATAGAAGAGAGCTGCTTGCAGATAGAACTACTTTGAGAGCCTTAAGGGTCATTCCTCGCACGATAATGTTACATCCACCAAACTTTCAAAAGTAATTAATATTTTATAACTGGTGATTAGTTTACGGAATTAACAACGCATATAAAGTATATTAATTAAAGGTAACTTTAATGAATAACTTCTATATTTCGGCAACGTCACATTGCCATCTTCAGGAACATAAAGATATGGTATGTGCACGCAGGCACTAACACAAAGCAAATGAGGAAGAAAGCAAGAAACTAATATTGTTCTTAAAGTCCTAATGGTGCCCTCTGGCAGGCTAATTTGGTAGTCTTGGCAGTTGGGCTGAAGTTCTCATAATGTAAGTCTCCCAAATTTGGGGTAGTTTCATGCACCCAAATTTGTTGAGGTTAGGAACGTTTTTTAGAGCTGCTGAAGATTCTTTGAATAATCTTTCGTATTTAAACTTGCTGCGATGAATTATTTTTGTTTTCTTCCAACGAATTTTATGGTGGGTATCTAAGGCATAGTCTGCCAGCCCAGAGCAGCTGTACTGGTGAAACCGGATGTAGTCTTTATGTTCTGAAATCCTGATATTTGTTGTTCTGCCTGTTTGGCCAAAGTAGGACAATTTGCAGCTGCAAGGGACCTGGTATACACCAGGTAGGTCTAGGGGAAGTGGTTGGTCTTTGGTAGAGCGGATAAGGGATGCCAACTTTTTATATTCGTTGGAAGAAAACAAAAATAATTCATCGCAGCAAGTTTAAATACGAAAGATTATTCAAAGAATCTTCAGCAGCTCTAAAAAACGTTCCTAACCTCAACCAATTTGGGTGCATGAAACTACCCCAAATTTGGGAACTTCAGCCCAACTGCCAAGACTACTAAATTAGCCCGCCAGAGGGCACCATTAGGACTTTAGGAGCAATATTAGTTTCTTGCTTTCTTCCTCATTTGCTTTGTGTTAGTGCCTGCGTGCACATACCATATCTTTATGTTCCTGAAGATGGCAATGTGACCTTGCCGAAATATAGAAGTTATTCATTAAAGTTACCTTTAATTAATATACTTTATATGCGTTGTTAATTCCGTAAACTAATCACCAGTTATGTCTGACCAACGTATAAGCCTTGCTACTAGAATTAATATTTTAGATGTGTGATTGTGCCCTTTTAAGCAAATTTTCTGTGATCTTGTTATCATATTGAGGTCTGAACTAGGATTAAAATAAAATACTAGGATTCTTTAAAGTACCATGCCCATAACTACTTAAAAAACTGCAGGAATTACCAAAATGCTTCATCAAACACATCATTATACAGACAACATTAAACAATAAAAATACCTAACAAAATTTACGTACATTACTTCAAATAATCATCTCAGTATTATACACTTATAATCAATAGTTTTCAATTTATCATCCAAGTGCTCTGAGAATGGCAAGATTAGGCTTGATAACAGCAACGCGATCACAATAGCAAGATCAGGCTTAACACAATGATTCTATACTCATATAATCTGATATCAAATACAAACCAATTATATGAAATAGAGAACGCAATGTCCTGTTCACTCTGAAACCATCAAAAATTAAACAAAAGTTGAATATGCCAAAAATTTGTTTGCTTCCAGGTATGGAATTTCTAGTTATGCTACTGCGAAGATGAAAGTACAATCAAAATCCAGTTATATTCATTTTAATAATTACTGTATATAATTCAAGTAGTTCAAATATAATTGAAAATTTGAAGTAATTATTAATAATGATTTCATAAGCAACTTCAAATATAAAATCAATTTCACTTCTGATGTTTTGCACAATATAATCACGACTTCTTTCTGAAAATATTTGGCATGCTGACAGAAAGACAATATTGCCACACCTACATTCAGAACGAACATATGATTGTGTCTTTAAAACTGTTGAAAGGTAGTTACGCGGTTGCTACTAGGGGGTGTTCTTTCACTTGGTGGAACAGGGGGAAGAAGCAAGGACAAGGGCCCCATCCCTTGAAGTTACGAAAGTAAGCTGCGAGCAAGAGGGGTATGGAGTGGGTTCTTTGCTTGGAGGGTGGTTGAACTGCACTGCCTGATAATGGTGAGAGCATGAATGGTCAAGGAGTGATATACAGACTTTATGTTTTCTAGGAGGAGCCTCTCACAATGAGTCTTCTGACTTCATGGAGACCTGAATCATAATAATAATCATAATACCATCTGGAATCAAAGGAGATTTGGAAGCGTCAGTGAGCAGAAATTGCATCCGTATGGCCCTTGAAAAACAGACCAGAAAAGGTCATCCCCACTTGGTACCTTTGCCAAAGGACATCAGGTTGGTAGTGTTGGAGCAGGTTGTTCTGTTAGTGTGGAAACTTGTACAAGAATATGATCTGAGTTACCAAGAGGAAGGTGACTTCTGCATTGTCTGGAAGGAGAACTGGTTAAAAAAAAAAAAATTTAGAATATTGGAAGAGTGGGAAGGTTATCAGGATTTTGGATGGGTGGATTTATATCAAGTCATTGTTTATAGCAAAAACATACTCATAACATCCAGCTTGATTGGTGGTATTGGAAAACTGGAGCCAGTTCAAGTCAGGAAGATCATTTCACTATTTAGATATCATGCTTCATGGAGAAGGTTAAGAGGTCAATGTTTTTAAGAATTTGTGGGGTAGATACAGCAAATGAATGCTACAAGGAAACCTTGAGCCAGAAAAGGTCAAAAGCAGGAAGATTTTGAAGTTGGCATTCTCGTGCAAAATAATATCAGATCAAAAAAAGGTATAGATGTCACCCTTGTGACAAAATGAATCATGAATATTGTAATTTGGCATTGAAGTTGGACTTATGGCTGATATATATAGCTGCAGTTTGGGTTTCTGTATGTAAGTGTGATATATGTCATTTTTGTTCAAGTTTATGCAGTGGATGTAAAAGTGATTTCTGTAGATTCTGGTATTATTATTATTATTCGTGACACCTCCAAGGAGTTTGAGAACTCATCACGGGAGGACACCCACTATACAACTGTCTCCACCTCTACTACCAATCATCTCCATCAACACCATCTACTGTCCACCACAAACTAGTATTTTTTGTCTGTAAATTGCGTGTGTTCTGAACGGCCAATTTGTCTGTATGCAGGATGAAAAACCCGAGTTTCCGGGAGAAAAAACCCTGCCGATCTCCGTATAAGATCGGCTAATTTGCTTTCGATTGAAAAAATCCACATAAAGATTCCTCCCATCACAAAGAATCGAACTTAGGCCTATTCCAATCGAAGGGTGCAATGTACCATCGTTCTTCCAATTGCGCTACGGAGGCACTTGATTATTGTGCTTGGTTTGACGGATTAGTTTTTGAGGGAGATTTAATTTGGTCACAGTGTCACTCTCGTTTCAGTTTTGGTTCATTATTCAAAGAAAGGAAAGAGGGGGACATGTAGTGAAAGCAGATACTGCTAAACCATCACACCCATACAGAGAGTGACTGCTCTCTCTCCTTGCTATAACATAGCCTTGACTGTTATCACTACTACTAAGACTACCTCTCCAGGCATGACCTGACAAAGTATGTATCAGCAGGATTATGTACTAAATGATCAGGTAGCCTCCTGATTCCTTACTGGCAAGGTTCGGGCCCCATTTTGGCAGATGGCCTGAGGTACCACCATTTTTACGGATGTACCCGTGAAATGGAGGAGGTTCTGGGGGCCTGCTCTTCTCTAGAGTGAGGAACAAAGCAGAACCCCTGTTTTGGAGGACAAACATAGCATTTGCCAAATTTATTTTGCACTTGGTTAGACTATAATAAATTTAGTTTAATCCTTTATCCAAGTGTAAGCAAACAAAGTTTGCACCTGAAAATATCTTCAGGACTGAGGTAAGGTGGTACATCCCTTGGCAACTCATAGCAAAGGTGGATCAAGATCTCATCACACCTTGTCTCAGTATCTGCCATAATGCAAATGCATGTCCGCACATCTCTGTGCGGACATGCATACTGCTATGCATTAAGGGAAGGGCCACTACCCAGACCGGTTTCGACCTTTATTCAGGTCTCATAAGTGGTAGGCAGACCCAGAGTGGTGATACTAAGCCAGAAGCAATGGAGAGGTCATATTTACCTATACGAGTTAACAACCGGTGTACCACCTTATTATTAAATTACTCTGGATTTAGAGAAAGATGCTGGAAGTTTATTTTGCACTTGGTTAGACTATAATAAATTTAGTTTAATCTTTTATCCAAGTGTAAGCAAACAAAGCTTACCTCAGTCCTGAAGATATTTTCAGGCGTAAACTTTGTTTGCTTACACTTGGATAAAGGAAAAAAATTTATAAAATATAATTTATAAAAACTAAATTTATTATAGTCTAACCAAGTGCAAAATAAACTTCCAACATCTTTCTCTAAATCCAGAGTAATTTAATAATAAGGTGGTTCACCAGTTGTTAACTCGTATGGGTAAATATGACCTCTCCATTGCTTCTGGCTTAGTATCACTACTCTGGGTCTGCCTGCCACTGATGAGACCTCAATAAAAGTCGAAACCATTCTGGTAGTGGCCCTTCCCTTAATGCATAGCAGTATACATATCCACAAGAAGATGTGTTTTGCATTATGGGAGATACTGAGACAAGGAATGATGAGAACTTGATCCACCTTTGCTATGAGTTGCCAAGGGATGTACCACCTTACCTCAGTCCTGAAGATATTTTCAGGTGTAGACTTTGTTTGCTTACACTTGGATAAAGGATTAAATTACATTTATTATAGCATTTGCCAATTCAGGCATCCAACAAGCTGGGTGGTGGTAGTTCACCGGACAAGGAAGATCATCTACCACGTAGTCTAGTTGGCATTTCTCCAAGGAAGGTGTCTTTTCGCAGTGGGAACGTATCAGCAGGATTATGTACTAACTGATCAGGTAGCCTCCTGATTCCTTACTGGCAAGATTCGGGCCCCATATACTATTTGGCAGATGGCCTGAGGTACCTTTGAAATGGAGGAGGTTCTGGGCCCCCCCCCCCCTCTTCTCTAGAGTGAGGGACAAAGCAGAACCCCTGCTTTAGAGGACAAACATAGCATTTTCCAAATCAGGCATCCAATAAGCTGGGTAGTGGTAGTTCACCATACAAGGAAGATCATCTACCACCTAGTGTAGTTGGTATTTCTCCAAGGAAGGTGTCTTTTTGCAGTGCTTTTTGCAATACTTACTACATTTACGAAATCCTCTTCTGTGGTAACAAGCCACACACCACAGGAAGGTAGGGTTGTTCACTTGACACGTAGAAGCTGTATATTGCACATCCCTGACCATTAGTGGACCAGTTTATGAATTCATAAACTGGTGCTAATGATGAAGTTGCAAAAAACCACATCGCTTATTGGAGCACCTAATGCAGCTTGAAAAAAGTTCCATGTTTGGTCTCTAGGGATTCCAGATTATCTAATCTTTTGCTATCCATGATAGTAATGTACATTCAGTACACAACTTTTTTGGTGGAATTCACATTTAAAAAAAAAAAAAAAAAATTATTTCTGAAAGTGTAATTTTGAACAACTTTTTAATAAACTGGCAGTAAGTAATAATCTGGAAAGCATTGTTGGATTTGTGCTGTGGTATCTAAAAGCTAATTTTACACAATAAAGGAAATAACATAACTAAAAAATAGTTATGTTGTTGGGCTAGCCAGTAACCTTTACCACATGAAGCATTATAAAAATCACACAATTTGGCTTCAAAAATGTAGTGGTGGTGACATAAAAATGCTGATGAAACAGAGCTATTTAATTTGCCACACCATATGGTTTCCTTTGTTATAAACATGTTACACTGTGGATCAGTGAAAGCAGTAGATCGTATAACAGTGTTGTACTATTCAATTATTTCAGGAACTAGTCAAAGAAGCTATTAGTTATTGGAAAAACTGCACTGAAGGGATAGCTGAAGCTGATCTTCTAAAAACAGGTGGAGAAATAATCTACAAACTCTTAGCAATACTATTTACTTTATGCCTAAATATAAATGATGTATCAACAACATGGAAGAAGGCTACCCTAATTCTGGTACGTGAAAAGGTGAGATAGAAGACTTAATGAACTATTGACCTATCAGTCTACTATCAGTGGTTTACAAAGTGTTTACATAAGTCTTAGCTCATAGGCTTTGTGCGACTCTAGACCTAGCAGAACCAAAAGAACAGGCAGGCTTTTGAAGGGTTTTTCAGTACAATGGACCATATTCAAGTTATACAGCAGATTATTGAACAGTGTAATGAATATCCATTACCACTATGTTTTGGTTTTATTGACTATGAGAAAGCATTTGATTCACTTAAAACTTGTGCAATATGTAAAGCATTAAGAAACCAACAAGTGGAGGAGCCAAACATCAGAACCTTCAAATCAACATACACAAATGCCACAGTAGCAATTCATTTCAATGGAAACATCTCAACTGTGGGAATACAGAGAGGTATAAGAGAGGGTGGCACAATATCTCCAAAATTATTCACAGCATGCCTAGAAGAAAAGTCCAAACTTCTTGATTGGGAAGGGAAAGGTCTGAAGATAAATGGAAGACATTTAAGCCATTTACGCTTTGCAAATGACATAGTTATCTTTACTTCAACTGTGCATGAATTACAGACTCATTTTCATGAGTTCCAAATTGCTACTAAAACACCAGGCCTAAAGATAAACCTTTAGAAGACCCAAGTTATGATCAATACCTATGTCCAACTGAAATGATAAAAATAATGATGAAATTAAACAAGTAGATCATTACATATACTTTGGACAACAGATATCAATGGAAAAAAATATCATGGATGAAATTAAAAGGCACATGATGTTTGGGTGAAAAGCATTTGGAAAATTACATTCAATATTCAAAAGCCATCTACCACTATGCCCAAAGAGAAAAGATTTTAACCAGTGTATTCTTTCTATACTGACATATTGCTGTGAAACATGGACACAATGTAAAGGAAATTCAAAAATTAAGAAAAACACAATTTAGTATGGAAAGAAGTATGCTTGGTATCACAAGATTGCATCACCAAAGGAATACATGGATAAGAAATCAAACCAAAGTCTCTGACATAATAGGAAGAGTGAAACATCTGAAGTGACAATGGGGTGGGCATATTGCTCGAAGACAAGATCAACGATGGACAAAAGGAGTACTGGGTTGAATTCCAGGAGAGGAAAAACAATGCCGACCTAAATCATGGTGAATTGATGATATCAGATTTGCATGGAAAACGAGAGCCATGGACACAGTTTTGTAGTAAAATTGGAAAGACCTTCAGCAGTGAATTGACAATGGCTGATGATGATCTTCATGCATGAAGTTGAATATTTCATATTTGAAGTATTGCTACAAATTTCGTAGTTTCCTGTGCATTCAGTTCAAAAAATATAAGAAAATTAAATTCACAATATTTCATGTAAAATGAAAATCCTGGCCAGAAAAACAAAGTTCATAACACTGCAATAAAAGCTTTGTGGAAGATTTTGATATGAAAATCTGTAAAATAAAAGTAAATAAGCTAGCGCCTTTTATTCCCTTATAGGGAATACACAAGGCCTTTAAACCCTATCTAGCTTTTTGGAGACTGAGTGGCAGAGCAATCTCCACCGGTAGCCAATCAGAGATTGCTGGTCCATGTCTATCATTGATTATAGGTGCACCAATGAAGCACGAGCAAACAAGTGCCGCCACCATCTCTTGGTACTAACCTTAACAGGATATGTTACTGTCTGAAATAACGTGGATTCTATGATAGATTTTCTTGAGTTTATGGGATGAAAAACCCGAGTTTCTGGGAGAAAACCCCACTTGCTGTGCCAGAGATCGACTACTCGGGCACCAATCGAAGAAAGATGTAGAAAACGTTACGTTCCTCCAGTCGGCGACTATTCAGGAACGTATAAATCTATCTTCGTGCGGCCAAGCGCAGAGGATGCAAGCACCATTGAGCTACACTTGCAGACATTCTGTAAAACCTCTGGAATGAAATTTTTACTGAACATTTTTAAGAAACTTGCAAATGGTCAGTCAAATCGAGAAATTTGGGTTAGGGACTACGGCATCGCCGCAGATGTCTGCTCTACTTTATACCAGGGTGCAGGTTAAAGTCACTAATATTCTTGGTCTAGCCTGTATATGTTGGCTTAAGGTGGAGGCTAGCTGCTAACTAGTCATCGAAAGGTAGAGCTAAATGCCTCGTCTACTCCCTTTGTGTGATAAAATGCGCTAGCAGATTTATTTATTTATTTTTTACTTAATTCAATAGATTCATTTTCGAAGGTTTCAGCACTCAGTTTATTTTCCTGACACCAGTTTAATCGCATACTATTCTCGGAAAGCAACTAAGGTTCTTATTAAGTTTGAATCATTCCTCTTTAAATACCAAACATAGCATATCAGACAATTTCTTACCTTTCAATGATAACAGCGCAATTCATATGAATTGGAGCTCGTAATTTGTTTTTTAATGAATCCATTTCCAAAATCGGACTCTTTCCCTACCAATGGGCGGTTCGTTAACATGGCAGTCTACGGGAGACCGGAGCGGACGCATTTTTATGTGAGAGGTACCCCGTGTTCGTTCGCAATCGGATGTGACGTCACCAGAGGGGGATGAAACCAGAAGTTACGCCGGGTTGACGTCGCCGTGATGTGCAGTAGTACTGGAACTTGTGGCAAACCGTTGGTTAGGTTACGTTCCAGCGAGATGCTTTCCTCCTAACCTAACCTAACCATCGATTATAGTTGAGTAGAAACATTGCATTTGATTCGATTAGGTTAGTTTAGGTACCTAACCTAACCATCGATTGAGTAGAAAAATTGTATTTGATTCGGTTAGGTTAGGTACCTAAACTAACCTAACCATCGATCACAGTTGAGTAGATAAATTACATTTGATTCAGTTAGATTAGATTAGGTTAGGAGGAGGAAAGCATCTCGCTGGAATGTAACCAAACCAAACCAAACCAACGGTCTACTGCAAGTTCCTGTACTACTGCACGTCACGGCGACGTCAACCAGGCGTAACTTCTGGTTTCATCCCCCCTCTGGTGACGTCTCATCCCATTGCGAACGAACACGGGGTACCTCTCTCGTAAAAATGCGTCCGCTCCGGTCTCCCGTAGACTGCCATGTTAACGAACCGCCCGTTAACATGGCAGTCTAAGGGAAAGAGTCCGATTTTGGAAATGGATTCATTCAAAAACAAATAACGGGCTCCAATTTATATTAATTCCGCTGTTATCATTGAAAGTAAGAAATTGTTTGATATGCTACGTTTGATATTTAAAGAGGAATGATTCAAACTTAATAAGAACCACAACTAATGTATCACATTAGAAAGCTATCAAAAAATTAGTAAAATAAGAAGAAACGAGAAAAATCCTTCAAAGGAGATAAGGACTGCGTTATAAATGTTAAATTTTATATATACATTCCTTCATTTACTTTTGTTTCAATATATTTGATCATTAAACCTGTAATGCTTTTTGATTCTCAAAAGAAGTATGTGGAATTTTTGACTTAACTGTTTTGTGGAGTTGTGGCCCATCTGCTCCAAAACCTGACAGTTACTAATTGCCGAGAGTTACTCTATGCATGATTTTGATCGCGCTCTCGTGATCTTAACACCGAATTTTATAGTTGTTATAAATAATTTTTGGGTGATAAAACCTACATGCCGATGCTTACCATCAGCGAACTAAGGAATCGGGTGAAAAAAGATCCAGGGAAACTTATAGTCGGAGACTAAAATCGAAACTATAAAGGTCTGTCTTCTGATTGTCCAGCATGGTGGAATGAGAAACACTGCTAGGTTTAATCACATCATCGAAAATAAAGAAACGTTCATATATATATATATATATATATATATATATATGCGCCTATTTGTGAAAATTCCTTACGATCTGAAAGTGGATATACATGGATATCATTTCTGAAATTTGTGTAGTGGCTTATATGAATGGAAAGTTCCATCGACGAGTTTCGTTGGGACCACCATTATAATTTATCACTTGCAAGAATTCTTTAATTAAGAAAACTATTAGTTTATACTTTATAATTTAGTTTTGTAATTAGTCATGATAGAGAAGTACTTGTGAAAATAGTTGTTACCTTTGGTTAAGTAGAATTTTTTTTTTTTTCTGTGTTTATAGGTAAAGTTCTAGTCCCTGACTAAAGAAGTTCTTTGGCAGTATTTTACCAATCGTTCACAAGTTAGTCGACCTTCAATACAGTAAATTCCCCCTTTAAAACACGCTTTTAAACTTACAAAAAATGCTGCACGATTCACGCTATTCAGACCTAATGTATTCCTTTCAGAAGCTACTACTACAAGATGGCTGCATTTCTTTATCATAATCTTTCTCTGAAGACTTTATTGACATAGCCTTGAGTCCATTATCACTGATGACTAAAAGATGGTAGCAGATGCCTATCGGTCTCCCAAAAGTTAGGGTGAACAGGGGATCCCCCTATCCTCTTTGAGAATAAAAAGAATTTTCAATTTCTTTTTTTTTAAATTGTTACAAATTTTGCAATTCATGCAAACTTTTTAATAACTTCAACATCACAAAGAAGAAACGATATATGATAATGTATTAAGCTCATATTTCGAACTATTTGAAACTGGTTTCTTATAAGACAAAGTCATGCCACAAAAAACAATCATTATTAAGTAACTACGAAAGAAAACATAAATATATAAAAATCGCTCATGCCTTTCACTTCTTTTTCTTTACAGGAAGTAGACAAGATTATTTTTCTCTTATCAAACTTTTGGAGACTGACGAGGAAGCTCAGTCTTGACCGGTAGAGAGATAGCTGGCACAAGACTATCACTTAATAAGGGCGTCCAGTGAAGAGACAGCTGGGTGACAAGTGCCGCCATCTCAGGGTTCCAATACTATATTTTTATGGTCTGGAATTGCGTAAGTTCTACAGTCGATTTTCTTGAGTTTTCGAATTCCCTTATAGGGAAAAGACAGTCTATTCCTTATAAGGAAATTAAAGGCGTTAGAGGAATTTATTTACTTTTTTGTAAACATAATTATCTTGGTAAAAGAACCTATTTGTTTCTTAATGCCCTGTGACTTTAAATTGTTAGCTGCCTGAGCGTCTCTTTACTTTTGATATTTACGGTCGGGAATTCTTCTCTTTCTGATGTTATCTGGGTTGTACATCAGCAATTGAAATCCTAGGGACACTCAAGGCATCATTTTTGTTGAAATTTATTGATTGATAAACATTTGGCAGTCTTCCTTGATTTACGTTTGTACCAGTTTTGGCCCAAAATAAAGACTGGATACCTTTCCAATCAGTCTGGTGTCATGTTTCTAGTTCATGGTCAGAAAGATCTGCTTTTATGTGACACAGTATTTGATGTGTCGTTTATGTTCTTTTCGTTTTGGGAATCTACGGACTGATTTGCTTATGTCGGGTAGACTACAGGCGAAACGGATCTGTATACACCTATGAGTGGACAGGGAAGAAAGGGAAACGTTAGAAGAGCATAATATAGTTTTTATTTTCATTGTTGGCTTAAATGTGGCCTAAATGTTTAGCATATCATCTAATCTTTGGGATTATCCTCGTATATAGGGATGGCCATGACCTTATTGTAATTTTTTTTTTAATTTTTGATTGTATTTTGAGGAATATTCTATGGATTGTTTTTTCTATAGCCATTTTAATGTTTTTCTTGTTATATCAAATTCATTTTTCAGAGCAAAGTGTTAAGGGTCTATTTTTAGGGTGCTAATAAGACATATTTTCTTTGTAGGATGGTGATATGAGTCTCTGTGTGTTGTGGTGGTTTGCGAGAGATACAGTCCATGTGTAACAAGTGTATCTTGAAAAGGAAGTGTGTTATTGTTTTGAAATTCACTGGTGATTTGAATGCATCTCTGTTGCTTGTTAATGTGGAAATCCTTTAACGTTTTGCGGCCGTGGGACCAAATGGCACCAATCATTTCATAATCTCTATAATTTTCATACCACACATCCTGTTGGTAGTAACCTTTGTGCTTTCTCAAAAGGTTCAACTTCATTCTCTTGCGTATTCTGAACTGTATAAGGTTCCTGCAGCTTGCTACTTTCTACATTAAAAAAAAGTTAAAAACTACATTCGCGTTCATCTGTGGCAACTCAGGACTGGTAAACCAAGCTTTGAGTACTCTTTCACATAGTATTAATGCAAGAAGACAACTGTGGTACCACTGTTCTCTATAGATCTGATAAAATATTTTAGGAATCAGCACCAGCTATGAAACAATACCCAAATTAGTTTCAATAGCTTTTGTTGCATGTCCGGTTTTTGAATTTTCTGCAAGAGACAATTTCGTATTCAAAGTTTCATAAGTGCAGAAATATTGTATAGTAATGAATATATCTATTGGCATAAGAGGAAGTATATGTCTTATGATATTCAGATAAGGTAAAAATATTGTAATATTTCAATATGTAACTTATGTTAAATGGCAAAATAACTGCTCAAAAGATTGCACAGGACTCTAGGTAAACATAGATATTTGGCATGTTATCATGTTGTAAATGAAAATTGTTAACTAAAATAAGCATGCTATGTACTTATTGTATATATGTAGATAGTTCGTCCGAATGTATATAGAAGCTTTTGAGAAAATAAAATATTCTCAGTGGATGTGGCGTTTGCACACCACGGCGCTTGGCCGCACGAAGGAAGACTTGGTTTTGAGTCTAGTCGTCGACTAGAGGAAAATTTTCTAATCCTTTTTTCGACCGGTTCCCGAGTTAGTCGATCTC
This sequence comes from Typopeltis vanoorti, assembly GCF_054136105.1. Lineage (NCBI taxonomy): Eukaryota > Metazoa > Arthropoda > Arachnida > Uropygi > Thelyphonidae > Typopeltis > Typopeltis vanoorti. The sequence goes on along the minus strand of NC_143573.1, from coordinate 78,896,485 downwards.
TGGCACGGGCAAGCGGGTTTTTCGTCCCGTAAACTCAAGAAAATCGACCGTAGAACCCACATTATTTCCGACATTAAATATATTGTGTTAGGGTTAGGGTCCACGAGATGGCGGCACATTTGAGCCGTCTCTCTTCACTGTGTACTGCTTAATTAGTGATAACCTTGGGCCATCTATCTGTGATTGGTACCAGTGGAGATTGAACTGCCCACTCGGTCTCCAAAAGTTAGATAGGGCTAAATGGCCTCGCCTACACCCCGTATACGGGAATAAAAAAAAAAAAAAAAAAGGGTTAGCTGATTTTTTTTTTTTTTTTTTTTTAGCTGATAAGCTTGGTTCTTGCAATTAACTTCGTTTTAGATCCAGTTTATAATGAATACATCATTAACTCATTATTAGTTACAATATGAATTGTTTCCACAATAAACTGATTTTTTTTGTTTGTTTTATCACAGTTGTATTTATGCTCAGAACATCCCTGTTAGAATTCCAGTGAAATATACTCTCAATCAACGATTTATTTTCTTTCCGCGTGTTTATACCATGAATCACTGTCAGTAATGACCAGTACAACCAAGTCTGTGAATTAGTGTATAGTTTTGTTGTCTTCGAAGAACCGAGCTTTTAAATCCGCTTTCCAGTTATGGATTTTATCTATGGCACAGAAGGTTTAGATAAATTACGTTTCCTATTTTAAAAAAATCCTACTGAAAATAATTATGTTATGACTAGAAATCAAATATTTCCTACTTATGGAATATTTTATTTTTAAGAACACTGCTGTGGTTTGTACTTTCATATTTTTCACACACACAACAGGTTGTACACCTATAACTCATGGGTATGGATACTATTTTGGGAAATGGTGTCCATACCAATGGGTTATAGGTCTACAACCTGTTTGTATGTGTCAAAAACATGAAGGCACAAAGTGAAACTCCTACTCTGGCGAACATGATATGTCTTTCAGGCCTAGAAATGAAATGCCTAGAAATTAAAAATTTCCTACTTATGGGATTTTTATTTTTAAGAACGCTACTGTGCTTTGTGCCTTCATATTTTTCACACACACAACAGGTTGCACACCTATAACCCATTAGTATGGATACCATATTAATGAGAAAAGTATCAGTCATGTAGGTAATACCTTGGGTATTATTATACCATCAAATTGGAATAGTGGAGTGATCGTAATCATTAGAAAAGGAAGTTTTAATGAGGTTTCGGTTTGAGTTAAATAAGAAGGGGACCTTTATGGTATATTTGCAATTAGTGCTGATTAAGATGAAATGAAAATTGGGAGGGGGGGTAAATAGTGGTTTTGTTCTGAGGATGGGGAATAAATTTATGTTCAGTCATGAATAACAGCATACTGCTTACATTCCTCCCAGCTTGGACAGCCAAAGTGGAAAAGGAACGCCATTAATCAGTCCTCAGAAATAAATATTCCCGGAGGTGTGCAATTTTCAGAAGTTAGAACAAACAAATACTAAATAATTGGTTTAAAAATTTTGCTCCAGAGAATGTCATATTTGCCTTTTTTTAGATTAGAAATGTGTGCCCAACGAACCCACAGGAAACTCTTTTATGAAAGAAAGAATTGTGAAGTGTAGTTTGGATAGCTCGAAGAAAACTGTAGTTATGGTCGTTATTTAAGGTTTGCTTAAAATTCATCCACGGTTCACTGGTTTTTGTGCAGAAATCCATTGGACCTCTTTTTTATGATGAATCAATGGAGGCTACAACTTCATACGGCTTATAATACATAGAGTTTCGCAGAGAAGAATAATTTTAGTGATAATTATCGCTAGGTTCTCCTATTTAATACAGATTTTTTAAAAAAAAAAAGTATATAATCTGCTAATTTCAAATAACATGACAGTTATTTCAATTGGGAAAAAAATATAAATTTCTTTCCCAGTTTAAACTTGCTCCTCAACTTGGATGTTGGTATTAATTAATATCTACATTCGCAATTTGTTGGGTTAGCACTACACCATCTCAAAACAAGAGCTATACTTTTTTTGTCTTTCGTAATGGTTGGATCGCTGTATGTTGCAAGATTTCAAGAAAAGATAGCGATCTCTTAGTAGAATAAGATGGAGGTTTGACCTATGAACCTCCCATTAGAGGTATACATGTGGTATTCCTTCAATCCATTTCACTACTTTGCTTGAAAGAATTAACAGAGCAAAATGTTTTTCAAAAAAAAAATCAGCTAACGCCTATGTTGTTCCCGTATAGGAAGTAGGCAGGGCCGTTTACCCTATCTAACTTTTGGAGACTGAGTATGCAGTTCAATCTCCACTGGTAGCCAATCTGTGAGATAGCTGGCCCAAGACTATCATTGATTCATCGGTACGCAGTGAGGAAGGCGGCAAGCTAGTGCCGCCATCTCGTGGTCTCTAACCCTAACACAATATTTTTAATGTCTGAAAATAGTGTGGGTTCTACGGTCGATTATCTTGAGTTTACGGGACGAAATACCCGAGTTTCCGGGGGAAAAAAAAACTGCTTGCCCGTGCCAGAGATTGACTAACTCGGGAACCGGCAGAAAAAAGGCTTAGAAAAAGTTCCTCTGGTCGGCGACTAGATTTGAACCACCAAATCCTTTTTTCGTGCTGTCAAGCGCTGTAAATGCAAACGCCATTCATGAAAAATGATTTTCATGAATATTTTATTTTTGGGAGTGACTCTGAAGCCCAATATTTGATAGAATATGCATTCCAATGATGAGTATCCAATATAATTGATCGAACATTATTTAAATCCACATACAATGAAAATTACTAAAAACACGGTGCAATCACATACCTTCATTCTCATTTTTTGCTTGGTTAGTAGGCTAGCCACAACTAGTACCTTCAGAATGGCACATGATCATCGTTTGGATGATTCTTTAAGATGGTTGGCCTTTGGACGACCCGAAGCTGGCAAGTCGAACTCAATTTTGGCACGTTGTCTGAATGTGTCACGAAGTGTCTTTTCGGTAAGCAGTTTCAGGAGATAGGAACTTGGCCAACTTTTCTTATAAAGAGCTGGCCAAGGACACTTGAGGACTACATCGACCAAAACAGAGTGCTATCAGGATTTAACATCATGATGGAACTCTATGATGTCCAGTCACTGTGAAAAGCCTATGATGGCCAGCTGAAAACATTTTCAATTGGACTGTGTTAAGAAGGCTCATTTCAAGTGAATTCAACGCAAGAAAGCTAGTGGTTTGTATCCCTTTAATCAAAAACCACTGCAAAGTTTCGCAAAAATAGTGCCATGAACATGTAACTTGGAGTACTAACAAATAAGGTACAGTTCTCGTTTTTTTATATAGTTGGCAAAGGTTGGTCGATTGGTGGAGCTTCTGCTACTAATGGCTTAGTTAAGTAAGTTTGAGCGTGGTTAATAGTTGGAAGGGGACCAATCGTTCGATGCTGTTGGCACACTCTCCCTCGATGAGTCTTTGGACTCCCTGGAGGTGTCAAATAATAATAATTTTCCGGCCATCCCGTCGTTTTAATGAAAATGTCAATTTTGTCCCGTTTTAATTAAAACTATAAATATACTTTAATATTGGTCAATCATTAAAAAAAATCAGCTAATGCCTTTTATGTCCTTATAGGGAGTAGGCGAGGCCTTTATACCCTATCTAGCTGCTGGAGTCTGAGTGGGCAGTTAAATCTCCACCGGTAGCCAATCAGAGATAGCTGGCCCATGTCTATCACTAATTATAGCAGCCAACGATGAAGTGGCTGGCAAACAAGTGCTGCCATCTCTTGGTACCTAACCCTAACAAGATATGTTACTGTCTGAAATAATGTGGATACTACGGTCGATTTTCTTGAGTTTACGGGATAAAAAAGACGAGTTTCTGGGAGGAAAACCCCCTTGCCCGTGCCAGAGATCGACTAACTCGGGAATCGGTCGAAGAACGGCTTAGAGAAAGTTCCTCCACTCTGCGACTGGACTTGAACTTAAGTCTGACTTCGAGCGACCAAGCGCAGAGGACGCAAACTCACTTCCACTGAACTACACAGGCCTTATGACTCAAAGACTCATCGAGGGAGAGCGTGCCAATACCATCGAAAGATTGTTTCCCTTCCAACTACTAACCGTGCTCAATCTTGCTTAAGTTTTTTGCGAGCGATTAATAGCAGAGGCTCTACCAATCGGCCAACCTTCGCTGGCTTCAAAACCTATAATCGTATAACAATATCATCGTTACCAGTAATTTGTGTAACCACGGAGTCGCATTGTTCGATACTAAATATCAATGTCCGCAATGATTTATTCAGAGAAAATGAAAACATGTTGGCAACTCTTTCGCTTCTCAGACGCGGCGTTTGTTCTGCTGTAACGTGTTTTTGTTTTGCTTGTATGCTAACTTAAAAGTTTTTTAAAACTTTTAAGTCTTATATTTTAAAGCTTTAAATCTATCCTTGCAATGTCAAAGAGGCGAAAGTGCACTTTTAATGACGATCTCCATAAAGAATTCAAATTTATTAAACTAGACAAGCTCTGTAGTGATTGACCAAAAGTGGTATGCCAAAATTGTAATATCCATTATTCCGTTGATCATGGAGCCAGAAGCGACATCAACATCTACGTAGCCAGAAACATAAGGATGCTGAAAAGACTGTGGCTTCAGTTTAAAACATCGGCTCGTTTATGGTAAGACGTGATGGTGATAGCGAAAGTGATAAAATTGCAGCAAGTGAATCTCTTGTTGCTTATCATACTGTGGGTCACGGGCAAAGTTTTCGCGCAAATGGCTGCTTGTCGACATTGATCAATACAATTTATGAACCAAACTTTTCTTCAGCATGTACCAAATCAGAAATAATAATTACCAAAGTTTTATTACTATAGATATTGTAATAAAACTTTGGTAATTAGGATGGCAAAGTAAGACTTTTTTTTTATCGTCTTACTTTTTCATGAATACAGAATATTACCTAACCTCCATCCCGTTTTTGCCATCCCAATGTCCCGTTTTTGTCTCTAGGAAATATTGTCAGCCTATCCAACAGAGAAAAGGGTATTTATAGTAGAAGCAGTGTTCTCATTTCGTGCAGAATAATGATCAACGGCCGCATCACTCTTCATGTTTCCGAGACAGATCCTTAAATCCTATGTGCAAATTTGTAGTGGTGTGATTGGCCCAGGTTTTCTTTTCGCGCACGATAACGCCACTTCCCATGGACCTCAAGTATTGGAGTATCTTGAACACCATATCCAATGACTGTCGTAGCCAGCAGATCACGAGGCTTTAATCTTATTGAATATCTGTGGGATGCCCTTCGGCATAGTAATTACCTGCTGACATCCACCACCTCTGTTACTTGGTGATCAAAAGTCTGCTCTGGTGGAGGAATTGGATTTGTTGCCACAGAATCTTATAGACACCCTTATATCGAGCATGATTCACTGCTGTCAGGCCTAGTGAACCGTTAGAAGGGATAATACTGATATCATATAATCGTACTTTCGACATATTTTGACGACCCAGGCCTGTGTAGCTCAATAGAAGTGGCGTTTGGTCTGCACAGTACCAGGCTCCCTGAAGAAAGACCTACGTTCAGTTGTAATCGCCGACTAGAGAATCTTCTTCTAAGCCTTTCTTCCACCGGTTCTCGAGTTAGTCGATCTCCTGCAAGCGGGTTTTTTCTCCTGAAAACTTCCCTTAAACTCAAGAAAGTCGACAATAGAACCCACACTATTTCATACAAAAGGTATAGTGTTAGGATTAGGAACTTGCACTTCTCATCTGTCTCTTCACTGGATACCGTTTATAACAAGTAAATTTTGAACTTGGTATCTCTGATTGGCTATGGTGGAGATAGGCATAATCCTTCAGTCTCCAAAAGTTAGATAGCACTAAAAAAGCCTCCCTTACTCCCTAGAGGGGAATAAAAGGCGTTAGCGGATTTTTCTGTTATTGTTTAATTCTTTGGAATTCATTAAAGCGTTAACTGGTTTTTAAATATATATTGGTTCTCCTGTTCAAACATTTCTCCATCGATGAATCTTTGACTCCAGGAAATTTAATGTAATAATAATAATAATAATAATAATAATAACAATAATAATAATAGTCATAATAATAGTAGAGTATTAGTGGGCAGTAGTTTTAAGAAATCCATGCAAATCTTTGGACTGAAGTATTCGAGCAGTGCAGTGCAATCCTGGAAAAGTGCATTGCACTGCTCATGGCCTATTATTTTGATTGATGATCTTACCAACTTATTATTAATATTATTATTACGAGCAACTCCAGGGAGTCCTTAGACTCATCGAGGGAGGCCCCAAATCATGTTCATCACAACTATTCGACATTCACACAGTATCTATCATACCTTGCCTTAAACTCATTCACTGTCACAGCACCCACCACAGACTCTGGCAGCTTATTCCACTCATTCAGCACTCTAAAAGTAAAGAACCCAGCTCTAACACCCTTACTAATCACACTCTTTCTCAGTTTCCATGGATGTTCCCTAGTCCTCCCGCAACCAGCCCTGTTCTCAAAAATATCTTCTGAATTAATTTTTTAGAAACCCTTCAGTAATATGAATGTCTCAATCATATCACCCTCCTCCGCCTATCAACCAATTTTTGCAACCCACAAATCCTCAACCTGTTCTCATAACGTTCATTCCACAGACCTGCTATCATCTTGGTCACTGGCCTCTAGATCCTCTCAACCTCCTCCCCATCAAGAAGAAACCTAGCTGACCAAATCTGGGCACAGCAGTCGAGATGGGGTCTTATCAAGACTCGATACAGAGGAACAATGATATGCTTGTCTCTGCTCGTCAAAGTATTCTTCAGCAACCAAGTGATTTGATGAGCTGATTTGGCCACTCTTGCAATGTGCTTCCTAAACTTCAACTCTATCCACCAACACTCCTAAATCTCTTGCCTCATCAATTTCCTGGAGTACATTTCCACCAATGAAGTAAACTGCTGCTAATCTTTTCACCCCAAAATGTATAACCTTACATTTTGCCACATTAAATTGACATCCATTCTCCTTAGCCCAGACCTCCAATATATCCAAATCATTCTGCTAAATTTTGACATCATCTCCGTTCACTATTGCACTACCCAACTTTGCATCATCCGCGAACAAATGAACTGTTCCTCTCGTATCATTTCCTATATCATTAATATACAAAAATGATCCGGTTTCCTGCAGATATCAGCTTATATCAATAGAACTTGTCACTTACATTGTTGTTATTGTTGGAAATCACATCAGATGTAAACTTAGACTAGCAAACCAATGTATTATGTCTGGATACCTTAAAAGATATATAGACATAAAGCATTGGCTATAACAACAACACTGAATCCTGCTATATCTTGTCACTATCTGTTTCTTGTGATTGCTGTGTCCACATTTACTTGCTGATGAAATCATTGTGTGCTCTAAGTAAATTAAAATGCAGCGTTTTTTTTTTTAATGTATCCATATAGTATTTAATAACAAATTGTGTTACGTCACTTAACCGTGGCTGCACCACATTTCAATGTTTATTCATCGTCAGTTGTGATGAAAGTGAATAGGTGTCGTGACAACGCCGTCATCGAAGTATGGAGGATAGGGAAAAACTTTTTAACAATGAGTTATGGAAACGTTTCCATGATGGAAAAATAAGGAATGTTTATCCTCTTGCTAAATACTGTGATTTAATTAGCAAGATCAAGAGCGCTAAAGATCGACGCGTATATAACTCTCCAGAAGAATATTATCTCATAAGAAAATTTGTTGTTGCGAATGTTGGAACTCGTGAAGTGCTAGTTTGTCGCGATAAATTGACATTAAGTGGTTGTATCGGAGATAAACCCCCTACAGCTCGGGTATATGTTGCATTAGAAGATGTGTTTGGTGTTATAGAGAAAGCTCACCTTCAGACTAATCATGGAGGTAGAGACAGATTGCTCCGCACGTTGCATGCAGAGGGTTATTTCAATATTACAAGGGATACGATTGATCTTTATTTATCATTTTGTGAGCACTGTCGTCCAAAGAGGAAACGTAGTTTTATACGCTGTGAATCGAAAACAGTTTTACCCATTTGTCAAACAGCAATGCCTGTAGCCGAATCCTCGCTCTTGAAGGAAGTATTGGATCAGCAGGAACTCATTCATCCACTATTATCGGTGGAGATACCGAATGAGCCTGAAATAACGAAATCACCTTTTCGAACAGATAAAAAACATAAAACTTTTATGCGTGGTCGCGTTGATCTAGTGGATCTTCAGTACATTCCGGATGATGACTTTCATTTTGTAATGGTATTTCAAGATATCGCGTCTAGTTTTTGTGTATTGCGGCCTTTAAAAACTAGATATGCTGTTGAAGTAGCTAATCAGCTGCTGGATATATTTCTAATGTTTGGTGCTCCTCATGTACTGTACAGTAACAAGGGCGTTGAGTTTGTGATATCCGTTATTCGTGAAGTGAAATCACTTTGGCAGGATTGCGTTATGGTTAGTGGTCGCTCAGGTGTGGAATATTGTGATTCGTGGCACAGGGAAGATTGCTGTATCGAAATACAAGAATTGATAATTGAGTGGATGAAAGAAAACAGGTCACAAAAATGGAGTAATGGCTTGAAGTTTATACAGTTTGCAAAAAATACAGCTCTGAATGAGAAAACTGGGAAAATTCCCCATGAGAGCTTGTTTGGCTCCCCATCAAGAGTTGGACTTTCATCCTATTTAAATCTTTGTGATGGGTTTCATCAGTTAGAGACTGAAGATGACTTAGAAAACTGGCTTAATGCCAGAGAATCAAATGGTGTAAGTATGATACAGTTATGTCACAAAAAGATTACATACCAAATGAATATCAGTTTACTTAACTATTTTCACATTCATTTGTTATTTTTCCTCTGCATAAAATGCTTAAAAGAACAATGACATTATAATAATGATAACTCATGAATATTTTTTATTTTTGCTTATTATATTTTATTTTTATATACAATACAATACATCATATGAATATATAAAATGTTTTGATCATTTAACATATATCAAACTGATCTGTAATATGTTTTTAATATAACTGTGGTGTAGTAGTAGTATTCATTAATACACAAAAATGTTTGCTTATTGAAAATGAAAAAAAAAAGTGTTATAAGTGAACAGTTTATATCTTTTATAAATAAAGAGATGTCAGATGTCTTAAATTCTGACATCCCTTTTTTGTGAAGGTAATCGATTAGCATAACTACTCTCTTAGAAACTGCCAGTTTCTAAGAAGTATAGGCAGACTAGGAATTTAGCAGATTAAGTGAATGGATTGATGGTGCTATGCTGAATAAAACATTTCACTTTTAGCAAGTAAATCTTTAAGCTGATAAAAATGTTAACATCTTGCAACTGATATGCCTAATTTTGATGAGAATGAGTAACAACATGCTGGCAAAAATCATTAATTAGAAAGGCTACACTGTATATACTGTATGTATTACTGTTATGTCACACCACCAAGGGGTCCAAGGACTCATCAAAGGAGGCTATTTCTACTCTACCGCATACCCTCACCATTTTCATCACTTACCTAATCCACCAACTAATACAATACCTCTGCTGTCCACACCAATAATATTTATTGTCTGTAAATTGTGTATTTTCTCCTGGCCAGTTTGGTTGTGTGTGAGATGAAAAACTGGAGTTTCTTGGATAAAAAATCCAACTATCTCTGTGTGAGATCACCTAACTATATATACATATATATTTTTTAAATCATCTCCCCCATATATATACAGGGTGTTTCAAAAAGAATGACCTGATTTCAAATAATTATATTTAATAATGAAAATGTGGTACAGTTACAAAATAATAAATTACCAAGTATGAAGTAAGGCCTAAAGTTTCACTCACCACAATTACAACATGATACAAGTCGCATTCATTTGCGGTTCCTGGTTGCAGAGATATACAATTTTCAAATCAGGACATTCTTTTTGAAACACCCTATATATGGACATATGATTTATTTATTTTTATCAACCCCATACAAGGAGAAGCCCTAAAACCTATTGCCATGATAGTGCCATGTGGGCAAGTGGTTAGAATTTATTGACGTGTTTCTTAAAGACCTGAGGAATGTAATCATTGGGAGAAAACAGTATGGGGAAGACTTTTCCAAAAGGCAGAAGTGTAAAGAATGAAGGAGGAGAATGAGAAGTTGGTTCATTAAGTCTAAGCTGAACTGCATATGGATGTTCACCAGCAGCTGCTCTTATTATTCCTACACAATTAGAGGCAAGCAAAGGAAGGGTAATGTTATTTGTTGAAAATTTTCCACTCGGTTATACTGCAAATTAAAGATGCCTTTATCCAAGAATCCTTATATAATGTTGAAGAATCCAAAATTTGCACATGAAGTAACTTCACAACTGGGCAACTCGTATATAGTGGCTAATGACTTCACATCAATTGCTTTAGCATCCCATAATGCAAAGCACATATCCTTACAGACATGTATAATGTATGCATTATACATGTCTGTAAGTGATACCAAGGTTGGGGCCAATGTTGTTTAATTTGTATATAAATGATATAGGAAACGGCTTAAAGGGAGATATTCAGTTGTTTGCTGATGATGCAAAGTTGTGTAGTGCAATAAAAAATCAAGCTGATGTTGAAAGTTTGCAGGAGGATTTAAATAAGCTGGTAAAATGGGCAAAAGAAAATGGATGTCAGTTCAATGTGGAAAAGTGTAAAGTCTTGCATTTTGGGATTAAAAGATTACCAGCTGTGTACTACATAGATGGAAAGGTACTCCAAGAGATTGATGAGGCTAGGGACTTAGGGGTATTGGTAGATAAGGAGATGAAGTTCAGAGGACACATTGCTAAGGTGTCCAAGATTGCACATAGGATTACTTGGTTGTTGAGGAACACACTGACATCCAGAGATAAAGAGGTTATTATTCCCCTTTATAAAGCATTGATACTTCCACATTTGGATTACTGTGCTCAGGTCTGGTCACCTGGATTCCTTGGAGATGAGGAGGCTGTGGAGAGGGTTCAGAGAAGAGTGACCAAGTTGGTGAGTGATATAAAAAATGCTCCCTACATTGATAGATTGAGAGCTTGTGGATTGCAGAGATTGGCTGATAGGCGAAGAAGAGGGGATATGATAGAAACATTCAAATTACTAAAAGGTTTTTATAGGATTGATGCAGGGGAAATGTTTCAGCTGTGTGATAGTGATGGAAGAACAAGAGGTCATCTCTGGAAATTAAAGAAGAGTGTGGTTAACAAAGGTGTCAGAACAAGGTTTTTTGCCTGGAGGGTGGTGAATGAGTGGAATTCATTGCCTGACTTTGTTGTGAGCTCTTCATCTGTAAATGAATTCAAGAAGAGATATGACAGATATTGTTTTGCTAGTTTGGGTCTCCCGCGATGAGTCTACTGACTCCATGGAGATACCCGTAATAATAAATAATAATAATAAAAGGTTGAAGTAATGCAGAAGTCATATACAAGTAGCCAAAAGGTGTCACAGCTAACTACTAAAATACTCTAGATTAGAGATAGATGTTGAAAGTTTTTCCATTTGGTTATACTAAATTAAAGATGCTAAGAAATTATATTCTTGGTTTAATCCTTTATCCAAGTATCACTTCTGGGTTTCGCTCCCACTGACGAGAGCTCAATAAAGGTTTAAACTGTTCTGGGTAGTGACCCTTCCCGTAATATATAGCATTATACATGATAGAAAAGGATATGTGCTTTGCTGGGAGATTAAGGCAAGTGATGTGAAGTCATTAGCCTCAATATATGAGTTGCTCAGTTGTGAAGTTACTTCGCATGCAAACTTTGTTTGCTTACACTTGGATAAAAGATTAAACCAAGAATATAATTTTTTGACATCTTTAATTTAAGGGTAATGTTAGTTCAGTGGAGCAGTGTCCATAAAAATACCTATACAAAAGACATAATGCACCAACAGATCATCTGTGAGAAAGCAACTCTTGAGTAGTCATTGAGAGGAGTCAACAGTTAAGCAAATTGCTCTCTTCTGAATATAATCAAGCGTATTCTAAAGTTCAGATATGACATGCAAACATGATAAAGATATGAATGTCTTCAAACATGGTTATGTGTGGCTAAGGGGTGGAAAAATATGCTTTTGGTTCAGACCTTTTGATTATGTCTTGGGAGGGAAAGAGATAGTTCTACCACAAGGCCAAATAGATTGCATATCTAATTACAAAAATAGGCTAGGTGGTAATTTACTATTTCTATACACAAATGCCAGGTGCATCAGAAACAAAGGGGTTGAGTTTGTTGTTTTATTGAATATGATGTTGCCTAAGATTGTTGGCATTGAAATCAGGCTATCACAATCAGATATAGTAACTGGGACCAGATCGAGTGTAATGGGTATACTACTTTTAGGAGAGAGGAGAGGAGTACTACTGATATCAGATGACTTAAGTCCAGTTAGGGTAGAAATGCAGTGCTAGAAACCAATGATAGTAACAATGTCCCATGTAGCAGTGAGTTTGAGTCTCTGGTATGAAGTGGAGGCTAACAAAATAAAATATATGGTGAGGTGTTGCCTGGTGACCTGGTGGCTCAGTTTCAGGGGGATGAAGAAATGCATCAAGAATTTAGCCTTATAGCTACCAAACGAGTGATCATTATGGGTTACTTTAAGTTTCCAAACATTGATTGGGTATATGAGAAATCTTGTGGTAACAAAGTGAAATTATTTATTGAATTGTTGTGAGACAACTTTCTCAAGCAGCATGTGAAAGAAAGAACTCAAAGTCAAAGAATATTGAATTTTCTTATATTGTCAGAAGGGATCCCTTAAGAATATTGCTATTTTACCACCAGTTGGTGACAGTGATAATGCTGTGCTTACTTAGGAAGTATCTGATTGTATTGATGTTCCGATTAGAACAGGTTACATGTTGAACTACAAAGCTGGAAATTATGACCAACTTAGGAAATACTATCTTTGGTTCTATGGTATCAGTTACTGAATGGAAAAATATCAACAATGCATGAGAATCTTTGAAAAAGGGTTTAAATGAGGTAGTATCTGAATGTATCCCTAGTGTTCGAAGAATAAGTAGGTTGGGAGTGAAATGGATGTGCAACCTTATTAAGCAAGAGACCCACAAGATGATGATGATGTGGAAGGAATATTGTGAGAATATGAGTGAGAGGGAGTTATGAATTATATAAAGCTCAGGCCAGAAAAATAACAAGTATTGTGTGAAAAGCTAAATGGGAGTAAGAAATTAGCGATGCAAACTAAAGGTAATCCAGTAATTGGATTACCTTTATCCAATGTGGCATAACAATAATTTTATTGTTATGCCACAAACAAAAAAAAATGTGCTACTGCTACATTGAATCAGGAGTTAGAGGTTCATGAAAATGAAGTTGAAGAGCTGTTGCATAACCTGGATGAGAATTTGTCAATAGGGGCAGATGGAATATCAGCCCATTTGCTAAAGGAATGTTCAACCGAATTGGCTAGACCTTTCACATCTTTGTATAACTTGAGTCTCATCTCAGGAATGATGCCACAGGAATGGAAGGAATGTATGATAGTTCCATTGTACAATTGTGGTGCAAAAACTGATGTCTGACTGACAGACAGATATTAAAGAGTGGTATACAGTGGGTGTGAATCTGCAAGATTTAATGACCAGTGGTGTACCTCAAAGTTCAGTCCTTGGGCCATTATTGTTCAATCTATACATTAATGACATCGAGCAGGGTCTAGCATCAGATGTGCAATTGTTTACCAATGATGCAAAGATAGGCAGGGCAATCAGGGATGCTACTGATATTCAGCACTTACAAAATGATTTGAATAAGCTGGAAATTTGGGCAAACAAAAATGGCTGTCAGTTAAATGTTAGTAAGTGTAAACCCACTTCGTGCCACATTGTGCACTTTGGCATTATGAGATTTCAAGCGACATATTATATTGGCAGGGTTATGCTACAAGAAACTGAAGAGGCAAGGAATCTTGGCATATTGTTGGATAGGAATTTGAAGTTCAAAGATCACATAGCCAATGTTGCAAATACAACTCAGAGGATAATTGCGATGTTGAAGCGAACCTTGACATCCAAGGATAAGGAAGTCATTTTGTCATTTTATAATGCTCTGATAAGACCACATCTGGATTATTGTGCACAGATTTTGTCTCCCAGATTCCATGGGGGGGTAAAGAAGCTGTGGAAATGGTGCAAAGAAGAGTGACAAAGATTATATCTGGATTATGGGATATAGATTATGAGGACAGATTGCAAGTATGTAGATTAAAGATTAATAGGAGAAAGAGGGGTGATATAGTAGATGTCTATGAACTTTTGAATGGATGTTATAGGATATCTATCGTCTAACGAAATTTTTCGTTATAAAGAGGTGGGAGAGAGAACATGCGGGCATCCATGGAAGCTAAGTTTGTTCTTTGTCAAGAAAGGGATAAGAGCTAGGTTTTTTTCTCACAGAGCAGTGAGTGGAATAGTTTTCCTTTATGGGGTAGTGAGTGCATCTAGTATGAGTGAATTTCAGGGAAGTATGACAGCTGGTTTGGGTAATTTATACCCTCCCTCGATGAGTCCTTGACTCCCTAGAGGTCTCAGATAATAATATATATATATATATATATATATTGCAGCTATTGCCTTCACATCAGTTGCTTCAGTGCCTCATAATGCACAGCACATTCCCTTTCAGACATGTATGCTGCTTTATATTATGGGAAGGACCCCTACCTAGATCAGATTTGATTTTTATTGGAAACTGATACCGAAATATACTGAGATTAATCAATGCAGAAATTATATTTTCCATATACCAGTAGTAAAATAGTGTATCACCATTTTATTAAAATACTCTTGATCAGAGATGACTGTAAAACGTTTTTCACTTGGTTGCATTGTAAATTATACTTGACAATAAATGACGTTGCTTATTCCTTTTTACTAAGTGTAAATGACGTTGCTTATTCCTTTTTACTAAGTGTAAGCAAAGTTTACACTTGCAGCATTTTTATGACTTGGTTTATATATTGAGGGCTGTTAAATTCAGATCATTTGCCTGAGTATTCTATAATACATATCAATATACACATCTCAAAGGGAGTGTGCTGTGCATTATGAGCTATTGAGGCAAATGATGTAAAGTCAGCAGCCTCTGTTTACAAGTAGATTTGTGAAGTTGATTAGATTATCTTAGGCAGCGGTTAAATTCAGCCGGGGCTCGGACCCCAGAACTTTTTTATGCATTGGACCCAGAACATTTTTCTGTCATTTTTCATTTTTCGGTATTTAAGCCTAATGCGAAACAGACAGCAATGGCAGGTTATTAAGACGTGCATGTGATCGGTGCAGTATTAACAAAAGATCACACGACCGAAAGATAAAAGCATAGCCGACAATTGAGTTGAAATGCTAACTCTCTTCAACTGAATTCCATATGTGAAATTGCCATAACAACATTCACTATATATATATATATTTCTTAGTTTTAACATGTTCAGTTGAATTTTATTGCTGCTTTGGGGCAGGCAAACTCGCACACATCTAATTAATAACAATAGTTTTTAGAGAGTTTGCACAGGCAAACTTAGATACTGTGTTTGCCTGTGCAACATATCGTTTTGCTTGAGTCTATACAGCATAGTTTCTGTATGAGGAGACATGTGATTCATTAATTAGTGTCGTTTTTATCCCAGTTGTCTCTAATTGCACTATTTGTTGAGAAATATATTACACAGACTGCTCATACCTTATTCACTGACGTAATAAAAGTACTTGTTTTTCTTGCCTCTGCAAGCGAGTGACTATCACTTGACGTGAACGTATTTAAGCTTTTTTTCATGTGCAAGATATATGTGAAACTTTTTAAATTCTTTTTTCAAAAAGTAAAATCAGGGGTGCGAGTTATATTCGATTAAGTACTGTATTTCAACTAAGAATAAGTACATTGGTATCTTCTTTAAATGGAAAAATAGCTTTGATGACAGTGATAATACAAAACAAGTTTGTAATGACGGTTTGTAATGTGTGTAGTTTCCGAAGAGAAAGAGGTCTGTAACGAATCCACAGAATGCACAGAATTCCCATCAGTTGCAAGGCAATAATATTAATACTTTGAACAAAAGGAGAGATTTGCTGACTTGCTGGACACTCGACCAGTGGATCGCATTTCAAAGGTAAATACAATTGGTTATTTTGTAGGAACATTTTTCTGTTTTGTGACTTTTCTTCCTTTACGGTAATTATGCCTACATTATTGTGTTATTATTCAACAATTGTTTACAGTTTTGAATGTGTATATAAAGTCAATATCAACAGTCGCCTGGTTACGATTGCATGATGAAAGGGATGGGGAGATTTGGAGCTTCCCCAGGATAGCATTCAAAGGTAAATACAATTGGTTATTTTATATAGGGTCCTGGAACTTATTCGTTTAGAATTTAACCACTGACCTTAGGTAAAAAAATTAATCAAGAATAAAATTTAAAGTAAAATTTTCTTTGTAACCAAGTGCAAAGACTTTTTTCAACAGTCTCTGATTCAGAGTACTTTAATAATATAACATTATACTATTTTACTGCTTACATATCGCTCTCTCTGAGCTATGATTCTATAGCTCAGACTGATGAGAGCTTATAAAGTTCAAAACCAAGTCCAAAAAGGACGTGTGCTTGCATATATGGGATGCTGAGGCAATCGATGTGGTCAACAGCCTCTTTATACAAGTAGCATGGTCCTGAAAATACCACAAATGTAAATTCTTGTTTAACTATACTTGGATAAAGGATTAAGCAGGAGTATAATTTTTTGCTAAGTATTGTTTATTTAGATATGAATGCTGATATACCTTTAAAAAAATGATACCAACCAGTTAACCAAGCTTGTAAATCATTGTTAAATAAAGGTATTAGAAAATACAGGCTACTGTATCTGCCACATACGATGTGGCAAACTACTGTACTTCATAAGTAGTACTTATGGAATACAGTAAAGTACTCCGTAAAATAGTGTATATTTACATATGATGTTCGTATATATTTGCTACAATTGATGCACTGTGTAGATTTTCAATATCAAAAATGAGACCATGCACTATCCAGTGGATAGGAACTCCTCTTTTTACCTTATAGACAGTGGGTTTCAGTCCCAACATTACATGTATGTTTGTGAAAGTCTATAGTGTGAGATGATTTCACCTCCTGAGACCTTTCTTGTTGGAGATGCCTGTTTCAGAAGTTCCATATTTAGACTTAAGAAGAGGATTCCTGGATTATCTAACACTGAATTCATTTGTGGTACTTAAATGCTTAATAGATTTCTAACCTTCTCTGAATGAAATTATCATTAAAAAAATATATAAAAAATTAACAGCCAGTTGTGGTTGCTGTAGCATGGTGTTTTTTTAGTAAGAAACCAAAAAATCAACAAAATAGTTGCATTGAATCATTAATCAGATCTAATTCTTCAGACAACTGCCTAGTTAAACTCTTTTAGTTTACAAGAAATATAGCTAATCATTCCCAATTCACTGGCAAAGAAAAAGAAAAAAAATAGAATTTTGCCTTTCAACTTTTGTTGAATCTTCTATGTAGGGCACTAATTTGTGATGGAAGGGCCTTCAAGTGATCATGCTGATCCTTTTCATTATTCCTCTTTTCTTTCTCCATCCTTTCATCTATTTCTCCTGCTGCCGCGTTTGCTATACGGAGCAACATGTGGACATCCTGGCAGTGTGCATGCATGCATTGCTTTAACCTTGCTTTGCCAAGATGCAAAGAATAAAATTTAAAATTCTCCTGCTGCCGCGTTTGCTATATGGAGCAACATGTGGACATCCTGGTGTGCATGCATTGCTTTAACCTTGCTTTGCCAAGATGCATGGTCATGGATGGCCTAGTTATGATCAGTCAGCTAGTCAAACTAGTTGGGCTCGTTATATTCCAAACATTTGCAAATCCACTATTTTGCAAACTATTGCTTGCAATATAGTGGATTTTCACATGCAACTCCATTATTGATGCAGAGCTCTGGCCCTAAATCAGATGAAGAGTTCACGCAAAGAAAGGAACACGGACTCATCTGCAAATTTATCAGCTGTCTTCACAAAGCCCAAACCACATTCTGAAAGCATTGAATCGACAGTAAGAGAAAGAAAAACCAACATTTAAAATATCTCCCATAAAAACCATGAAAAATGTAACAAAAATTCCAACAAAACAAAAAATATACCCAAAAACTGCAACAAAATTCCATGTAAGCAAAATACTTTCACACTTTATCAACATTGATAATGTGCATCACCACTTAGACATCCAAACCTGATGTATTATTCATCACTGAACCTCAGCTAACATCCTTTACAACAAGGATGTTTGTCAAGAGGCTTGCCAAGAACTGCACCACCAGCTCTGGTGGCAATGTAGTTGGTGGTCCAGTACTGTTTATTTGTCAGGTTACCTTGCTTATCTCAAAGCTTTCTTCCATATCTGGGGTTGATCCACTGTCTGCCCTGGTACAAAACTCTGTAGCATACTACTACTGGACACCTTTCTTCTCTTTGATTCAACTCCACCATATAATACTCTGATGTCTACTGGCCATCCTCTTATCATGCCACCAGCTTAATGTATAATGCCATCTGGTCTAACTGTAACATTCTGTTAAATGCTTTTTGAAAAGTTCAGCAACACAGTGCAGCTGCACAAGTGAAGACTATACCCTAATACTGTGTTGCTGAATGCATCTGTTAGATGCTTTCAAAAAGCATGATGTAGAAATTCTACAAGTGATCCAGACTGTTAGTCTGAACAAAGTGCAGTGGCTGCTATTCAGTGCACAGATGGAAATACTGCAAGAAATTTGTGAGGCTAGGGATTTAGGGATAATAGTGGATACAGAGTTGAAGTTCAGAGAGAGAGAGAGAGTGTGTGTGTATGTGCGTGCGTGCGTGCATTCACACACACACACACACACACACATATATATATATATATACTTAAAAATAATAAAAAAAAGACCTTAGTCTATCTGCAGTTCTAACATACCACAAGTGCAATATAAAACAAAAAAAAATTAAAAACAACATATATTAGCTTGTTTATCAGTCTGAAACATGGAGGGAAAACTGCATACACTTTATCAGTAATACATAACAATTTATTATTAATTACAGTCATCCCTCGACTTATGTCCGTTCGAGTTATGTCCATGATCCCATAAGGGAATAAATAACATGTTCGACTATACTTTCGAACAAGACACAAGCAAGCAAGCGTAAAGTAAAAATATTTTATGTTTAGCAACAATGCATCATGCGCAGTGGCAGCAGCGCATTCATTGGCAACCTCCCTCAGCAGTTGGCACTTGTCTTCAACAGTTCTTCTGTTGATTTTGTGTTTGAATAATATGTTATTTGTGTATTTATTGTTAATTATTTCATGATATTTTGTGCAACATGGCCCTTACATGCCCAATTAAAAAACCTAGTGAAGAATCACAGAAAAAGAGGCAAGCAAGTTATAAAGCAACATGAAGCTGGTAAGCCAGTCAGTCTGATCGCACATGACTTTGAATGGTCTCATTCTACATTTTGTAAAATAAGGATAAAATTGTAGAGGCTGTGAAAGGATCTGCTTCCATTAAATCGATGATAGTGTCGAAGCAACAACAAGGTCCTATCGGTGATTGGAAAAGCTACTTCCATCATATATAGAGGACCTGAACCAAAAAGCACATATTCCTTAGCACTATGACCATAACCGCTAAGGCATTAAGTCTCTTCAACATGTTGAAGAAAAAAGCAGGGCCTGATTATGACTACAAATTCAATGCTTCTTCCAGTTGGTTCATGAGATTCAAGCAGTGTTTTGCAACTGCATAATGTGAAAATATATGGTGAATCTGCAAGTTCCAATGAGAAGGCTGCCAAGGAGTTTGTGGAGAAATTGGATAAAATTATTACAGAGGAAAATTATTTGCCACAGCAAATATTTAATATGGATGAGACCTTGTTTTGAAAATAAATACCCTATTGGACATTCATCCACAAACAGCTAAAATCTATGCCTGGTTTCAAAGCTCTTAAAGACCATATTACGATTCTGTTCGGGGATAATGTAGCTGGATATAAACTGAAACCATTTGTGATATGACACAGTGAGAATCCACGAGCTTTCAAAAACATTAGGAAACATATTCTTCCAGTTCATTATCGGAGCAATAAGAAGTCGTGGATGACTCAATATTTGTTTGCAGATGCCTTAATCAACTGTTATGTGAGTGAAATGGAAAGCTATTGTGTGAAAGAAAATGTAGAATTTAAAATTTTATTAATTCTAGATAATGCTCCAGGTCATCCACCTTACATTGGTGATCTTCACTCCAAGTTCAAGGTCATGTTTTTCCCTCCAAACACTACTTCATTGATCCAACTGATGGATCAGGGAGTTCTTGCAGTGTTTGAGGCTTATTATCTACAGAGTACTTTTCCACAAGCCATTTCTGCCCCTGAAGGGAATGACCAGACTCTCATGCAATTCTGGAAAGCATTCAATATTTATCATGCTGTTAAAAAGATTTCTGTGGCTTTGGACGAAGTGACCTCTCAATGTACATCCTCTGTCCAAAAAAAAGAAACCGAATTTTTCGAAAATAGAAGAAACTATTGGTGCCACCTGTTGTATCTTTTTGTTGTCGAAAGCGGCAACTTTCATTAGTGTTATGTCAACTGTTTATGACATTTGTTTCATTAGAAGCCGAGTTATAGTGCCAAGAGTGACAATGTGTTTCGACGAATGGTCGGAAAATGAGTTTCAAACAGAGAGCTACAATTGTCTTTTGTGTTAAACTTGGTACTGAAATGCATCAAATGCTTCAAAAAGCATACGGTGATGAATGCTTATCCCGTACTCAAGTTTATGAGTGGTTTAAGCAATTTCAAAGTGGTCGTGAGAAGACGCTTGAGGATGATGAAAAGCTGGGCCATCCAAAACTGGACTGAGCGAAGTTAACATCCAAAAAGTGCATGATTTCATCCTGAAATCATCCATGAGATTGACTGAAGATGAATTGGCAATTCCAAAATCAACCGTGCACAACAATTTGACCAAGAGTTTGGGCCTTCGGAAATTGAATTCGCGATTTGTTCCCTACAAGTTAACCGACGACCAAAAACTGTATCGAATTGAACACTGCAAGAACCTCATTAAAACCGCTCGTAAGGACTCAAACGTCCTCGAAACGATCGTTACTGGGTGAACGTGGTGTTTTGAGTATGAGCCTGAAACAAAGCGCTGGAGTGCTGATTGGAGACCACCAAAAGAGGGGCATCTGAAAAAAAGTCGCTTAGAGAAGTCAAAAGTAAAGACGATGCTGATTTGTTTCTATGATTTCAAAGGCATTATCCACAAAGAATTTGTTCTGCCTGGCCAAACGGTCAAAGTTGAGTTTTATCTCGAAGTTTTGAAGCAATTGATAGTGAGAATTCATCACGTACAGCATGAATATCGTGATGCAGGCAGCTGGTCACTTTTGCACAATAATGCACCATCTCATCTTTCGAACATTGTGAGACAGTGTTTGAGCAAAAATCAAGTTTGTGTGTTGGATCACTCGCCGTATTCACCTGATTTAGCACCCTGTGACTTCTTTCTCTTCCCCCCAACTTCATTTGCCGATGAAAGAAAAGCAATGCGACACTATTGAAAACGTTCAAGCGGCAGTAACCACGACCTCAATAGTATCCCAAAAACCAATATAAAAAAATTCATTTAACGAATTAATTTACCATGCCAAACGCTGTATCGAAGCTGGGGGAAAGTATATTGATTGAAATAAATTATTTGAATAATTATAATTGGCCTGTGTTTTATTTTCTATCAAAAGTTCGGTTTCTTTTTGGACAGAGGTTGTAAGACTTGCATATGGAAAAAGATATTAAAAAGGTTTGTGCATGATTTTGGAAGTTTTGAAAGAAAAAAAAAATGAAGACCTTTGTAAATTGAGTGAAGAAATAGTGGGCATGCAAACAATCTTAATCTAGAAGTGAATGATGATGATGACATAGTTCAACACATAGAAAGTGTCCCTGAAGAGTTGACCAACGAAGAAGTGGTCGAACTGGAGGAACAACATGTTGCAGCAAAGGAAGAACAAGAAAAAGAAGAGGGGAAAGAGAAACAAAAAGAGGTAGTTAAACAATTTACAGTGAAGGGTCTTCCAGAAATGTTCTATGCATTTAGCAATCTTCTCAAAATGGCTGAAGACATGGACTCCAATGTTGAACTCTATTTATTAGTAGAAAGGAAAGTACATGCTGCGTTTGCTTGCTATAAACAAATTTATGATGAAAAGAAGAAGAGGAATAAACAAAGCACATTTGGACATTTTCATCAAAAAAACAAAGGTTACAAACAAAGAGCCGCAGCTTGGTCCTTCACATAGGGAAGGTAATGAAGATGTGATTGAGGAGGAAGATTTGGGTGATTATCCTCCTGTTTTATAGTGGCAGTAATGCACAGTACAGATTTATAAGATTTAAAAATTAAAATGACAGTATACTTATTACAGTTAAGTTCCTCCTAACCCCCTATAACTCTGTTGATTTAATGTATCGACTTGTGTCCTGTCGGATGGAACGGAACCCGGACGTAAGTCGAGGGATGACTATTTATTAATGATCACCTTCATGCATGTTTTCATTTACGTATAATGCCTTGCATTATGAAAAAAAACGTCTTTTTTTCTTGTGCCGTTATAAACATATGTGGATAAAAACACTCGAAATCATAAAATCTCTATATAATAAAGCCTATTATACACATATTAATTACATTAGTGTTTTTTTTTAATTCAGATTTGTGGATGAAGGCCATGACGTCTTATAGCTTGGCAGTAACTAAGAAAACCATAAAAAAATATTTAGTTACATTTTTAGACTTTATGTAAAGAAATTAAATATTTTCGAGAAAATATATTAAAAAAAAATAATAATTATTATAATTCTTATGATCCTATCATAAAGCAAGACCGAAGAACTTGATGAATGGAAGGCACACTTCCAAACTCTTCTAAACACGCCAACCCCAAACATTGATTTCATCTTGAAAACCATAGTACAGGAAACTCTTAGCATCAACTGCGCCGATTTCACCATGCAGGAGTTCGCAATGGCCCTTGAACAACAAAAAGCAGGAAAATCACCAGGAGCAGATGGCATCACAGTTGAGGCTTTAAAGCACTGCTCTACAGATATCAAAGAACAACTTCTACACATATATAATTTTGCACTTTCCTCTGGTAAAGTTCCTGAACAGTGGAAAGAGGGTCTAATAATACCAAGTCCAAAAAAGGGTAACCTGAATAAACCTGAAAACTACAGAGGAATCACACTCCTCTCTACTCCACTAAAAATCTACAATAAAATGATATTAAATAGAATTGAACCACATATAACTCCATTAGTGTGCGTGGGAAATTGTGAAAGAATATTTGTTATCAGCAATGGTAAGTTGTATACCACGAGTGAAGAAGAGGACGCAATTTGGAGTAAAGTGGATGACAAACAATATTAAACAGGAATTGCATGCGAAAAAGAGGCTATGGAAGAGATATAAGGAGATAGGTGAAGAGATGCATGAGGAATATAAGACACAGGCCAGAAGAGTGACTAGTGTGGTAAGGAAAGCGAAACTGGAATATGAGAGGAGATTGGCCCTAAGATCCAAAGAAAATCCTAGGGAATTTTTTAGCTATGTGGCCAGTAGGAGGAGAAATGACTGTGGAAGAATGATATTGTGGGATAAAAATGGGAATAGAGTGACTGATGCAGAGGACATAGTGGAATTGTTCAATGAACACTTTATTGGAGTATTTCATCCTAGAGGAGTCAGTTTTAATGCTAGAGGGATAGGACTGGTACGAGATCTGGAGGTACAGGAGGAGAGTGTGTTTCAGATACTGAGTACTCTGGATGTCAGTAAAGCTGTGGGACTGGATGGTATTTCGCCACGAGTTTTGAGAGAATGTGCTAGGGAATTGACAGTACCTTTAACGTGGCTTTTCAATGAAAGTCTGGCTTTGGCAAAGGGACCCAGGGAATGGAAGGAAGGTAAGATAGTGCCATTGCATAAGGGTGGTAACAGACTGGAAGTGTCTAATTATAGGCCAGTCTGTGTGTCATCAGTAGTTGTTAAGATCTTGGAGAAAGTAGTGAGGGACTGTGTACAGCATTGGGCAGATGAGGGTAATGTTATCTGTGAGAATCAACATGGATTTGTGAAAGGACGCTCTTGTTTTAGCAATATGCTAGCCTTTTATAATAAAGTTACAAGAACATTAGATGAGGGAAAGGCATATACTGCAATTTTCTTAGACTTGGCGAAGGCATTTGACAGGGTGCCACATGATAAGCTGATATTTAAGTTGCAGCACATGGGTCTGGATGTCAGATTGGTCAACTGGATTCAGGATTGGCTGTCTGATAGGTATCAGAGAGTTGTGTATGGTAGGGCAGTATCAAGGAAACAGAAGGTTACAAGTGGGGTCCCACAGGGCTCAGTACTAGGACCTATATTGTTTAACCTTTATATCAATGACATAGCTAGTGGATTGCAGGGGGATATTCAGTTGTTTGCAGATGATGCGAAGCTGGGAAGGATTATTAGTAATAGTGCAGATGTGGGCCCTGCAAGAGGATTTAAATAAGCTAGATAGATGGGCAAATGAATGGGGGTGTCAGTTTATGCAGCAAAATGTAAGGTCTTGAGGTTTGGGAAACATCAATGGGATGCTGCATACTCTATGGGAGGAGTTATACTGGAGGAAGTAGGGGAGACGAGATCTGGGGTTGATGATTGATAGAAACCTGAGGTTTAGGGGACATATTGCAAAGGTGGTGAAGGTAACACAGAGGATTGCTGCTATTATGAGAAGGACACTGACCTGCAGAGATAAGAGGGTTATCATTCCGTTGTATAAGTCTCTGATCAGACCACACTTGGACTATTGTTCTCAGATTTGGTCCCCAGGATTTGAAGGGGATAAATTAACTGTGGAAAGGATACAAAGACGGATGACAAAGATGGTTTCAGGACTGTACAAGGATAGTTGTTATGAGGATCGGCTGAGAGAATGTGGACTGCAGAGTTTGGTGGATAGAAGAAGGAGAGGTGATATGATTGAGACTTAAACTGTTGAGAGGTGGTTACAGGGTTGACACTGGGGAGTTCTTTCGCTTGGTTGATCAGCGGGAAGGAGTGATGACAAGAGGCCATCCCTGGAAGTTACGAAAGGAAACTGTGAGCAAGAGGGTAAGGAGTGGTTTCTTTGTGTGGAGGGTGGTTGAGCCGTGTGAATGCATTGCCTGATGGAGTGGTGGGAGCGAGAACGGTCAGTGAGTTTAAAGAGTGGTATGATAGACTTTGTGTTTCTCAGGGGGGGACCTCCCCTCAGTGAGTCTTGACAGACTTTATGTCTTAAGAAGGACCTCCCTCGAAGAGTCTTTTGACTCCTTGGAGGCCTGAATAATAATAATAATAATAATAATAATTACTTCGTACAAACCAGGCTGGATCCCTCAAAAAACGTGGTACTCTAGAACACATTCACTGCATCAGAAAACTAATAGAAGTTTCAAAGGACAAGAATCTACCATTGCTTTTGAACTTTATTGACTTTAATAAAGCATTTGATCCTGTTGACAGGGAACGACTATGGAAAACGCTCAAACTTTATGGCATTCCACCTAAACTTATCAGGGCAATCGAGGCACCCTACCAGGGATGTCAAGCCACAGTATCTAATATTTTTAAGTTAAATCTGGAATCCTTATCAAAGTCCTATATATACAGATGCAACTTGAAGACCTGAGCTTTGCAGATGATATAGTCCTCATTGACTCCAACATTGCAGATGCCCAAAACTACTTCAACAGCCTTAAGAGAACTGCAGAAATATTTGGAAGTTTATTTTACTGAAAATAAACTCCCAAAAAACAAAGATATTAAAATCTGATAGATAGGCACATCTATATAAATCAAAATGATCACCTTAAAGAAGTAGAGGACTTTGTATACCTTGGATCACACATCTCAGATTCTTTAACAGACATTAAAACAAGAAAACAGAATGCACTGCAGTTCCACAAAAGTCTTAATAAAGTATGGAAGTTGAGCCTCATCTCAAAGGAGACAAAAATTCGTCTTTACAAGTGCACCAGCCAGTCTATCTTTCTGTACTGCTCCCCGACCTGGAACATCTCAACAAAAGCAGCAACCAATATTATAAATAGCTTTGGAACTACTTGTCTAAGAAATATCCTGGATTACTCCTAGGAAGACTACATTTCCAACTCTATTGTATTAGATGAAACCCAGCAAGATCCTCTAGTCAGCACTGTTCAAAGAAACCAAATAAAATGGCTCGGCCACCAACTCAGACATCCACCCTCTGTACCCTTTGATGCTCTGGTCCTCTATGCCCATACAGATGGAAAAAGAAAAAGAGGCAGACCTCGAACTCCATATTGAAAATACATCAGCAATATTCTCCCCATTTCCTCCAACTCTCTTCATCAGAGATCCGTCAGTTAGCATATGACAGAGAAGCCTGGTTTTCCTTCACGTCATAACAATCTTCAAGTCCTATCTTAGTGTGCACAGACTACTTATTTGTTTTGATTGGTTTCCCTATTTACAATTGTAAAATTATAAATAAATGATGATGATGATGATGATCTTGTCAACTTTTTGTTCCATCATTGGGTACAAAATGAACTAATTACTGGTGTCCACTATCCATCCATATTAGGTTGCTGTGTTGCAGTTAATGGTTATATTCTTGAGTTCTTTCTAAAGATAAAATTGCATGTATTCCATTATGACAAAATAAATGATAATAAATACAAACAGAAGAAGCATTTGTTAGGTACAAAAAAATAAAATAAAATAAATATTTACAACATAAAATGCCACAGAATATCATTACATAAATAAAACTAATGCTTAATCTGAAACTCCTCTTTTGAATTTTTTTGCTTATCAACAAAAATTCTCACTCATTACAGATGACAAGACAAGTGCTTTATCAATCCCTGCAAATTTGAATTGCATATTTGCCTCATATTACTATTCCAAAAGGCTTAAAATTATAAAATCATTGTTACTGTTAATATACCCAAGTTTGTTAACAGATCCATGTATACTGGAATCCAGTGGCGCACTCAGAATTTAATCTTGGGGGGGGGGCGAATTGAATGGATAAAAATATTTTTAATACAATGAATTTGCATTAAAAATATTTTTATCCGTTCAACTAAAATTTGTTAAATTTCATTCATTAAATAAAATTCATTAGGTGATTATAAAAATTTATCTAAAGAATAAAATCCAGTTGTCTTTTCTTTTTACAGAGCTCTTGAATTATTTCAGTCGCGGTTACATTAATCTCTCTCTGTATGTATATGTATATATATATATATAGCAAAGCCAGTCAGTTCATTCGTAGATCTTAAATAGGTTTTTAAAAGGCGCAAGTTAGAAAATTACCTTTCACTGACGTATGTTGTTACCAGAAGTGTTGCATATATTTTTAATAGTTATAGATGTTAGTATATATAATTTTGTCACACTTTGAAACTGCATCAACGGCATTTTTGCATGGAGCTATTGCAAACGATTTTTCAAATTTCTTATACCACAACTTGAATTTGGTGTTCAAAATTGCTGGATTTGTATAAGGCAAATCACCTGCATAAAATTCACATAATTGACGAAAATCTTCCATTGCACTTGCTTTTGGAGCATCTTTTCCATTTAGTATAAGAGAAAAAAATATATTTCAAAATGTTGCAGTGCCAAGTGAAACATTCATGAAGTTGATTCAATATTTGGTCAATAAATGGAATGAAATAGTTCTCCTGAAATACCTTTTCTACAGAATCGGCTGGAACATTGGACTTAATATTTGTTTTGATAAAGTCCTTGACTTTTTAATGTCAATCTTAAAATTATCGGCTTTTTTACATGCTTCATCATATATATCTTTAAATGAAGAATCTGATGTTTCACAAACGGTATTTAATTGAGCCACAACATCATCAACAAAATTTAGGGCAATTAAGAGGTCACTGTCAGATTTTTGCATTATTTTAGATAATGGTAAGGTGCACACAAATATTTTTTGCAAGCTAAATAAAGATATTATAAATCTTAAAAGATATTAATATTATTATAAACAACAAGGGCATCCTGTCTTTTAGTGGTATTGAAGAAATTGTGTACCTTTTCAATTATGCCAATGCAATTCTTATTTGTCACAGGTATAGCATTTCCAACTGCCAAATTCAAACTATGTGATGCACAATGAACATATAAAGCTTGTCGATATTATTACATAACACCTCCAGGTAGTCCAAAGACATATCGAGGAAGTGCACCTACTCTACAACTCTCTGTCTTCACCAACCACAACTACAATCATCATCATCATCTACACCAACGCTGTCTACCGCCGACCACTACCACTAGTATTTTCACAGACAATCACAAACATCCATGCACATGGCGGGATTTGAACTCCAGCCTTTTGGCTGGAGAGTCGGCCAATCAGGCCAGATATATAGATAAAAAATTAAATTTTGTGGATAAAAATTAAAACAAAGTTTTAATTTTTATTAAACAAATAAATAAATTTATATAATTATGTTACTATTTACTTTTAATGAGATGGATGAGCTTCTCGACCTTGCTGAGTTGTTGGATATCTGGCTCAATATTGGTCAACTTCAGTCGAAGATCGGCACACACACACACTAAGCTGAATTCTGTATTTTGTTTTTATTTGAAGGAGCTATGAAAATCGTTTCTCGCAAAGATAGGTTGTAGAAAACTGCATGACGATTTTCGAATTCTTCAAATAATTCGGGAAATTCACATTTCACTGAAGGTGAGATCCAGAATCGAGCAAACCAAGATCACGGAATTGCATTTTAAGCCCACTGTCACTTGAAAACTCAATTAGCTGCTCTTTTTTCGATAACCAAAGGTTGTTCACGAGAACAACAAGCCT
This sequence comes from Typopeltis vanoorti, assembly GCF_054136105.1. Taxonomy (NCBI): domain Eukaryota; kingdom Metazoa; phylum Arthropoda; class Arachnida; order Uropygi; family Thelyphonidae; genus Typopeltis; species Typopeltis vanoorti. Next base: position 78,867,384 of record NC_143573.1, on the reverse strand, counting down.
GAAATGGATCGTGAAATCACAGAAATTTCTTATAAAAAGTTATTCGGAACATGTTTCCAAATTCTGTTTCAGAGTTTTGAGATGGACACAAACCCTTTCCCAGTGGTTAAATTCTAAACTAATAAGTTTCAGGGCCCTATACAAAATAACCAGTTGTATTTACCTTTTGAATTCTATCTAGGGAAGCTCCAAACCTCCCCGTCCCTTTCATCATGCGTTTGTAATCAGGTTACTGTTGATATTGACTTTATATACACATTCAAAACTGTAAACAATTGTTGAATAATAACACAATAATGTAGGCATAATTACCGTAAAGGGAGGAAAGTCACAAAACAGAAAAATGTTCCTACAAATTAAAAATTGTATTTACCTTTGAATGCGATCCACTGGTCGAGCGTCCAGCAAGTCAGCAAATCTTTCCTTTTGTTAAGCGTATTAATATTATCACATTGCAACAACTGAAGGGAATTCTGTGTTTCTGTGGATTCATTACAGACCTCTTTCTCTTTAGAAACTACACATTACAAACAGTCATTACAAACTTGTTTTGTATTATCACTGTCATCAGATATTTTTCCATTTAAAGAAGGTACCAATGTACTTATCCATAATCGAAATACCATACTTACTCGCATATAACTCTCACCCCTGATTCTTTTCGAAAAAAGAAATTAAAAAGTTTCGCATATACCTCGCAAATGAAAAAAAGCTGAAACACGTTCAAAGCAGGGCAATAGTAACTTGCTCCCACGGTAAACAACACGCCCTCCCCCAATAGCCACTATATTGCAGAGGCAAGAAAAACAAGTACATTTTTTATGTCAGTGAATAAGGTATAAGCATGTGTGATATTTCTCAACAAATAATGCAATTAGAGACAACTGGGATAAAAACGACACTAATTAATAAATCACATGTCCTCTCATACAGAAACTATGCTGTGTATATAGACTCAAGCAAAACCATATGTTGCACCGGCAAATACAGTATCTAACTAAAAACTATATTATTAATTAGATTGTGTGAGTTCGCTTGGCAGCAATAAAATTCAACCGAAAATGTTAAAATTCGTAAACGTGTTAAAACTAAGATATATATATAGTGAATGCTGTTATGGCAGTTTCACATATTATTGGAATTCGTTTGAAGAGAGTTAGCATTTCAACTCAATTGTCAGCTTGCTTTTCTTGCGATTTCTGAAAAATATATAAATACTGGAGTTAACTCACAACACATTTTGTCTAAGTATTACTTAGCACTTCTGAAGATATATTGAGCCTTGGTTGAAGGAGGAAAATCTTCAACAATAAAAATCAATAAACAACAAGCAATTGGTTGAAATGTGGTAATGTGGATAGCACATGTTCACTTCAAATCTGACAAAACAGCAATGGAAGGTGGAAGCAATAAAAATGTATTGTTTTTCACTTCACCCGTCTTTTATTACTCATCATTCTGCCTCTATTTTTTTTAAGTATTCATTTTATTTTAATAATTTTTACTTACTTATTCAATTTTGTTTTGTTTGGATAATTAAAATATATAGATTTATTTGGTTAATATAAGCCTGTGGACCATCTGTCCCATCGTCCTGAACCATAGGTTGAGAAACACTGCTATAGGGTTTTCTCACCTTATGTAACCCCTAATTCATAAGCATTTTTGAAATAGAAGACATGACACAACATAAATAAAAAATGAATTTTAATTAGGAAAAGTATTTTGGAAAATTTTCTAGTGTTTTTTAACTTTTTTCTTTTTTTTGGGGGGGGGGGACAGGGCCCCTTGGCCCCCTCCCTGGGTGCACCACTGCTGGAATCCAATCTCCTCAGGAGATGGGGTTCATACTAACTAAGAAACCTGTGTGCCAATAAATAGTTGTTCATATCAGAAGAGCGCAATCTTATGATGATGATAATGGTGTGTGTGTGGTTTTCTCTGAGTAATAGTTTAAAAATTGGTTGGTCAGTTATTTCAGAATTGTAGAAACATACCAAAGTTGTTTTTGGTATGTTCAGAGTTATTATGAAAAGTGACTGAACTTTATGGTAAGTGGAGATTCTTGCATCACTGATTTTTACTGATAGGTACTGGTACACAAATGACAGTATAGTAATTAAGTGGAGGAACCCAATTCTAGTCATTTTAGTTCTTCCACATATAGTAAGTAATAGTAATAAATATGAAATAGTATGTATTACTTTTGGCATTCTTCTGAAAACAGATGTAAAGATAAGATAAAATGTTATTGATTTTGCAATACTGAAACTTGGGCAACCATATCATCAGAACACTTGTAAAATAGCATCTGACTCCTCCATGTGCCATGGGAAAAAAGATTGCATATTACCCACCCAATAGTTATGGAGATAGCTGATGCCATTTTCTTTCTCCTCAGTTGTGGCAAATTGGCAGATAACTGTCGAAAGTTTTTTCACTTGGTTATAAATTAAATTAAAGATGCCAAGAAATTCTTGTTTGCACATGAAGTATCTTCACAACTAGGCTGCTTGTATATTGAGGCTAGTGACTTCTCAATAATAAGGTGTTACATCTTTTCACTAAATACATATGGGAAATATCACTTTGAACCTTGTTATCTCTTCTGGGTCTGGCTTCCACTGATGAGACCTTGAAACTGGTTTGGGTAGTGGCCCCTTCCCATGGTGCATTATAAACAGCTGAAAGAATGTGTGCTTTGCATTATAGGATACTAAGGCAATTATTGTGAAGTCACTAGCCTCAATGTACATGTAGCTTATCATGAAGATACTTCATGCACCAATTAATGCACCTTTAACCACTTGGATAAAGGATTAGACAAAAACATAATTTTTTGGCATCTTTAATTTAATTTTGCAGATAACTGATGAAAATAAGTGGCAGTGACTACCTAATTTAATGATTAGGTGGAGGAAGCCTTTTCTTTAGGTACTGAAGTCTTACTTAATTATAGAATAAATTTATTTGGATAAGAATTTAGTATATAAATTTGTGTTCATATGCACTCACATTGAAATTTTAGTAGTACTTATATGATTGCTATATTTGTGTTCTGTGAATAATTAAGGAAACTTACTTCAAAGCTTAAACCTTGAGATGGAATGTGATAATTTCTTCTTGTCAGAGAAAAAAATCACATTATTAGCTGTTCTAGACAAAGTAGAAGAGATTGTGTAGAAAGAAAGGTGTGGTTGTTTCATTGTCTTAATAAATATATGGAGATTCGACAGAAATTACAAGAAAAGTCTGGAAGTGGAAGACTGAATACGGAAATCATTTTAAAAAAATATATTGAAGTTTATTATAGTTGTTCATCCATATGACTTAAAGATAAGTTGAAATAAATTTTATTTCTGTTTTATTTAAGATTTTCAGTCTGAAAGGTAAGTAACTTGAAACTATTGATATTGGTAATCTTCATATTTTCAGTATTACTGTTTTGAAATACAGTCATGAACATACCTCACTTGTTATCCTTGGAAAGCATAGCATACCTTCCAAGGATACCATAGCACAGTCAGCAGGAATGGTGCTCTCTAGTCAGAAAGATTGAATTCAAGTTGGATTCCCTTATAAATGTTCCTCTCATGATATGATAACATTCAGCATAACATGCAAACTACAAAAGAATGCCCACTATACAATTTACAGACAATACATTTGCTTCATAATGTTAATTGACTTGATATATAAAAGCAACCAACACAATTTTCAGTAAGCATCAGAAAGCCAAATGACTTCACAATAGCTCTCAGAATCGCAGTGCAAAGGATATGTATAGAAGAGGGAACTTGCATATACTGTGATTTTGAGTTACTTAGTGGATTGATATTTACAGAATATTTGCAGATATTCTTGGTAAGAATCATTAGTGCTTAAGAACTGTCTGTTAAAAAATTAATCTGATTCAGCTTATTTAAATACTTCATTTTTAAGTAAAATTTTCAGTTATATTGTTTGGCCATCCTCGGTGCAGTATGATTAAAAGCAAGTATAATTAGGTTAATCATACAGATTAAAAATTATAAAATCACATGTACCACAAGCGAAAATTATTTACTGTGGTACATGTAATTATGGCAAGATCTCAAGAAAAAGAAAATTAAAAATTGTAGTGATTAGTGCATGTATCATTGCAGGAGAGTTCATTTCAACTTTTAGAATTCAGTAGTAATAGGAACAGAGCAGAGTAGTTATGTATTTGCAGAAATAAAGAAGAAAAGAAAATGAAAAAGAAAACTATGAGGGGTGTTGTGAAAGTAATGTCTTCTTTGTGATACTTCCCTACCCAGAAGGGTGCTGTTGGTGAAATAAAAAAAAGTTTAGTTTGAGGGCTTTACTTTATTTTGCTCAATATTTTTCACTATAATCCTTCTACCATTCAGTATATTTTCTTTAACATAAGGGTTTCAAAGTTTGAGATCTTTTCCCACATAAGTTTTTCAAAGCTGCTATAGCAAAATGTTTGAGCTCTTTCAACTTTCTCATGGTCTTCACACAGTTTTGCAAATTTATTATGATGCTTTCACCAAGTGAATGACATCTGGACTATCCCTTGTAACCTCTGACAGTTAGCATACACTTTGCAGTTATATTTGAATATTTTTGACCTTTGCTGAGGTAAGTGGTAATATTCTATAGACTGTATTTTCATTTATGGGTCACAGTAATGGACCCAGTATTTATCCCCAATTTTGTGAAGAAAAGCATTGTCTTCCCTTTGATATTGAAGAAGTTGCTGATAAATGCCCAGTCTCATTTGTTTCTTTTTGTTGGTGAACTGATGCACCTGATGTGCACATGCTTTAAAATCTTAGCATAATTCTGTCATAGTTTGGCTGATGCTAATCTAGTGTTCAATTTTGGTGGTAGTGATTTATCTGCCTATTTTTCCCTGATTAACTGCTCAGGCTTTCTGCTTATGGAAATCATTGCACCATCTGCATTTCTTGACTTCCCACATCATGGTCTTTAATGTCAGCTCCACAAATACTGCTTCTTGGTCTTCATACCAACAGTGTACAATACTGATATCCATAGTTGCTTCACCATAAAAACATTATAATTAACAATGAATTTCAGTGACACTCACATTTTTGTGCATCACAACTTTCATTACTGCATTCTGTTTTTTCCTGCTTTGATAAACTTGTTAAAGACTCATCTGTTGTGTATGCAATAACATGGACTTTAGTATCAATTTTATGCTTCTGTATACTAAACTATAATGGGGGGGGGGGACAAAATAATATTAGATGTGCTGCAAGACTGCTAACATTTCAAGCACTGTGCATGCATCATCACCTTCAGAACACCCCTCATAACAGTTGTATGTGGTGTTTAACAGAACTGTTTCCCAAATTTGGGAAAGTATAATTATCATTATTATTATTACTTGACACCTCCACCTCCAAAGAGTCCAAGGACTAATCGCAGGAAGGCACTCCACTCTACTACATACATCTAACCGTCTCCCCTATTACACACAACTACCATCGACGCCATCACAATCATTTGGTAGGAGTCGGACAAATCTTGATTTTCCTCTAGATGGACAGTTGTTGATCTTTTGGATCAAGGTTTGTCTTTAGGAAACATAGGAAAAATTTATGAGTCAGAAGCTAACATGCAGGTCTATAGAGCATAGGCTTTACTTTTTCTAATAAATCTAGAATATATGAAATGGAAAAGCCTATGAACATCATCTCAACTTGGCCGAGAATGAATGAATGAAAACCATAGTTATGTTTTTGTTTTGTTTTTTTCCCTATAAGTTGAGAGTTACTGCCAGTAGAAAAGTGCACCTGTGTGAAACAGGTGGCCTTTTAGCACTTGATCTACTATCCTGGAATAGGTCAGAAGATGACCTGCAGACCATCTTTATCAAAATGCTTGTCCAATGGACTCATGTTAGTCTTTAGGAAAACATAGAAATCATCTTGTTAATATATCTGTTTGTCATCGTTTCTCATGTGGTCTGTAGTACTAGCTAAGGGTGAACTGAAGTCAGTAATCTGCGTTAATTCAATCAAGATTATGTAAGATACCAGGAGCATGTCTGATCAGCTCTTGCTTTACTGTGTGATTTCTTCAATTCACAGGATTTATAGTAAAAAAGACCTTTTGTACTACAAAGGAAGTTGTGAAGCTCTGTTATTAAAAAGTGAACTTAAATAGGAAAAAGACTTTATTAAACTCTTCTTACCCAGGAGAAAGTGTTATTAAACAGTAAAGATATCTTACTCTGCTCCTATATCTGATAGACCGTAATGGTTATTCGGACCAAGCTCTTCTCCAGTATCGGAATATACACTATATCATTGTTGTACTTTTTAATTTGTATGATTCTTCTGTTCAACTTGTAGGTAACCATACTGCACAGATGATGGCCAAGAAACTTGGCTGAAAACTTATCTTTCAGGTAAGTATTTTACATAAGTTGAACCAGTTTTATTTATTTATTTCAATATCATTTACCTTATGTATCTATTCTTTTATTCAGAGGATTGTTTGTACTGGCAGAACTGGAAGTAGGTTTCTTCCAGAATCATGATATTAAATGATGAACAAATATTTTCATAAACATGGGTTTATGAAACAAGCTCACTGGTCCAGATCTATTACAAAAAAAAAAAAAAAAAAATCAATAAACAAATATAAAATAGAAGTTTGTTATAAAGCGAGTTCACAGTAGTCAGAAAAATTGTTAGAAGGAACCAATGTTTCTTATTTCCTATTAAACATCTTGAAAGGTAGAAATTTAATTTCAGTCAAAAGCAAATACAATAATTATTTCATATCATCCTTCATACCAATAAATTTTAATTGAAATAAACAGTGTATTTATCTTACTAACAATTTGCAATTAATTCACAAAGAAAGACATTAACATCAGCAGAATTCAAGATATTGCTATCAACATAAGAAATTTCAACAGAAAAGTAGTGGAACTGGCAAAAATATTAAAGAAGTATCACATCAACATAATTGGTGCTTCTGAAACAAATTATATTTAGGTATTAATGATCAGGGAAAGAAAGTGGTAGATAGAGTAGTATTGAATATTAAACACAAAGATAATCTTCTTGAATGACAGGCAGTTTTAAGTCATTTTTTTTAAGTCATTAGAGAAGGCAGCTGAAGACATAAAGAAAACAGAAAAGGTTGATCTTCTCTGAAGATCCAGACAGCAAAGCAGAAAAGAGTACCAGACACTGGTTCAGAGTTTTTGAAATGAAAAGTGATTGCCATTTAGTTTTAAAAGCAAGCAGCTTTCAGAGGTGAACTGTAGACTTAAATATAGAAATATTCAAGAAAAAAAAAATGGAAGTTTGAAAACAAGATTCAAACCTTAGAGACTCGATAGTGAAGTTGTTTGCAAGGATAGAAAAATCAGAACTCCATGATGGACTCAAGAAAGTTAAAGTGGCAGTCCTTCTAAAAAAGAGAGAGAGAGACCGTATCGAAAGTTCCTAGCAAGTCAGCATGAGCTTTTTTGAGAGAATACAAAGAAAAATGTAAGAAAGTGAAGCAGTGTGGTAAAGTAGCTAAACAAAAGTGATAGGAAATACTTTTAATTAAAAATAGTACTTTAAAGGAATCAGAGATGATAAAGCTGGCATGGAAACTAAGGATAAATATTTGGAGTAACTGCTTCGAAAAATTGTTAATGGAACAAGAAGTGACAAAATATTCAAGAGAGGAATCTGGAATACATATTACTACATATCGTAGAAAAAGCCATCAGAAACCTAACATGTGGAAAGGCAGCAGGAGTAGATGATATTTGAGCAGAAATGCTGAAATATAGAGTGGGTACACTGCATAATCCTGACGGCCGAGTTAGCAGGCCAAATTCCAACATGTCTGTAGTAGAGCTGTCATAGTACCATCTATAAAAAGGAAAATAAAACACTTAGAATTACAGAAGAATTTCCCTATTGAGTGTTTCATGTAAACTTTATCCATTTATAGTTGAGAAGAGGCTAAGAAAAACTGTGGAACAAGCAGGTGATTTAGTCTAAATCTCACTAATACAAACCAAGAAATCTAATGAATATGGCATAAATCCATAAAACACACAAAAAGTGATACCATTATAATGGCACATAAAATATATAGAATGTTATCTCTTATATGTTTCTTCCCCTGTTAAAAGAACATCATCAGGAAGAAAATAAGATTGGTTAATAACATTCAAATCCAACACACAACATTCTTTTATGGACTTGTTATAAAATAATGACCAGGAAACCTCTGTATTCACAGGGGATCCCCTTAGTATCTTGGACAGAGTTCAGTTTGATATTTTGGGTATTTTCCTCATGAGGAAGACATGGGCATTACCATCCACAGTTTCTCATAAAGGCAAATTGTGGACAGATCCAAGATGACATAAACAGAATAAGTGACACTTCCATTTTAACAGTGTATTAATTATTTATGTTTAATAGAAGCTTCTGGCTTCTAGCTTTGATTTTGTGAGGTTCTGCCTTTGTTAATGACATTAGAGTTTAGTTGTAAGCATAAGCCAGTGTGCTTTTGCTTTCAGGAGAGTTTTTTGAAACTTGGTGAGTATCATGCATCATGGTATGTCACTACCATCCTTAAGGACAGGATATAGACAGACAGGCCTAAAGGGATAGTTACCATCTTTCTGGCAACCATACCTCATTCCTGCACATCTTGCTCAATACTGACATGGATGCAGTTACCATTTGTCTCTTAGTGAGACTTTTTATTACATTCTGTAACATCTGTCTGCCACTTGGTGCAGATATATTGATGACCTCATACCTTGATGACCTCATGTTACATATTCCATTATCCTCATTATCGTTATGGGTAACAACTTCAACACTCTGTGGTGCAGAAACGAGTATTAGAGGGATGGTTGTGGAGTTTATGCTCAATAATAATAATCTCTAAACACAGGAGTGATTATGATGAGTTGTAATTTTAATGGCACAAGGACAGCAGAAGTCATACTTCACCATATCAAAGGTTAGTTATAGCAGTACACAAGATAAGATAATCACAAATGTTCATGCCTGCAGCAGAATTCAAACCTGCAACATGTTGGTCAGAGAGTGAGTATGCCAACCAGCTACACAGGAGTAAAATATTTTACACACCTACCCAAACATTCTTTGTTTTCAACTTGATACTCCTCTTAGCATTCCTTTTCCTGTTGTTTAAGTGGGTGATAAAAAGTCTGTGTGGAGCAAGCATTTTCTTGTTATATATACTCTGCTACATGGCCAACTATGTATTACATTATGGATATTATGATGAAAACCTAAATGGCTGAATGGAACACATTCTTACTTTCAGAATTTGATTACTGTAACAGTTGGCTCCTCTTCTTTTAGTGAAATAGTGTAGTGTATAAAGTGCCAGAGTGTATATTACAAGCTGCATCACTGAATATCCCAATAAGGTTTGTTTCCAGCTTTCCTTTAACTATGGTTTAATGTAAAATGCACAAAAGCCAAGAGAGTTCAAACAATCTTTGAATATAAATTAAGGGGATAAAAATCCCTTATTATTTTACATCCAGTATGTGAAACTCTAAGATCGAAAACTACGATCTACGAGTTTCATGCCGAAGAACTATCAGCGAATGCAAGCGAAAGTGACCACTTGGTAGTACAACACCAAGCAACTCGAAGCAAAGGTGGAGCAAGCTCCCTCACAATCCTTGATATTTTCTCATAATGTGAAAACACAGCTCCTAGGAGATGTAATACTGTTTTACAGTATGAGGAGTAGTTTTACATTATCACTACCCAGACTGGTTTCAACCTTTTTTGAGGTCTCATCACTGAGTAGGTAGACCTGGATGATATCAAAGTTTAAGTGAAAAGAACTTACATACCTTCACTATACGAATGCCAGAGTGGTGTGCCCATATATATTATATTATATATTATTATTAAGATGAAAAGCCAAACGGCTATATTTTCTGGCGAAGTTAGTTAAATTAAGGGGATAAAAATCCCTTATTATTTTACAGCCAGTATGCGAAACTCTAAGATCGAAAACTACGATCTACGAGTTTCATGTCGAAGAACTATCGGCGAATCCAAGACTTTCGCTTGGATTCGCCGTATACGATTCGTATACTGGCTGTAAAATAATAAGGGATTTTTATCCCCTTAATTTAACTAACTTCGCCAGAAAAAATAGTCGTTTGGCTTTTCATCTTAATTATAATCTTAGAATATCTTCTCTAGATACCACACACACACTACAAGAAACTTTTTTTTTTTTTTTTTCCGAAAATGCTTGTGCTCAAGCATGATACATCCACCATCAGAGCCAAATGGATTCCTCAGTCCAGTTTATATCTTAAGTGGATCAACCATTATCAAAGCAGTTGCAGATATTCTCAGGGAGAGCTTTGTCAAATTACACTACTATCATCTTACTGTTTTGAATTGCTGGCTCTAAAAAGCAAAACAGAAAAACTTTGAATTCTGTTCTCTTCAAACAATCTGAAACTTTTCAACAACCAATTCCAAAAAAAAATTACTAAAATCTGATCTGTTCAGAACTGACTGCTGTAGGTCTAGATGATATCATCATCTTATATGGATCATCTGTTCTGCCTGTACAATTAGACAGAAGAGGTGAGGATGAATTTTTAGATTCTTGCAAAGAGCAGTTATTATTCCTACTTGAAAACCAAGAAAGGATATAAAAGTTCCAGCGAATTATTGTTCAGTAGCCTTGACCTGCTTGTGTAATATCTTGAGGGAGTGGAAATGGTGGACTCGTCTCTATTATAGTTTCTGGAGAGCAAAAAAAAAAAAATTTTTTTTTTCAAAATACACTCTGGTTTCTAGAAATAATTTACATTAATTTAGATTGGAAATCCATCAGAGATTTTTTCTTTAAAAACAAGCATTTGCTATCAGTTTTCTTTGACATGAGAAAATCTTTAAAGTTTAGTATACTTAAAGACATGTGCATTTAGCATTAGAGAGAGCCTTCTTTCATCAAAAACTTTTCATCTTATCAAACTCTCTAGGTCTGAGTGGGATCTGCTGTCTCTTGACTTGTCTGTGAGTTAAATCAGTAACAGTACAACTTCTTTCAGCCTTAAGAAATGCTTGGCACTTGCAAATGGATTTAAATTCTTACCACAGAAGCCTGTTTGGTGCACTTTTACTGCACATAATCTTCATTTTGACTAGAACTAAGACTACTGATGATCCCAGTTACAAATAAAAACTTTAACGTTTCTACCCTGCATGTGTGTTATGTTCCATCGAGTCATTTTCGACTCCTGGTGATCCTATGAACATACATTCTCCATTCAGATCTGTCCCTGACCATGTCTTTCAGAATTTCCAAGCACACTCCAGTTGCTTCTTTAACTCCATCCACCCATCTAATTCTTGATCTTCCTCTTTTCCTGCTTCTATCTACTTTAGCAAGCATCATCATCTTCTCCTCACTGTTATTTGCTCGCATAATATGTCCAAAGTATGACAATTTTTGCTTGATGATCGTAGCTTCGACGGAGCAATTTGGCTTTATTTTGTCTATCACTGATGTATTGATAGACAAGATGTATTGGTTTGCTTTGCAGTCCATGGTATTCTTAGTAAATGTCTCCAAACCCATAATTCAAATGCATCTATCTTCCTTCTTTCACTCTTTTTAAGGTTCCAACTTTCACATCCATACATACCACAGGGAATACCATTGCTTTCCCGATTCTGATTTTTGTTGCGAGGCTAATATCTTTATATTTAAAGATCTTGCTTAAATTTGTCATTGCTTTCTTTCCAAGTAATAATCTTCTTCTAACTTCTTCAGTACAATAACCATCTTTATCAGTTCAGGATCCTAGGAGCACAAAATTGTTAACTACTTCTATTTTCTCCCCATCTACTTCAAAATCATTAAGTTCACATGTTGCCATAACTTTTGTCTTTTTGAGGTTAAGTTTAAGACCATATTTAGGACTTCTTTCTTTAACTTTCATAATAAATTCCTCCTAATCTTCTTTGCATTCTGCTAGCAAGGTGATATCATCTGCATACCTCAAATTATTAATATTTTTCCCACCAATTTTAATTCCAACTGAATACTCCTCCAGCCCTGCCATTCTTAAAATGTATTCGCTGTACAAGTTAAACAGGTATGGAGATATACATCCTTATCGCACCCCTTTACCTATTGCAAAATACTCGGTTTCTCCAAGATCTGTTCAGACAGTAGCTTCTTGTTCATAATAAAGATTCCTCAGAAGGATAATGAAATGCTCTGGTACTCCCACTGTTCTTAACACGTTCCACAGTTTCACATGATCTACAGAATCAAAAGCCCTGCTATAGTCAAGGAAAAAAAGGTAGACATTCTTACATTGGCGATCTGATCTCTTGTTCCTCTGCCTTTTCGAAATCCTGCCTGTTCATCTGGCATTTCTCTCTTCATGAATGATTCCAGTCTTTTCTGAATGATCTTAAGTAAGACTTTACTTGCATGAGAAATCAGTGCTATAGTTCTGTAATTTTCGTACTCTCTTGCATCGTCTTTCTTCAATAAAGATATATGAACTGATTTTTTCCATTCCCTAGGCCATGTAGTTGTGATCCAAATTCGCTGACATACAGCTGATAAAATTTTAACTGCCTCTTCTCCCAGGGCTTTGAGCAGCTCAATGGGTATTCCATCTCCTCCTGGTGCTTTCTTACTGGATAGCTGTTGCAGTGTCCACCTCACTTCACTCTCCAGTGGTACTGGCTCCTGTGTATAATCCTGCTCTTCAAATTTCTCAGTGATTTTGGAGTCCTTTTTGTAAAGGGCTTCTGTATACTCTTTCCATCTTTCTTTGATGTATGCAGCTTCTATACGATATCCTTTGCGTTTGCTTTTCAATATTGTCACCTTGGCACTAAACTTCCCTGTTAGTTCTCTGATCTTTTTGAAAAGATCTCTTGTTTTTCCTTTCTTGTTTTGGTCTTCTATTTGTTGGCATTCGTGGTTAAAGTATTTTTCCTTGTCTCTTCTGGCTTGTCATTGAAACTCTGCATTCAAATGCCGTACTTGCAAATTTTCTGTGGCCTTCATTTTCCTCCTTTCCTGAGCAGTTTTGATGGCATCTTCTGACAGCCATTTGGACTTCTTCTTACAAACTGTTGCAATACTCTTCTTTGCTTCTGTTTTAATTATATCTTTAATCTCTTCCCATAGTTCATCTGGTTCTCTTCATGCAAATTGAGTGGTGTTGAATCTGTTCTGTATGCTAATATTGTATTCAGCTGTTATGTTTCTAAGATCATATCTGATCGACATTTGTGTTGTTTTCAGTTTCCGTAATTTCACATGTATCGTTGCCACTAATAACTCATGGTCTGTTCCACAGTCTGCACCTGGAAAAGTCTTGACATCTCTCTCTTCAATAAAGGTAGACTGAATTGCACTTCTCCATCTTCTTTTCCAAGTATATAGTCAATTTAATTTCTGTATTGTCCATCCATGTGTGCAATCTTCTTTTGTTTAGAGCTGTTTAGAGCAGATTTTAGCAACAAACAAAGAATTCTCTGCACAAAACTCAACTAGTCTCTTCCCTGTAGTGTTACGAATACCTAAACTAAAATGACCTGTTATTTCTTGTTCTTCAGTCTCTCCCGCTTTTGCATTCCAATCTCCGATAAGTAGCCATAAATCTTGCTTTGGCATTGCATCTATCACTTCTTGTAACTTGCCATAAAATTCTTCAATGTCTTCTTCTGGTGCCTCTGTAGTAGGTGCATAAACCTTCATGATGGTCATATTCATTGGATGTCCACTCACTCTGAGAGAAATAATTCTGTCACTCACTGGATTATAACCTAATACATACCTAGCCATCTTTTTCCTGAGTAAGAAAGATACTCCATTTTTACAACTTGTCTCATGTCCTGAGTAATACACGATATAGTCCCCTGACTGAAAATGGCCCATTCCTGTCCATCTAAGTTCACTTATTCCCAAGATATCCAGCTTCTTGCACTCCATTTCCATCTTGCCTTGGTTCATACTTCTAACATTCCAAGTTCCAATCCTGTGGTTTCTTGTGAAATAGAGAGCCTCCCTTTTCCAGCCAGCAACATCCGTAAACCAAGCTTCCTTCTGGGTTAGACCTGAACACATCATAAAAACCAGTTCTATTTATGGAAGCCCTCTGTTCTTCCCCAGTTGCATGTTGGATGCCTTCAGGCCTGGGGGTCTGACCATCCAGCACCATATCATACTTTCTCATTTTTGGCATGTTCATAGAATGTTGTTGGCAAGGTACAGAGGTGGTTTGCCATTGCCTTCCTCTAGAATATTTTCGACTTTCCAGTCTAGATCCGCACTGTTCTGTGAAATGGGTGCACCTCTGTAAGGATGTGACTCTTTGCGACGCAGTGTGGTCTTGGTAAAGAAGAGACTAATCTCTGTATTAGAGATGTATTGTGCATATCTTTACCCTGGAATAATTCCCTGTAAAGAAAATTATCCCTTACCCCCTACATTCCTACCCTGCATACACCAGCTCAAATATAAGTGCTGGAGAGCAGTGAATAGCTTTTACACCAGGTTTTCCACTTCTTCAGATCTATACCAAGCACTTATCAAGTTGATTTGGACTCAATTATAAGTCTTAAAGTCCATGAGACCAAGAAAAACTTCAGTGGTTGAATCTTACCCTGGTGCATTTTGGATATCACCTATCGTAATCTTTATGTCAAAGCGAATAAACCATCGCTGTTGTTTTGTTTTGATATAAGCAGCTTTATGTTGGGCCCATAAACGAGAGGTTGGTTGATCATCTTATAGTACGTTAGTACCGTATATGGGTAGTGGGTTGGGAAAGGAGAAACTTGTTTACATTTGATTTAAAAGTCTGTATATTGTATTCCTTGGGAAATACATCAGGAGGAAGACTGTTCCATAGTACAGCAGTAGCAGGGATGAAAGAGGAGAAAAAGAAACTTGTTCTGTGGATTTCAAGGTGTACTGTGAAAGGATGTTGGGCTGCAGCTGTACATGTTCCAGTGGGCTTAGTACTGGGTGGGGGAATTATTCATGCTATTTCAGATGAGCATTTGCCATGGAGATATTTGTAGAATACACAAATTGCAGAAACCAAATGTCTATGTAAAAGTGAGGAGAGTGAGTCAGTAAGAGATGGGTCATTTATCAACTTAATTGCTCTCCTTTTTTTTTTCCCTAGCATTTTGAGGGAGCTTTTAGGAACACCACTCCATTATTCGATAGCTGGGCGAATTTGTGACCTGTATAAGGCAACAGCTGTTTAGAGATGAAGTAATGTTTTAAGCGAAAGAGAAATCCTAGTCTTTTGGAAGCTGAGGATGCAGTGGTTGTGATGTGTTTATGCCAGGAGAGGCCTGATATCAGGGTAATTCTGAGAAGAGAAATCTCATCTTGTCTGGAAATTGGAGTGTTATCAAAAATAATATTGTTGGAAAATGGTTCTTTTTTATGAGAAATAAGACAGAACTGGGTTTTACTAGCATTAAAGTTGATGAAGCTATCTGAGCCCCATTGAAGGATGGCTTGGAAGTCAGAATTGAAGGCAGTAATGGTTGATGTTCTGTAGATTGAAGTGAGTTGTGTATCGTAAGGTTTATCAAATGAAAGGAAGGAGTGCACTGTTGTCATCTGTAAAACTGTGTATTGGGTTGGAGGTCAACTGAAGTAGGTCATTGATATACCGAAGGAAGAGAGTTGGTGAGAGAACGGAACCTTGAAACTCCAGCATTGGATAGTAAGAGGATAGGGAACCATCTACCATCACACATAGTGTGCCCAAACAGAAAGCT
This sequence comes from Typopeltis vanoorti, assembly GCF_054136105.1. Taxonomy (NCBI): domain Eukaryota; kingdom Metazoa; phylum Arthropoda; class Arachnida; order Uropygi; family Thelyphonidae; genus Typopeltis; species Typopeltis vanoorti. The sequence continues at coordinate 78,851,554 of NC_143573.1, read as the reverse complement.
GGCAATCCAACTGCAGAAGTCCTGAAACAGTCCAAATGATGGAAGTTTGCTTAGTAAGCCTTTGTGCCAGACCCGGTCAAAAGCTTTTAAGTGCAACCAGAGATTAGCCAGATTTCTCCATGGCATTTGTCCAGAGATGGGTGATATATGAGAGTAGATCTCCTGTTGATCGGCAGCTATAGAATCTATATTAGTGTTCGCTTAATAGCTGGGTGCCTTCAAGGTAGTGTAGGAATTGAGAATTGATGGTTTTCTCCATCGCTTTACATAGGACTGTGGTGAGTGAGATAGGGCAGTAGTTAGATTGCAGTGATTTGTCACCCTTCTTAGGAATGGTTGAATATAGGCCAATTTCCTGGCTTTGGGATATATATACCAGTGGAATATGTACAGTTGGCATAGGATAGGAGTCAGTTCTGGTGCACAAGACTTTCAGGACAATTGGAAGAATGCTAGGACCAGGAGATTTTTTTGTGTCTAATTTAGACAATACGAGGTGTGGCTACTAAATAACGAGACTGGTTGAAAAAATGTGGTTCATTATTACAATCATACAACTTAATTGTTATCCCCTTCAACATACTCCCCTCCTCTATCTATACACCATTGCATACGAATTTTCCATTATTGGAAGTAGTGCTGCAAGTTATCAGGTGTTATCTGCTTCAGTAGTGCTGCCGTTTTCTCCTTTACCTCATCCACTGACTGAAAATGGGTGCCCTTCAATGCAGATTTCAACTTTGGAAAAAGGTAAAAGTTGCATGGAGCTAAGTATGGCAAGTAAGGTGGATGGTCCAACACCGGGATCTTCTTATCAGCCAGATACTGCTTTACAGACAGTGCACTGTTGGCTGGAGCATTGTCCTGATGGAGAATCCAAGCATTGTTCTTCCACAGATCGAGTCTCTTCTTTCTCACTTGTTCTCTCAGCTTGGCCAGAACATCAAGATACTAATGTTGGTTAACTGTCTTGACCCTCTGGTACCCATTCAACCATTACCACGGCATTGATATAAAAAAAAAAAAAAAAAAAAAATCAGCGTTGCCTTCAGTTTTGACTTGCTCATTCTTGCTTTTTTCATTCTCAGTGACGTGGGGGTTTTCCAGCGCATCGATTGTCTCTTTGTTTCTGGATCATACGAAAATTCACGTCTCATCACATGTGATGATCTTCTCCTGCAAGTTCAGCTCTGCTGTCAAGAAGAAAACAGGCACTACTGAAGCTGATAACACCTGATTATTTGCAACACTGCTTCCAACAGTGGAAAATTCATATGGAATGGTGTATTGAGGATAGGGGATAGGTAGCATGTAATAATAAACCACATTTTTGCAACCAGTCTTGTCATTTAATAGCCACATCTCATAGGTTTCTGATCTCTTTCTGGCAAAAGGATATGAGTGGCATTGTATGTTGGGTTATCATAATTTAACATATGAACTATATCATTTTCTATAAACATTATAGATAAATCATTTAAATGAGTCTTTTTGAGGTCCCTCGAGATGAAGAGGCCCTAGGGGCTTGTGCCTATTGGGTAATCTGCCACTGCTTTGGTGATACATTCAGTGCATATGTTTGGATTGGAAGACTGGAAACAATAGTCCAACCATGGGAATGAAGCACAGTATTTTCGGTGGCTGTCTCACTTGGCACTGTTATAATGCCAAACTACTCTTGTGTGGGAGTGACTGTATAGCGTTGATGCATGGAGAAGGAGATGAGCCCTGGTCAAAATTGCCCAGGGGGCTCACTACATTCACTGCATATTTGGAAGGGTCATTGGTAAGGAAGATATCTAGGGTATTTGGAGAGTGCTTCGGGTTATCTGGTATTCTGGTTGGCATGTGAACAATTTGTGTAAGGTCATACAAATGTGTGTTAGGGATGACAAATGTTTCATCATCTCTGCCTACAAGATCCATACAACTGGAGGAGGAAAGCCAGTTGGTGTTATGAACATTTAAAATCTCCTGGGAGGATTATTTCAGTTAGGAGAGTGGGACTGGAAAAAAACAATTTTTAAGGAGAGGAAATTAAAGAGCTCAGAGTGGTTGGTGGCATTAGGAGAGCAATAGTGACAGCAGATGAATTTGACTGAGTAGGGAAGGGATATTTTCAACCAGAGAAGGTCAAATTTGGGCGATTCTAGGTTAGATGCTCTACTAAAAAGAGTAAGTGGAATTTGGTGAACTGCAGATGGTAGTGTACACTATTAAGATTGAAGTTGAGACCATGGATGTTGGTGAAGTGGATACGCAAGTGGATACATGTATTTGATTACAAGGGTCTTGCACGTTTCCTATGCAGTGCCTGCATACTGGTCTCCTTGGTGGCTACTAGTGGCATCACTTGATTTTTGCACTAGTTTGGCTTGTTTGTAGTCTATGATCCAACTGTTGTCTCCATTTTGGCATTTTTGTTCCCTTAGGGCAAATGTTTTTTTATTTTTGTTTTTGTTTTTATTTTTTATTTATTTATTTTTTTTTAATGTTTAGAGGTATCCTCTAATGAGATATATTTGGGTTGTCATCTTCTTTTCCCTGATATGTCTCCGTACCTGTCCCATGAATTTCCTCTTTCTTCCTATGATTGCCTTCTTGAATACTGGGTTCTTTTTTATTTCATGTAAAACTTCTTCACTTATAGTAATGCTCTCCAACAGCACATTTCAGAATGCTTCAATTCTTTGGAAAGAATTCCCATTCTTTTGCTGATTAGTCAGAGTGTCACCATCATATAAGAATGAACTTCAAACAAATGTTTTTATAAACCTTTTTTTTTTTTTTTTTCATATGTCTTTTACTTCTAATAAATGATCTCTTTTTCTTTAATATTTCTTTTGCCATAACAATTTTTCTTCATATTTTATTACCAACTTACATCTTCCACAGTATATGAATGATCTTATTTTTGCTGGCCAGGTGGGCTAAGTGATTAATGTCCCTTCTCACCAATGAACAGGGTGTGGGTTCGAATTCTGCTCTGAGAATGAATGTTTGTGATTGTTTTTCGGTGTGAGATGAATTTTGTCCCTCAGTCCTAGACCACTGCTCTGTTAAGTCTTTAATTTTAATTATCCTGCAAAATTGAAAGAATTTTTTCAACTCTTTCAAGGATCCCATGGCTCACTCTTGAGTGTACAGTATACCTATAACTTGCCTTACATATGGAAAAAGGAATACAAATGACACATTAAATTTAATAACTATGGTAAATCTGGCTTTTCTGATCATTCCCTTGATACTCTATATTGAATTGACTGTAAGGGAACCTGTACCTTACATCATACCAAAATGTATTAGAGAAAATTTGAATAAACCTGTGAAATTCTAATCGATCGACCAATTACTGATTTCATTAATAATAATAAATAATTAATAATAAAGGCTTAAAAATCTTAAGCCTATTGATGGCACATAATTTTTGTTCTAAGAAGTTAATTTGATAATATAGACCTCACACCTTATTCAAAATACTGATTAGGCTATCACTATTGCTGTGTCATTAAAGGTTAACTCCAATTTGATCTCTGGCTCGGTAAAACAGGATAGTGTATTGATATAGTGTTTTTTTTTTTGTTTTGTTTGTTTGTTTTTTTTTTTTTTTGCCAGAGATCAGGTCATTATTGTAATAATTGACCAAATTAGCGTTACTTTTGTCATGTGCGTTGTAATGTAACTTGTTTTTTTGTATACTCCAGATGATGACCTTCATATGAAGGTTGAACATTAGGATATTCAAGTTATTACTCTTATCAGGGTAGAAGTCTCCATAATTTTACCCAAATGAATGCTGATCTTAAAAGAAAGGAGTTTTTAAGAAATTAATTCCTCTCTTAAAAAATAAAATAAATAAATAAAAATCTTAACCCCAGGCCTACATATTTGGTGCTTTACTATGTATCTTAGGTTAAGTTTTCAGGCATTTAAATATCAGACCAAAATTTAATAAAAAAAAAATGAAAACAATATACAGAATAATTGGCCCTTTCATTCATCCATACACGTGCAGGCTCATATCATAGAAATAATGGAGTCGGGCCTTTTCTTATATTTTGTACAGAATGTCAGTGGAAATAAAAGTTTACATATTATTATTATTAAGAAAGACTTCCAGGGAGTCAGGGGCTCAGAGGGAGGCCACGTACTACACACACCAACTATCATACTTGTTCTTGGATTCATTCACACTGCTTACACACACAACATCCAATGACAATCCATTCCATTCCTGCACCACTCTATGAGAGAAAAATCTGCCCCTCACTCCCTTAGCAGCGTTCATTCTCAGCTTTCATGGATACCCTCTTGTCCTTAAATGAAATGAAATGGAATAAAATGAAAAATTTCATCAATTGAAATCCTGTACGACTCTTTCAGAAGTTTGTAGGTCTCAATCATATCGCCCCTCTTTCTCCTGTTTGCTACAGTCGATAAATTCTCAATCTGTCTTCATAATCAGTATTCCACAATCCTGATATCATTTTTAACAATGCACACTCTCTCTCTCTCTCCACTGTATCAGAATCACAACAGAAAACCGGAGACCAGACCTTCACACCATAATCCAATTGAGATCTTATAAAGCCCTTTTAAAGAGGTAAAATGACATCCTTATCTTTACATGTCAAAGTTTGTTTCACCATTGCAATTATCTTTTGAGTTGTACTTGCAATTTTGGCCAATAAACTTCAACTTCCTAACTACTAACACTCAAGATCCCTAGCTTGATCAGTTTCTTCTAGCATAATCCCACAAATATAATATGACATTGGATCTACAATATGTAAATGTAAAGTCATGCCAAAGTGCATGACTTTACATTTACTGGCATTGAACTGACATCCATTTTCCCATGCCCACAATTCCAGCCTATTCAAATCATTATAAGTACTGCATATCAACAGCATTCCTGATTACCCTACCTACCTTTGCATCATCAGCTGCAAAGAGCTGTTATGGCCTGTCAAATCCTTCCCAATGTCATTAATATACAGATTGAATAGCAGTGGACCAAAGATTGATCCTTGTGGTACACAATTGGTTATCTTAAATCTTGAAGACTCACATCCCCCCATATACCACTTTTGGATATCTCAGTCAGCCATCTTCTTATCCACACTAATATTTTACAATCCAAACCCATATTCTCCAATTTATACAACAGCCTTCCATTCTATATTCTGTCAAAAGCCTTAGCAAAATCCAAAAGTATCATGGTGTATCCATTACCCTTGTCCAGCTCAATGGTAACATTATTGTAGAATGTGAGCAAGTTGCTAAAACACGACCTTCCCTTAGTATGCCCATGCTGTTCATTGCAAAGTAGAGGTTCTCTAATCAACCTCTGAATACAAGTTTTCAAAAATCTTCACCACCACTTCTTAGATACTGATTTGTTGATAGTTGGATACATCAGTTTTTTGCACCACCCTTATGCAATGGGATTCTATCTGTCTACAATATCTATCTCCCTTCCATCTGATTCAGACGGGTTGGGTCTCCTCCTAATGAGGAGTCACGGCAAAATAATGCAGCTGGCATGCCACTCCTCTGCTGCATCGTTATTGGAGATATTCATGACTGTAGCCGTGTGTGTGTGTGTACACGGGGCCGGTTTGCCTGCTTGCAAAATGAAAAAACCACATCTAAACTTGGGGGGGGGGGGGGGAGGCCCTGCTGCCTATATCCAAGACCAACTAACTTGGCTATGGCTGAGGAAGATCCTTGAGCTCCTCGTGTCACTGACAGGAATCGAACCTAGGACACCCCTTCACCAGGCATGTGGTTGCGAAGCGCACAGCCACTAGGCTAACCACGGACATGGCAATGGGATTACCATACATTATTTCACTCCTGTGGAATTTTCCCTCTTCTGAAACTCAAATTGTATAGCCTGGTCAAGGGATTAGCGTCTTTTAGCATCTGTGCTGATATCGCCTCAGTTCCTATTGCAGAATTCATATTTAGTTTGTGAAATAGCTCTAGTACTTCATCCTCATCCACATGAGTTTCTTCGTACAATGAAGAGGTAGCAGTTAGTTCAATGTTGCATATACTAGGTTGATAGCTTTTAGCAAAATGGCTGCTCATTAGTTGAACAATCCCTTCTGTATCAGTTACCTGCATACCATCTGCATTCAGTAGAGTTATTCTTTCAAATTTATTGTTTCTTTTACTTGCAGCACAACAATAGAATTCTTTTGGGTTGTCTTCAGGGGCAGCTCATGCATAGGTACTGCGGAACTGCAGCACCCCCAATTTTTCTCGATATATAAATATATTTATTAACTTATTTATATTTATTATTATTAAAGGCAACTCCAAGGAATCCTTAGACTCATCGAGGGAGGCCCTAAACGTCATGTCAAGAACAACTATTCAACATCCGCACAGTATCATACTTTGCCTTGAACTCATTCACAGTCATGGCACCCACAACAGACTCTGGCAGCTTATTCCACTCATTCACCACTCTCCAAGTAAAAAACCTAGTTCTAACATCCTTGCTAACCACACTCTTGCCCAGTTTCCATGGATGGCTCCTAGTCCTTCCACCACCAGTCCTGTTCTGAAAAATATCCTCTGAATTAATCTTATAGAAACCCTTCAGTAATTTGAATGTCTCAATCATATCACTCCTTTTCTGCCTAACAACCAATTTCTGCAACCCCGTTGATAGGGTTTATCAATGGGGTTGCACCCTCCTATCCATTTCACCAACAAATCTTCAACCTGTTCTCATAAGGTTCATTCCATAGACTTGCTATCATCGTGGTCATTCGCCTCTGGATCCTCTCAACCTCCTCCCCATCAAAAAGAAACCTCGGTGACCAAATCTGGGCACAGTAGTCGAGATGGGATCTTATCAAGGCTCAATACAGAGAAACAATAACATGCTTGTCTCTGTTCGTCAAAGTATTCTTCAGTAACCAAGTGATTTGATGAGCTGATTTAGCCACTTTTACAATGTGCTCCCTAAACTTCAAATCCCTGGCCTCATCAATCTCCTGGAGTACAGTTCCACCAATGTGGTATACTGCTGCTAATCTTTTCACCCCAAAATGCATAACCTTTCACTTCGCCACATTAAATTGACGACCATTCTCCTTAGCACAGTCCTCCAATCTATCCAAATCATCCTGCAAAATTTTGACATCATGTGCATTCACTATTGTTCTACCCAACTTTGCATCATCAGCAAACAAATGAACAGTTCCTCTCAGATCCTTTTCTATATCATTAATGAACAAATTAAACAGTAGTAGTCCAAGAACAGAACCCTGCAGCACACCACTAGTCACAGGCTGTCTTTTGGACTCAACTCCTGAATAAACCACTCTCTGGTATCTCCCCATCAACCACCCTCCTATCCATCTCACCAACCCTATATCCATCCCCATATGCTGCAGTTTACTGATTATAATTCCATGTGGTATCCTGTCAAAGGCAAGGTCCAGCAGTATCACTGTAAACCCATTACCCTTATCCAGTTCAGCTATCACTATGTTATAAAACGTGAGCAAGGTACTGAGGCATGATCTACCATTCACAAAACCATGCTGTCCCCATACTGTACCCTATTTTCATCTATCCATTTCTGTATTTTTCTTTTGACTACTTTCTCCAAAACCTTGACAACGACTCCTGGTATGCTGATCGGTCGGTAATTTGCAACAGCAGTCTTGGAACCTCCTTTATGCAGTGGAACTATTTTCCCCTCTTTCCACACCCTCCGGACTAACCCAGACCCTAGACTCAAACAAAAATGGTCAAGGGCACTGACAATTCTTTAGCTGCTTCACGTAAGACCCGAGCTGGTATACCATCCAATCCCACAGATGTATTCACATTAAGGTTTTGTAATATGCTATTCACCTCCGTTTCATTCGTTTCATTCATATTGTTTAAAATTTTCTGTAAATGCTAATGTTGTAACCTTTAGTATGGCACAGTATGACCTTTGTAGTTTGTGTGCCAAATAAGCTATAAACCAAACCAAACCTGCAATATCACCACCTGGATGATATACTCTTGCGAAGTGCTCGCTCAGTAATTCCACTATATCAACTGATTCAGTTACCTCACTACCATCGGCATTCCTTAAAATCATTCTGCCACATACGTTTTTTCTTTTACTTGCAGCATATCGAAAAAACTGTTTGGGATTCTCTTTAGAATCTCTTTAGGCCCTTCTGGCCTGTTCTTTATACTGTTCGTGGGCCTGCAGGTTCACCTTTCTCCTTAAATTCCCTCCACAGTTGTTTCTTTTTTGCAGCTCAAGCTTAATGGTGTTATTCATCTATTTAACCCCTACTTGATTTACTATCCGGACTCTAGGTATACAGTCAGCCATTATCTCCTTCAAACGCTCCTTTACTGCTTCCCATGCACTATCAAACTCCAGCCCTTGCAGTTTTACATGCCATGGTGCTGAACCAAGCAATCTCCTAAGCTTGTCATACTTACCAGCCTGGTAATTCCACATATACCTTGTCTTAATTGAAAATTTCACGCATTTAGCCACCTCCCAGGTCAAGACCTTATGATCACTCTCACCATTTGGTGGCAACGTGGTTATATTCAATACAGTCAAATTCTCAGATGCAACTATTCAAACCCCTCAAACTCAAGCACTCAAACCCCTAGTATATTCCATTACATGCTGTCTCAGGTAGTTATCTCTTAATTCAACGTTTATTCTCCTTGGCTGCAGTTCATCAGCTATCATCAATAACACTCCTCCTCCCATTTTTTCTCTCTGTCCCTCCTAAACACACTATACCCTTCACATTCCATCCCACTAGCTATATCATCTTCTGTCAGCCATGTGTCACTAATATCAATAACCTGTGGCCAGGAAGAGCCAACCAAGGCCAAAAATTCTTACTTCTTGTTCCTAATACTCCTGGTATTAGTATACATGAAGTGCAGAAGCCCGTTAGTCCCACCCCTATCTTGATACCTTATACTAACTATCCCATTCTGATTTGTTGTCCTTCGTAGTAACTCGGACATGTTATACACATTCTTACACTGAACTGCCTCACTGATATCTGCATATCCACTCCCTCCCCTAATAGCTTTAGTTTCCCTGATTCTGCACATCCACTTTCACTTCATTCGGCAACACTTTTTCAAGTCTCTGCACACCAAATCTGTTCAGATGCAAACCATATTTGCTTGTAATATTTAACTTTTTTTACCACATTTAACCACATTTGCTAGTAATATATTTAATTTTATCATCAACAATCCTATACAGTTCTCTTATTTTGTATAAAAAATAATAAAAATGCATCTTGTAGCACTTAGGAGGGCGAAGGATGCTAACAGCACTGTGTTTACCACAGTATCATATTGCTATGCACACGCATATGTACGTCATAGTGAGATGCAAGCTATTAGTGTAATGTGGCACTTTCCGTCGCGCAGTTCCACTGTTGTTTATATGCAGTTTTAGCCAGTAGTAGAGTGTTCGTAGTGCTTATCATGTTTACTCCTTCTCTTTAAATATTTGGACATTTCAATTAAAGACATAACATTTGTTATAGTTTTTATTTTAGAACATTATTGGGGTTATGATAATGGATTTTATTTTTAAATAAGTTTGAAGTATACTAAACTATATAATTTTATCGATAATAAACAATGTAGAAAGTTTTTTATCTTGGGTATATACTATGTTAAAGATACCAAGCAATTTTATAAGCTAAGTTTTAATCCTTTTTCCCAAGAAAGCAAACAGGCAAGTAAGTCAGGTTTGCGCCTGCACGTAGTGCAAGTTTGAGGCAACTCGTGGTAAAGGTGGAGTAAGCTCCAATCACTTTCCTTAGTATTTTCTCCTAATGCAAAGCACATCCCCTTGCAGAGATGTATGATGCTATACATTAAAGGCAGGGGCCACTATCCAGACTGGTTTCGACCTTTATTGAGGTCTCATCAGTGGGAGCCAGACCTAAAAATGCCAAGGTAGTAATGCAGAGCTTATAAATTTTATCTAAACCAGTTGCCACAAGTTGCTTTGACCTTATTAAATAAAAATCTCAGGATGAGAGTAAGATGTAGAAAGTTTTTTACCTTGGGTATATACTATGTTAAAGATACCAAGCAATTTTATAAGCTAGATTTTAATCCTTTTTCCCCGAGTAAGCAAACACACAAGTAAGTCAAGTTTGCGCTTGCACGTAGTGCAAGGAGATGTGCTGTGCATTAGGGGAAAATACTAAGGAAAGTGATCAGAGCTTACTCCACCTTTACTACGAGTTGCCTCAGACGCACTACGTGCAGGTGCAAACTTGACTTGCTTGTCCGTTTGCCTACTTGGGAAAAAGGATTAAAACCTAGCTTATAAAATTGCTTGGTATCTTTAAGATAATAAACAATATTTTTTCATGTTTAATTTTTTTAAAAATTTTTACCATAATTTTGATATTTTATCCAAACACGTATACACTGCACTTACAGTGTGTATGTATATTTTGAAAGTTGCAGCATCCCCACAATTTCAAGCCACGAGCCGCCACTGGTTTTCTTTAATTTGCAGAGCCAGTTTCTTTTCATACTTGGACTCAGCTTTCCATACAACACTTGTGACTCTTCTGGCCTGCTGCTTATAATTTTCATGATAGACATCATTCTTATGCACACAGTATTCTTTCCACATCATCCTTTTCTTACGAATCTCATGCTTAATAAGATTACACATCCATTTGACTCCTACCCTATTTGTTCATCGAACTCTTGTGAAGAAGAATCTTCACAAGAGTTGAATGATGCAAAATTCTTCTAATTTTGACTCTAAGGATTCTTCTGAGGATCCATATTTCGTAGGCTTTCAATTTATTTCTGCAATATTTTAATATTGTTCAGGTTCTGCTCTGTATAACAGTGTCGACCATACACAGCATTCAGACAACCTAATTCTTGTTTTTATATAAATTTTCCGTGAAGTCAGAATGTTTTTCATGCTAATGTAGGTTGATCTTGCAATTTCTATCCTTAATATTTCATTATCACACTTTCAATTCTTTGTAATTAGTTGATCCAAATATATATGACTCTACTTGATCTAAAGTATTTCCTCTTATCTATAATATTTATTTTGGGTATTTTTCCTTTTTCTCTTGTTACCAGCATGGTTTTGATTTTTTGAGGTTGAAATTAAGTTTATATTTTTCACTTAGTTTCACTGTTTCTTCTAGTAGGTTTTTGAAGATCTTTTTTGTTTTCATCTAGCAGTACTGCATATCTTCAGTTGTTTATATTTCTGCCTCGTATGTTAACTCCTTTCAATTCTGCTAATTCTTTGAAGATATTTTCAGTATAGGAGAAAGAACACAGCCATGTCTTACACCCTTCTTTACTGGGTGTTCCTGCAATTTTTATTGAGGTAGTTTGCTCCTAATACCGATTTATCAGTGAGCTGATATCTTTACCATCTACTCCTAATTTTTTGATGCATGCTATCAATTGTTCATGTTCTACATTGTCAAGGACTTTTGTGTAGTCAATAAAACATAGACTTCTTTCTGCTTCTCCAGATATCTTTCTATAATAGTTCTAACATTGAAGAGTCCTTTTCTAGTCCCTTTATTTTCCTGAAAACCAGTTTGTGTCTCATTAATTTCCAGTTTCATTTTATGTTTATTTCATTGTAGGATGATATATGAGGATGGTCTGAAAAGTTCTTGGCCTAACAATGAAAAAACGAATTTATAATTTCAGAATTATTTTTATTTTTCAACATAATCTCCCTTAAAACTAATACATTTATTCAGCGATGCTCCAGCACCATTATCTCGTCCCTGTAGTAGTTCTCAGTAAGATCTGCAAAATACCCCTCTACAGCTGCAATCACCTCTTGATTCTAAGAAAAACGCCGACCAGCTAGGAAGAAATTTAGTTTTGGGAAGAGATAGAAGTCAGAGGGAGCCAAATCTGGGGAATAGGGTGGATGTTCCAACAATTCATAGTGCAGATCCCTTAATTTTCCCATTGCCAAAACACCTTTGTGGGCAGGTGCATTGTCCTGATGAAAGATGATTTTTTTTCTTCTGCAAACCGGGTCTTTTCTCATGAATTTTTTCGTCTAGTCTTATATCAGTTAAAAGATCGGAATAATATTCCCTAGTTATTGTTTTATCCTTTTCAAGATAATTAATAAACAAAATGCCTTTAGCTTCCCAAAACACTGACGCCATGACCTTTCCTGCTGATCCAACCGACTTTGTCTTCTTTGGCGCTGAACAACCAGCTTCTGTCCACTGTTTTGAATGCTGTTTGGATTCTGGTGTGTTATAGTGAATCTAAGTCTCATCCATAGTAATAAATCGATGCACAAAATCAGTTTTATTCTTGTTAAAATGCTCCAAGCACTGTTCAGAGATTTTCATGCGAGCGCATTTTTGATCTGCTGTGAGCAAGCACGGCACCCATCTTGCAAGGTATGGCCAGGTGCGTTTTTCTTAAACTCGGCAGCCAATTTCTTAATTGTCGAAAATGAAGGAGAAGAGTGCCTGTGAACTTTTATGAACTTCGAATAAATTTCTTTTGCCATTAAACCTTCTTTTACAAAGAATTTTATAACCGCACAATGCTCATTTTTATCCATTTCAAGGGTTACGGACAACACTTTTGCTTCACACAGCTGTATAAAACAAACTACTTGATAGAACCACATGCATGCTTATGACAGATGTAACAACTTAGAAAAAAAATCGTGCTGATAGTGTTGCCATCTATGGTCGAGGCCGAGAACTTTTCAGAACACCCTCATATAACATAACTTTTGCTATCTGTCTGATCAGACTGATTGTTCTGTATGCTGCACATTAGATATTTTAGGTATTGGTAGGAATGTCGAGTGCTTAAGATCTTTTGGCAGGTGTCCTGTCTCGTATATATTTTATTACATATGTCAGTCACCGGAGCGTGTGTAGCTCCGTGGATGTGGCATTTGCACACCACAGAGCTTGACCACACAAAGGAAGACTTGCTTTCGAATCTAGTTAGCAACTAGAGGAAATTTTTCTAAGCCTTTTTTTTCAACCAGCTGGTTTCCCAATTAGTCGATCTCTGACATGGGCAAGCAGGTTTTTTACTCTCAGAAACTCAGGTTTTTTGTCCCATAAACTTAAGAAAATCGATGTAGAACCTACACTATTTCAGACATTAAAAATACTGTGTTAGGGACCATGAGATGGTGGCACTTGTTGAGCCACCGCTTCACTGCATGCCACTTGATTAGTGATAGCCTTGGGCCAGCTATCTCTGATTGGCTACCAGTGGAGATTGAACTGCACACTCAGTCTCCAAAAGGTAGGGCTAAAATGGCCTCGCCTACTCCATATACAGGAACAAAAAAAAAAGGCGTTAGCTGTTGTTGTTTTTTTTATGTCAGTCAGTGATCTTATGGCCTTATCATTTCAAGCCTTTAAGCATTCTGCCATAATTCCATCTGTTCCTGGAGCTTTTCCTGGTTTCAGTTTCCTAATGGCATTTGTTACTTCCCATTTAAGAATAGTAGGCGCTTCCCAATTTTCTTGCAGTGACTTATGTATTCCATCATGATTGTAGAGTTCCTTTGAGTACTATACTCATCTATCCCTTATTTGGTCTTTCTCAATTAGGATGTTTCCATTGACAACTTTAATGCAATGAGAGCCAACTCTTTTCCCAGATTTGCTAGTTAGCAACCTAACTTTTTCATGTAGTTCTCTTGTTTTGTGTTTTTTGTCAAAAAGCTCAATTTCCTTGCATTTGTTATTTAGCCATAGTTCTTTTGCAATCCTGATCACCTGTTTTAAGTTCTTGTATTCAGGATGACTTTTGTGTTTCTTTCTTTCTTTCCTCCATTTTCAGAATCTTGTCATTCATCCAGAGTTTACTCATCATCTTCTCAAATTTGGAAATTGTTTTCATTTTATGACTTTTTTTATAACCCCTTTAAATTTCTGCCATCTATCTTCAGTCTCATCTTTAGGATATGGATACTTGGTGGAATCAGGAACGTTAACAGCAGTGGCAATTTTCTATCATTATCAAATGATGTTATGACAGCTGGGCTTTGCAGAAAAAGGGGAAAAAATGCAAAACTGTGGTTCAGTCAAAACTAATAAGGTACATTTTATTAGTGACCCAATTAAGAAGCTTCTCAGTTACATAATGCCTGTTTCATATAATTTGAAAAAAATGTCTACAAATGGTTTAGTTTAATATCTGCACTGGTTTTCTACCAGTAACAGAACTATATAAAAATTCTGCTGCATTCTCTTTACATTGGAATATTGTTCTGAAAAGGTAGCTTAAAATTGTATCACATAACAATGTTTAGTTTTATTCTGATTTTTTCTTTTCGATCTTTAATTTTTCTGATTGAATAATTCAACCAATAGTAACATTTGTCCATTGACAAATTATGTAAAGGTGTTAAACAAATTTATACATCTTCATATTACACAGGGATCATGGAGAGGAAGTGGTTCTTGGCTCTGCATAGGACATATGCAATTCACATTTCCTTTTCTGTTGAGAGATGTGCATATGCATTACTTTATCACTTTTAGCAATCTACCTGAAACTTATATGCTATGACAAATATTATCCTAATCATCAGATTTATCTTTTTTTTTTTTTTTTTTTTTTTTTAACAAGAAAGAGAGGCTTCCAGCTCTCTAGGCTGAACTGACATTTAAAAATAAATAAAGAAAACATTGTACAATTTATTATTATTATTGTTGTTGTTGTTGTTGTTCCGGGCAACTCCAAGGAGTCGACAGACTCATCGAGGGAGGCCCTAACATCATGTCAAGAACAACTATTCGACATTCACACAGTATCTATCATACCTTGCCTTGAACTCATTCACAGTTGTAGCACCTACAACAGACTCTGGAAGCTTCTTCCACTCTCCAAGTAAAAAACCTAGCTCTAACACCCTTGTCAACCACGCTCTTTCCCAGCTTCCATTCATGGCCCTAGTCCTCCCACCACCAGTCATATTTTCAAAAATATCTTCTGAATCAATCTTATAGAAACCCTTCAGTAATTTGAATGTCTCAATCATATCACCCCTCCTTTGCCTATCGACCAATTTCTGCAACCCACAACTCTTGAACCTATTCTCATAAGGTTCATTCCACAGACTTGCTATCATCTTGGTTACTCGTCTCTGGATCCTCTCCACTTCCTCCCCATCATGAAGAAACCCTGGTGCCCATAACTGAGCACAGTAGTCCAGATGGAGTCTTATCAAGGCTCGATACAGAGGAACAACAACTTGTTTGTCTCTGCATGTTAAAGTATTTTTCAGAAGCCAAGTGATTTGGTGAGCTGTTTTAGTCACTTTTGCAATGTGCCCCCTAAACTTCAATTCCCTATCCACCAACACTCTCAAATCCCTGGCCTCATCAATCTCCTGGAGTACGGTTCCACCAATACGATATACTGCTACTATTCTTTTCACCCCAAAGTGCATAACCTTACACTTTGGCACATTAAATTGACATCCATTTTTCCTAGCCCAGTCCTCCAAACTATCCAAATCATCCTGTAAAATTTTGACATCCTATGCACTCATAATTGCTCTACCCAACTTTGCATCATCAGCAAACAAGTGAACACTTCCTCTCAAATCCTTTCCTATATCATTGATGAACAAATTGAAAAGCAGTGGTCCAAGAACAGAGCCCTGTGGCACTCCACTAGTCACAAGCCATCTTTTAGACTCCACTCCTGAATAAACCACTCTCTGGTATCTCTCCTTCAACCACCCTCCTATCCATCTCACCAACCCTCTATCTATCCCCATCTGCTTCAGTTTACTGATTAGGATTCTATGTGGTATCCTATCAAAAGCCTTGGCAAGGTCCAGTAGTATTACTGTAAACCCATTACCCCTATCCAGTTCAGCCATCACTGTTATAAAACGTGAGCAAGTTACTGAGGCATGATCTACCCTTCACAAAACCATGTTGTCCCCCATACAGTATTCCATTTTCATCTATCCAATCCTGTATTCTTTTCTTGACTAATTTCTCTAAGACCTTGACAATGATTCCCGATATGCTAATCGGTCGGTAATTTACAACAGCAGTAATAGTTCCACTGCATAACCACTTTTATGCAGTGGAACTATTTTTCCCTCTTTCCACCCCCTCGGGACTAACCCAGACCCGAGACTCAAATTAAACAAAATGGTCAAGGGTACTGACAATTCTTTAGCTGCTTCTCGTACAACACGAGCTGGTATACCATCCAATCCCACAGATGTATTGACATTGAGGTTATGCAATAGACTACTCACCTCCACTTCATTCACCACAATTCCCGTATAATCTACTGGTACATTCGTTTCTGCAATGTCACCACCTGGATGATATATTCTTGCAAAGTGCTCACTCAGTAACTCAACTGTATCAACTGATTCAGTTACCTCCCTACCATCGGCATTCTTTAAAATCATTCTGCCATGTACATTTTTCCTTTTACTTGCTACATATCTAAAAAACTGTTTAGGATTCTCTTTAGCCTACATGGGCAATGTTCTTTCGTAATCCTTTTTTGCTTTTCTTACCACACTCGTTACCCTTCTGGCCTGCGTTTTATACCGTTCGTGTGCCTGCCGGTCACCTTTCTCCTTAAATTCCCTCCATAGTTGTTTCTTTTTTTGCAGCTCAAGCTTAATGGTGTTATTCATCCATTTAACCCCTAGTTGATTTATTATTCGGACTCTAGGTATACAGTCAGCCATTGCTTCATGCAAACACTTCTTAACTACCTCCCATGCACTATCGACTTCTAGTCCTTGCAGTTGTACATGCCATGGCACTGAACCAATCAAACTCCTAAGCTTGTCATACTTTCCAGCCCGATAATTCCACATGTACCCTGTCTTAATTGAAAATTCTACACCTTTAGCCACCTCCCAAGTTAAGACCCTATGATCACTCTCACCGATTGGTGGCAATGTGGTCATATTTGTTACAGCCAAATCCTCAGATGTAATTACTAGGTCTAGCACTCTCTGACCCCTAGTGTTTTCCATTACATGCTGTCGCAGATAGTTATCCCTTAATAACCGCATAAAATCCAATTCCTTCCTCCCGAAGGAATTGGATTTTATTGATTAATTGATTGGAGTGAGGAGAGGGACACACCGATCAATGCGACCATAGTTGAAATCTCCTATAATAATCACCCTCTTTCCACTCATTTCTTCTATTTGCTTGTGCATACTGTCACCACCATCTTTTCCATCACCTGGTCTATAGCAATTGTATATTTAGTTCTGCTAGCCACAATCTCACACCAAATGGCCTCAAATGTGCTCTTTTCTCTATCCTGCAATTCAACTTCTATTCTCCTTGACTGCAGCTCATCAGCTATCATCAACAATACTCCTCCCTCCATTTTATTCTCTCTGTCATTCCTGAACACACTATACCCATCACATTCAATCCCACTAGCTATATCATCTACAGTCAGCCATGTTTCACTAATACCAATAACCTGTGGTCTGGAAGTGCCAACCATGGCCAAAAACTCTTCCTTCTTGTTCCTAATACTCCTAGCATTAGTGTACATGAATTTAAGACCCCCATTAGCCCCAACCCTACCTTGATGCCTTATATTAACTATCCCACTGTGATTTGTTGTCCTTATTTGCTTGGGCATATTATATTCATTCTTACATTCAACTGCCTCCCTAAGGACTGTATATCTATTCTCCCCCCCCCCTTAATAAATCTAGTTTCCCTGAATTTGCACATCCACCACATTCAGCAACACTTATTGCATATATCTCCCTCAACTAGCTATCCTGGTTGACTGAATGTATAGTATTTCTTGCTGTTCAATCCCACAGGCTTTATATGGGTATTTATGCATATAGTTAGGTGGTGTATAATTTTCATTGCCCATTAGGCAACCTGAAATAGCTTGTAAAAGTTCCATACTTAGTCTGTACAGCAGCATTCCCTAGTTGTTGTTGTTGTTGTTTTCTTTTATCCCAATGAACTGTAGACTTACAGCTCTCTAGGCTGAACTGACATTTAAAAAGAAATAAAGAAAGAAAAAATTTACATGGTATACAAAGGAAAAAATTATACAGAAGAAAAATAAACATGCTATAATTTATTTTGAATGCAGATATTCCACATGCAATGGGTTATGGACATTCCATAGTAATGTATGGTGTTTTACTCATGCTGCCCCACTCAACTGGCATACATGTCAATGTATAAATATTTGCATTCACTTTCTATGTATCTATTGGTTATCGAAATTGAAAGAAATGTTTTTGTGATTTTTTTTATTCTTCTGTTCCAGAAAATCTCATCCTACGGAAATATTGCTCTTGATGTATCTAAAAGTATTCTAGTGTTTAATTTTATTATATCAACTTTACAAAGGAAAAACTCATAAATCATTATAGACATTTACTCTTGATCTGTTTAAATATTTTTTTTTTTAAAAAAAAAGTAATTTTTTTTTACATGTATCCAACCCAAAAGGTTTTAAACCTAGAGCACATTAGTAACATAAAGCTAAAGATCTTTTTTTTTAATCACTTTTTAAATTTTATCATAAAATGAATGTAATTATATAATCACTTAGTTCGAAAAACCTGTACCAGAGACCAAACATGCTTTTTCAAGCCACTTGCTTAAGATCTCCATGACTAGTACTGGGACTGACAAGGCTGATTTTTTCCATTCTCTTATTTGTAAATTAATAAATCTTCATATATACAGCAGATATAAAATAATCATATAGGAGATATGAATATTTATTTTTCACTTTTCATAAACATTTTTGACTTATATGATTCATGCTTGGATTAAGTATGCTACTATTCAGTTATATATATATTTTTTTTTTAATATACAGGCAGAATATGAACATCTCCAAGTGACATTAGATCCTGACATCTGTGCTATGGTTCAGAGTGATACTGATATACTAGTCTCTGATTCAGTAGGTGTGCAGGTCAGTTTTTACATTTGTGGTGTTCTGAAAATGTAAAATTTCTGCATGGTATACACTGTCTACCAATAATTGTCTGGACACTTCAGCATGTTACAAATGATACCAGTAGATGAACCCTAACATTGGGTTTGTCCACCTTTGACTTTGATCATCTACTGTACCCTTTGAGGGAGCCTTTCCACCAACGCACAGCAGACATCAGGGTGGAATGTGTCTCCATTCCTCAATCAAAACAGCATTGAGTTCAGTGACAGATCGAGGATGTGCTGCTCTGGACCTCAATCACTGCTCCAATTCATCCCACAGGTAATGGGGTTGAGGTCAGGACTCTGCACAGGCCAAGGCAGTCGTTTAACACCCATTTCTTCATATCATTCCATAACAGCTGCAGCTTGATAGTAATGGATCCATTCCATAAATTCCACATCACCTGATTATCCAGAATATCAAGGTATTCAGATGCATTCATGGAACCATGGACATCGACCAGTGGTCCCACTCCAAACCTGCTGAATGCACCCCACATTATTACTCCTCAACCACCAAACTTTACTGTGGGTACAACACACTGTGGTAACAAGCATTCACCAGGCTGCCTCCACACCACATCCTACCATCAGACTGGAAATAGGTGAATCTTGATTCATCACTCCAGAGTACCATTTTCCACTGGGCAATTGTCCAGTTCACACGCTCTTTGCACCAGGCCAGACGAGTCGTCTTGTTCATTGTTGTGATGTTTGGCTTGTGTGCAACTGCCCTTCCATGGAAATCCAGTAAATGGAGTTCTTTTCGTATGATATTAGTACTCAGCATGGCATTACTGGCGCTCTGGAACTCATCACGGATAGTCTGTGCTGATTGTAGCTGGGTTTTGCATGCTACCCATTTTAATACCCTCCTGTCTCTGTCAGTCCTTTTCAGTGGCAACCTTGAGTGTTTTCCTGAACTAGTGATGCCAGAATGTCTATTTGTTGATCACATCACCAACCGTTGATTTTGGATGTTCCAGTTGAGCAACAATAGCACAAATGGAGATACCAACAGTGTGACAGCCCATGATGACATCTCTCTCGAAGTCGTTGAGTTCACATCATGTTGCCATACCACACCTGTATTCAATTGGTACAATGAAATACTGTTTCCTATTATCTGTACACTGGTTTTTTATGTTATTAACAAACCTGAAATGTTCCATAACTTCAAATAACATGAGTGTCTAGACAATTATTGGTAGATAGTGTATTTTGGTACACAATAGCGACACCTGCAATATAATGACATAGTATTTTACTTCAAATATGATTTCAGTAGTTATGATATGCAGCTTTTTAATATTATAATGTTGTTGTTGTTGTTGTTTTTAAGAATAAAAAGAGCAGATGCTAAACAGCATACAGACAGCACTTGGTGAATAAAATTATGAAATTTGATACAAATTTTTCATTTGTAAGCCTGTGAAATATATACCAGCATTACATTTTGTTTTAAACAGCTGCAATTTCAGCAGTATAATTACTTTGTACAAACTTACACATACATTTTGGGCAGCTCTAAAAGTGATTCATGTGTTGTGCAATAAACAGAAGCACTTAACCAAGTATGGGATGAATCTGGCCAGACCTACTGTACGTGATACAAGTCATACCGTAGATCAGGGGTTCTCAACCTTTTCCAGTGGCGTACCACTATATTTAATTCAAGATATTAGATGTACCAGTAAGGCAGTGGCTCACGTACCACCAGTGGTACGTGTACAATAGGTTGAGAATCCCTGCTGTAGACGATTACTCAATTCAAGCATATTATGCCAAACTGTTTCATTTAATATTTTTCATTCTTCTGTTTACTCTTCCTTAATAATTTACATTCAACAATTTTTTTTTTTTTTGAACATTCATTACAAGAAAGTCATCTACTATCAGCAAAGGATGGACTCTATCTTAAATTTATTGCAAAATGTTGTAATTTAAAAATAATAATAGTAATACGAGGGTGGTCTGAAAAGTTCTCGCCCTAACAACACACAGTGCTCAGTACAGGGATCTATATTGTTTAACCTTTATATCAGTGGATTGCAGGGGAATATTCAGTTGTTTGTGGATGATGTGATGCTGGAAAGGATTATTAGTAATAGTGCTGATCTGGTAGACCTGCAAGAGTATTTGAATAAGCTAGACATATGGGCAAATGAATGGGGTGTTGGTTTAATGCAGCAAAATGTAAGGTCTTGAGGTTTGGGACATATCAATGGGATGCTGCATACTCTACTGGAGGAAGCAGGAGAGACAAGAGATCTGGGGTTGATGGTTGATATAACCTGAAATTTAGGGGACATATTGCAAAGGTGGTGAATGTAACACAGAGGATTGCTGCAATAATGAGAAGGACGCTGACCTGCAGAGATAGAAGAGTTATCATTCCATTGTATAAGACCCTGATCAGACCACACTTAGACTATTGTTCTCAGATTTGGTCCCCAGGATTTGAAGGGAATAAATTAACTGTGGAAAGGGTACAAAGGCGGATAACAAAGATGGTTTCAGGACTGTACAATGTCAGTTAGTTATGCGGATCGCTGAGGGAATGTGGACTGCAGAGTTTGGTGGATAGAAGGAAGAGGGGTGATATGATTGAGACTTTTAAACTGTTGAGAGGTGGTTACAGGTTTGACACTGGGGAGTTCTTTCACTTAGTTGAACAGCAGGAAGGAGTCATGACAAGGGGACATCCCTGGAAGTTATAAAAGGAAACTGTGAGAAAGAGGGTGAGGAGTGGTTTCTTTGCATGGAAGGTGGTTGAACCATGGAATGCATTACCTGATAGAGTGGTGAGAGCAAGAACGGTCAATGAGTTTAAGGAGTGGTATGATAGACTTTGTGTTTCCTAGGAAGGACCTCCCGGGATGAGTCTTCTGACTTCATGAAGACCTGAATAATAATAATAATAAATTCTTTTTATTTTTCAACATAATCTCCCTTAAGATTAATACATTTATTCAGTGATGCTCCAGCACCATTATCTCGTCCCTGTAGTGGTTCTCAGTAAGATCTGCAAAATATACCTCTACAGCTGCAATCACCTTTTGATTCGAAGAAAAACGCTGACCAGCGAGGAAGAGTTTTAGTTTTGGGAAGAGATAGAAGTCAGAGGGAACCAAATTTGGGGAATAGGGTGGATGTTCCAACGATTCATGGTATAGATCTCCTAATTTTCCCGTTGCCAAAACACTTTTGTGGGCAGGTGCATTGTCCTGATAAAAGATGATTTTTTTCTTTTGCAAACCGTGTCTTTTATCACGATTTTTTTATCTAGTCTGGTTAAAAGATCAGAATAATATTCCCTGGTTATTGTTTTACCCTTCTCGAGGGATACAGACAACACTTTTGCTTCAGACAGCTGTATAAAACAAACTACTTGATAGAATGACTTGCAATTTTATATGGATGCTTATGACAGATATACCGACTTAAAAAAAAAATCTTGTCGATAGTGTTGCCATCTGTGGTCGAGGCCGAGAACTTTTCAGACTAGCCTTGTAAGTACCGTCATTAGATTGTCAAATGAAGAAATACAGTCCCTTTCTTTATAATTTAAGTACCAGTCCATCTTATGACTTGTATTCTAAGTATTATGATTTAAACCTTTGTCAAACATGTCAACTTCATATTGAGTCTCTGGAGGTCTCTGATAATAAAATGAGCTTTAATAACTATAAAATAAAAAATCAACTAAAATAAATTTAATTAATGCTTTTGTTTTTTGGCAAAGTCATATTGCCATCTCAGGGAATAAAAAAGCATAAGATACATACATGCAAGGCACTACACTAAGTAATGAATATGAAGCATGTCAATGGAGAGTAGGCCTAAAGTCCCAAATAGTGGGCTCTATTAGGCTGAGATGCGGAGGATGAGGGCTTCACCAATTTGGGACAGTTTCGTGCAGTCAAATTTGTTGAGGTTAGGATAATTTCATAAGGCAGAAGCAGATTCAAGGAAAAGTCTTTCGTATTTATATTTGAAATAAAGCATGGTTGGCAAGTTTTGAGTGTCTATAGTGATGGAAATGAATATAGGCCTTATGTTCAGCAATTCTGATGTTGGCTGTCCAGCCTGTTTGGCAATTGAGTAGGATAGTTTATTACAAGGGACCTAGTAGATCTAAAGACTGTGGCTGGTCTTTGATTGAGCTGATAAGGGATGCTACTTTTTTATATTGTCTATAAGTAGTTGAAAGGTTTTATTTTTTAAGATTTTTTGTTAGCCCACTAGAGGGCACTATTTAGGACATTAGGCCTACTCTTCAGTTGACATGCCTCATTACTTAGTATAGGCCTGTGTATGTTTATCTTATGCTTTTTATTCCCTGATGATGGTAATTTGATTTGGCTGAAATATAGGAAGTATTTATTTTAGTTAATATAGCAATCTATATTGTAAGCATTACCACCAGATAAAGCTCTTTGGTTGGAAAATCCTAGTTAGAATGCAAAGAACCTTCATCGGGTCATTTAGCTGATCTCATAGAGGTGCAAGGGTTTTTCCTCTCAGAACAATTTTTCATCCTGCAGCGGGGTAAATATTTTTATCAATAAGACAAAAATACGTTATAACCAATAGTAACATGGTTTCATAATATGGTACCGAATGCCAGGTATCCTGGCCATTTATCATCTTATGATAAATAAATAAAAATATTAATAATAATAATAATGGAAAAATTTTGCTTAATTTTCTAGAATAAAGACACTGTTTTGATGAAGTTATTAAATACAAGTTTCAGAGGTAATAAAAATTTATTGAAAACTGTGTCTTTAAAAATGTAGAGGATAGTAGAGCAAAGTCGGCCAGCTTAAGATCACAGTCCTGCATACTTTGGAGGTCTTAAAGTAGCTTTTTTTTAAAAAAAAAAAATGTTTTAAGCGGGGTTTCCAGATTATCTTGCCCATAGCTGACATATTACATGTTCTATAAATTTCCATTCTTTCATTATAAAAAATGGGGATGGGGGAGTGGAAAGAAAACAATTACATGGTGAAAGTATGACCACTTTCAACAGAATAGAATTTTAGAAAGCTTAAATGTCAATGAAGCATTTCCTATAAGAAGGAAATATTACTGATGGTACACATTTACTATAAATTGGTGATTTCATTGAACATTGTCAGGCACTAATCTTTGTAATGGTGAAAGAAGTTGATCTGTTCACAGTTTAGCTATGGTTTGGGAGTAGAACTTTTTATGCAGTCCAGTGTAGCTGATTGATAATGTTTTAACCTGCTTTTAACATTACATTCTACTGATATACATGTTTTCTTCACATAATGGGAGTAAATTAGATAAGCATGTAATGGTGAGTCGAGGCATTTTTTCATTCAAGATGTTCATGGGACAGAAATTTCTTTCAGCTTCAGTTTACATTTTTTTGTTGTTGTTCATATTCTGATAAAAGTTTTGA
The DNA here is from genome assembly GCF_054136105.1 of Typopeltis vanoorti. Lineage (NCBI taxonomy): Eukaryota > Metazoa > Arthropoda > Arachnida > Uropygi > Thelyphonidae > Typopeltis > Typopeltis vanoorti. The sequence goes on along the minus strand of NC_143573.1, from coordinate 78,827,101 downwards.
CTCATGTTGTTCTATATTAATCAATAAAATCTCTAAAATTATTTAAATTAGCCTCATATTTTATAATTTTTATGAAGTCCTTCCAGTTTATCTTCTCCTTCTCCCCATGGAGAAAGAGTATTTTCTGAATAGGAAGAATTCAGATCAAGTGCATTAAAGAGTTCTAAAAATTTAGTAGGAGATAAATTGTTCTTTGTAAAATCCTTTTTAGAGTTTATTTGATTGTTTATTTGAAGAGATGAGCATCCATGAATTTGATTAAACCATAAATTAATTTCTCTTTTGGAAAACTTAAATTTTCATTACTCTTTAAATGGAGTAACTTTGAAGAAGCTGCTATTCCATATGACAAACCAATTATATTTTAAAACATATCTTGTATTTAATATTATCATTTCTTAATTGTTTGTTCAGATATTGTGATTCTTTTGTAATGCATTTAAAGTAATGAAAATTGCTTTCAGATGCTAAATCTATTTATGAAATTTTTTCGTCATACATTATGAAATTCCTGATACATACACTCAGGGGCTGTATACAGAAAACTGTTGATATTATGTGTTTACATAATTATTAACTTTCTCTCAGTTCTTTTCCTTCATATTAGTCTGTTATTTGTCAGTACTCCAATATTGCCACATCTTGTACTTCAGTCTTCTGAACCCTTTAAATTGCATCATTCCATGTACATCTTGGTGTTTTTTTTTTTTCTCCTCCTATCCTGGCAGTATGCACTTGTTTTGTTAATTATCCTCTCCCATTCTCTTTCAGTGATCATACCACTCCCTTAGATTACTTCTTCTCACACATTTTTAAATGCTAAAATGCAAAGTTCCTTCCTAATATCTTCATTTTTAATGTGATTCTGCCACCATTGGCATGTGGAGTATCCACATTTTTGTTTTTTTTATTAGGTGACTTATGTATTAAGAAATAAATCTTAATACAGATTTATTTCTCAAGAATTGGAGAAGAAATGGAGTTAATTAAATGTAGGTTTCTTCCTCCCACCCCTCCATTTACCATAATGTAATAGTTTCTTTTATTACTCTGTTGTGGAATTTAATGTGTAAATTTAATGATATTTAGTATTATAATTAAATTCACTTATTTTTTTCTCCACAAAGGGAATAAAATAATAATATGTAATTTATTTTGTAAAATGTTGTTGTTAAAATGGTTTGTAGTCTTAGTTTATGTTGTAAAGTATTGCTAACTTTGGCAATGGGTAACAACATGTGGACTTCAAGATGTACATAGTTCAAGTACTGTACTACATTTTTGCCAATACCAACAGTTTGAAGTTGGTGTGTGCATGCACCAATGAAAGAACAGTGTGAAGAGAGAGAGAGAAGAGGAAATATGACTGGGTAATATGTTTAAAATGGGTAGCCATTTTGACAGAAGAAAGAATTATGAGAATGTATTCAGAGACCTATAGATATATCTGAAAGTACTGATTTCTTTCAGCTGATCTAAGCCACCAGAAGATAATCTAGAAGAAAGCCTCAAATATTGTTTTTGTTATAAAGGAAAATACAGTAGCTCAACTTCAGGAATGGGGGAAATCCATCACAAGGTTTGTCTACTGTTTGTTTATTTAACCCTGCATTTGTTCCTGTCAGTGGATGAAATGAAGATAAAACATTTTATCTCAAGTAGAAATTTTCTGTGTGTGTTTCTTCTAAACTGGTATCATAGTGTGTGTTGCAGAATACTGACGACATGAAGAAAACTATTATTCAAACAATGATCTAAATTCATCTGATGAAGATTATGTTTAGAAAACTGTGGAGCAAACAATTAACTCTAATGTATTTTATTTTCATGTTCAGCTTACTGGAGTAAGGTAATTCTTCTGAGAATTATTAGTGCTGAAGCTACAGAGGTAGAATGAATTTCTGTTTGTAAAGAGTTGTTAACTTTGAGCCAGTGTAAAAAGATTCCTTATTTTAACTGATTATATTAAAAGGTTATAATGTTGGTTAATTCTAGAGAGGATTTTTTTTTTTTTTTTTTTTTTTAATTCCTGAATTTAAATTCAAGTCTGTGAGTGTGAGAGAGAAAGTGTGTCTCTTACAGCATTCTTTATCTTCTTCTTCTTGGCTTCCCATATTAGGTAATTGTTTGCCCATAACATTTTCAAGCATTTAAAAGATATTCTGACCATCTCCTCCTGGGTCTTCCTCTTGATCAGTGTCCCTTTGTTTTATATTTCCAGGCAATATTTGGCCATCTGTCTTCATTCATTCTTTCTTTCTACATGGCTTTTTGCAGTTCTTTCTATAGTTTGTGATGTCCTCTGTTACTTATGGTTAATTGTTTTCTTATTTCTTCATTTCTTATCATATCTATTCTTTTATATCCTGTGGGTGGTCTTAGGGACTTCATTTCTGCAGCTTCCACTTGTCTTTTATCTCGTTCTCCACAAGTCCATGTTTCACTGCCATATTTCAGAATTGGTTTGGCTATTGTTTTATATAGTTTTATTTGGGTTGTTCTAGACATCTGTTTACTGAAGTGTCTGCTCAAAGTTCTAATGACTGCTAGGAATTTTTGCTTTTTTTATGCAATGTCAATTTCTCCATCGGGACTTATGTAACTTCCTATATATTTAAATTTGTTCATTGTTCTATTACTTTGTTGTGGATTAGTTTACATCTTTTAATTTTTTTTACCTTGAAATGCTATTGATTTCGTTTTATTTATTGAGATTTTAATGTCATACTGTTCTATTGTTTTTCAATATGTGTAGATTTTTCTGTAATTGGTCTTCATTTTCAGCAAAAATAACTTGATCATCAGCATACAAAAGCTGTTTAATCCTTTATTTCCTATTTTTATTCCCATGATTTTGTTTTTCTTCCACTCTCTTGAAATTTTTTCCACACACATATATATATATATATATATATATATATATATATTGAAGAGTATTGGTGATAATCCACTTCCTTGAATGAAACATCTATTGGTTTTAATTTTGTTCGTTATTTCATTATTAACTTTAATATAACTTTCTTCCATTATATTTCCTATTGCTTTGGTGGTTTGAGGTGGAGCTTTCAATTCACTAGTATATTAATTAATTGTCATCTGTTAATTTGATCGTATGCTTTCTCATAATCCAGGAAGGCCATGTGTTGGCAGGTTATTAAATTCTATTCTTTTTTTCTATAATTTGAGTGTAAATGTGGGATCTGTGCAGGATTTTCCTGTCCTAAAGCCACATTGTTGTTCTCCAGTAATTTCCATGGCTCATAGTGTTGATTTACTTTTAATTATATCTAGGAATATTTTATAGCACATATTTAATAGAGATATTCCTCTGTAGTTTCTGCAATCCTTTCTGTTTCCTTTTTTGAATATGTTTATGACTATTGCTGTCTTCCATTTTTGTGGGATGTTTTCTTCTTCCCATATTCTGTTTAGGAATTTAATTAATCATAATTAAAATGGTTTAGAGCTGTATTTGTATAGTTCTGAATTTATTCCATCTTCTCCTGTAGCTTTTCTATTTTTTAATTTTTCCAATATTTTCTTTAGATCATTAAACTGTATTTGTCTTCATTTGTTTGTTGACTTATTACTTGTTTTATTTCAATTTTATTATTATTGGTTAGAAGCTGGGTGTAGTGATTGGTCCATTCTTTTGGGGAGGGCCCTTCTAATCTTCTTCATGTAAATAATTATCTTGGTTTCCTAATTTCTATTGTCGGAAAAACTTCACCTTATCACTATTTAGCTTATCTAGCCTGTTTTTACTCTTAAGTCTTCAGGTGATCAGTAGCATGCCTCGTGGTTCTGTTCTTGGGTGCCTACTGTTTAACTTATTTTTTATTTTATTTATTTATTTTTTTTTTTTATAAGCCTACATATTCCCCACTGCTGGGTAATGGCCTCTCCCATTACTGGAGGTTTTGGGTCTAATTCTCCCATGGGGACCCATTCCATCTTAGGAGAGTATTTATACACTTGTACGAAGGTAAAAGACAATCACAAACATCCATGCCACAGCAGGAGTCGAACCTGCAGCCTTTTAGCTGGAGAGCAGATAAGCTAACCACTTGGCCAACCAGGCTGGCAAAACACACATACAACACACTTTTAAACAAAATGAAGGTAAACAGAAATGTTTACTGTTCTTCCATTTGCAGTCATCTGTTCACCCATTCCCCTAATTTTTCTCAGAACACTCAAATTTGTGATCTCTTTTATCAAGTGTTTTGTTTTTATTCATATCTCAGATCCATAAATTGAAATTGGTTTGAACACTGTTTATTGTAGTATAGCTAGTTTGGTGTTTTAATTAATTTCTCTTATAACCATATCAGTTTCTTCAGTTGACTTCCCAACATACAATCTTTGCTTATTCTGTTATCTCTATTTAATTTCCAATTTTCACTAAAAATTGTGCCTAAATATCTAAAATGTTTTACTTGTTCTGTAGATTCTCTATTCAGAATGCAGCTGATATTTTCAATGTTCCTATCTATTTTCAAACTCTTAAGTATGACATCATTATCAAATTCCTGATATATATACCCTTAAGGAGTGTACAGGATATGATAGTATTACATGAAAAATTACATCATTACTAACTTCCTATCTACAATTTTCCTCCAAATCAGTCTGTTACCTGTCAAGACTCCAACATTATCAGATCTTATATTTCTATCTTCTAAGGCACCTTTTACTGTATCAATCCACCTATATCTTGGTCTTCCTCTGGGTCTTTTTCCTTCCAACCTGGCAGAGAATACTTGTTTTGCTAATCTTTCCTCTCCCATTCTGTTTAAATGACCATGCTACCTGAGATTAGTTCTGCTAACGCATTCCTAGGTACTCTGAGTATGACTTGTATTGAATTTATTTAGGAGTATAACCTCATCTGCATGAAGACCAGCGAGGTCATTATGATTAATCTCACTGTCTTTCATAATATGATCCATATGCATGATGACTAACAGTGGAGATAGTGGACACCCTTGTCTTCCATCTGATTCTTCACCAAACCTGTATCTCCTTTAATTCCAACTTCTGACTTACAAACTCAGATACACAGAATGATGAAAATTAAAGTATCCCAATAAATTAAAGACTTAATTCTGTATGTTAGTCAAGTAAATAATAGTTTAATATCCTATGTTTCACTGACTAATATCTGTCGGCATTTTCAAAGGATACACTGGTAAGCAATAGAAAGTAACAAAAACTAGGAAACTAACCGACAATTCTAAAAATTATATAAAGTTATCACTGTGCGTGATACAATGATATAATACGCGTGTCGCAAGTACAATGTTTTATTTGTGGAGAAATGTATTGTAATTTTCATGAAAGTTCATTTCTTTTTGGTTAAATGATCTGATTAGAGTTTTCCATATATCTGGTAAGATTAGGCCTTGATTCTTATTTAAGTTACCTGTTGAATGGATGACTGTAGCAGCTTCTTTGAATGTTCTGGAATTGTAGTTCTCTTCTATGTAGAGCATATGACTCATATCCCATTCAATATTATGGTTGGTAGAGGCAAAGTGGGAAGAAAGGCCTGATATATCTTGTCTGGCTGCAAAACTTTGCAGGAATACATTGTGCATCATGTGGAAACAATATCTGAAGGGGGGGAGAGTTCCAAAATTCACCACCAGGAGGTGTCATCAACATTAAATGCATGGAAGAATTTGCATATCATGCAATTTGGCAGGTGCCAGGAGAGTTTAAAAAGATGGACATGGGATTTTTCCCTTCATTCTGGTTGTTAATACCATCCACAATGACAGCACAAACCTTGCTCCAACATTCTTTGCTTGTGATGCTGTACTACTTAAACTTAATATTCTTAAGTGATATTGCTTGTGAAGCTTAAACAATTGTGATGCTGTCGCTGCACTCTGTGAATTTTGTCACCTGAAAAAATGTCGACAAGGTCCACTGTATTCATGTGCTCTATGATGAATGATTAGTCATTTTGAGGAAATGGGATCACTGGGAGTTACACTTGGCAGAAGTTGCAAACCAAACCAATAAGTTCACAAGTGGATTAATGATGCCCAAAAAATTATATTCTTTGTTTCATCCTTTATCCAAGTGTAAACAAAGTTTGTGTGTGAAGCAACTTCACAACTGGGATACTTGTATATATATGCTAATGACTTCACATCTATTGCCTTAGTATCCCATAATGCAAGGCACACATATCCTTACAGACATGTATAATGCTATGCATTATGGTAAGGGCCACTACCTAGACCAGTTTAGGCCTTTACTGATGCCTCATCAGTGGAAGATCTTCATTACTTCAACCATAGTCTCTTCTGGGTAATGGCTCTTCCCATAATGCATAGCATTATAGGATACTAAGGCAATCGATGTGAAGTCATTATCCTCTATATATAAGTCACCCAATCATGAAGTTACCTCATGTGCAACCTTTGTTTGCTTACACTTGGATAAGGAATGAAACCAAGAATATAATTTCTTGGCATCTTTAATTTATAACAAGTCAATGAAGTTGCTAACAGCATTGGTTCCTGAAGTGCATGTGCTGTATCATGACATATCCATGTTTCTGGATACAGCATCTTCCACAAAATTTTCAGACAGCTGTCTGAAAATCCCTCATTAATTAAGGAATTACTGTAGTCTCACGTTCTACATTTTCTCCATTCATCATCACTTAAACACTTCCTAGTTTCCTGGAGATTCTCATCACTTTTGTTTTCTTGTGTTAATTTTCATACCTTGGTAGTATAATACAAGAAAATGGAAAATGTGACATGGAAATAAAAGAAAGAATTAATAAAGAGAAATATGCATTTTATAGTAAGAAAAATTTGTTTATTAATAAAATGAATAAAACTTGAAAGAAAAGGCTTATTAAGTGATTTGGAGTATAACTTTACATGGGTCAGAAACATGGGCAATTGGGAAGAAAGATGCTAAAATGTTGGAGGCATTTGAAATAGAAATATGGTTATGGAGAAAATAAAGTGGACTGAAAAAATTACTAATGAAGAAGTATTACAAAGAGTTGAAGAAGAAAGGAATTTTTCTAAAGACCATAAGACAAAGAAAGCATAATTGAATAGGACATGTATTAAGAGGAGACAGCCTATTGAAAAGAATGATATAGGGGAAAATTGAAGGAAAGCGACCAAGAGGATGGAGATGACTAATGATGCTTTATGATATAATGGGCACAAGAGGATATCAAGCAATGAAGGAGGAAATTGGAGGAAGAGAATTTGCTGAGATACTGTTGAACCTGTCAAGAGAACACTAATGATGATGATGATAGATTATTTATTGCTTGATATGATCCTGTTTTATACCCTATAATTGTATTATTTTGAACAGCTTTTTCCTTGGAACGTGTGTGTGTCTTTTCCAGGTCTACAAAACTTAAATCCGTTTTATATTCCCATGGTTTCTCAATTATAGCATTTTTTTTTTAATTTTAAATTGAAACCATCATCATTCATCTTATTCATTGAAAAATAGCTATATAATGCAGGATCATGCTCTCTGAACAGGAAGTGCAGTGTGAAAACTGTATGTTGCTTATCTAATTCCAAGAGCTGTTCCAATTTTAGTAATTTTACTTTCAATATTTTTATTGCTATAGAGTTTCATTTATACTGGTTTTTTGACTGGCTTAATGCAGAATAAAGTACCCAAAAAAAGTTTTTAAATAATTTATTTCTATTATCTCATTGATGCTATCATCTAACAAAGCTGGTTTAACCAGTGACAGATAATTATATTTGGAAAATTGTTTAACAGGTTGGTTGCTCCACTAGATTTAATGCTTGGCATAATATTAGGATGAGAACAACATGCAGTTAAATTTCTTTTAACATAGTATATATATATATATTCTTTGGGAATCCATTATTCTTCGGAAAGTGTATTATAGCTATATATATACTGCATTTGCCTTTAAGTGATGCTAATTCTTAAAGAGCTATGAAAATGAAAAATGTTCATGATGCATGTTCATTTCACATATAATATAAGAACTCTTTTGCTAGCAATAGTTGATGCTTCATAAGTTATCATGCTGAGTTTGCATTTATTATTTATCATTTTCTTAAAAAGGTTTGCCTTCTTTTCTTTGATATGTCAATTTCAGTAGTTGTAAACATTGTTTAATTTTTGTAACTATCTGATCTGATTTTCTCTTTCAGTCGTTTCCAACTGTAGGTGACTTTGTAGGCATTGCCCACAAAGTATTCCTGGTGAGCTTTTTACAGGGTAGTTCACCATTGCTTCCCCCCCCCTCCCTCCCAATTTTATCCAGGCTCGGGATCAGCATATGGCTGTGACGTATTCATGACTGTAATTCATGTGTGTTCATGGAGTTGGTTTGCCTGTTCTGAGGGAAGAAAAACCCAAGTTTCCGGGTGAAAAAAGCCCCTACCTCTGTATGAGACCAGCTAACTCACCTTTAGTCGAAAGAGACCAGATAAAGGTTCCTCACGTCACTGATGGGAATCAGACCCAGGTCTTTCCGACCAAAGGGCTTCGTCTATACAGACTGAGCTACAGAGGATCTCTTGTAACTATCAGGTAACCAAAAAAAGTTTGTGCAGTTTTTGGTAGAGTTCACTGTAATGACTGGTTTTATTTTGTAGTGGTTTGCAGAGTGCAATTTTGTATGTGCATCATAAGGCACAGATGTCAGTCAGTCGGTGCACTCTAACTTGATGTGTACTCTTTTTCTGTGACTTTGCTTTACGAGTTTAAACTCGTAGCATAACCAAGTGAAAAAACTTCCATAAACTTATTTCTAATCCAGAGAATTTTAATAATAGGGTGTTGACACCCTTTGACAACTTGTATATGTAAATATGACTTCTCCATTACTTCCACCTTAGTATCATCACCTCTGGGTCTGGCTCCCACTGATGAAACCTCAATAAAGGTCGAAACCGGTCTGGATAGTGGCCCTTCCCTTAATGCATAGCATTATATATGTCTGCAAGGAGATGTGCTTTGCATTATTGGAGATACTAAGGCAAGTGATGAGAACTTATACCACCTTTACCACGAGTTGCCCCAGTCCTGAAAGTACTTCAGGTGCAAACTTTGTTTGCTAACACTTGGATAAAGGATAAAATCCAATATATAATTAGTAGCATAGCCAAGTGAAAAAACTTCCATAAAAATTAATTTAAACTCAGTTCAAAGGCGCCCGTAAAATATGTGTATCATTTGGAAAAGATGCGGTAGCAGACCATACACTCACCACCTCTTAACTCTGAATGTTCTGGATGCAGTTTGTGTCTTATTGATTATGAAATGGTTTAAAAAATTTGTTTCTGGTGATGAATCACTTGAAGATGCACCACATTCAGGAAGAGACCTTCCATTATTGATAATGAAAAATTACGTGCCACTGTTGAAAATAATTCAAGATTAACATGTTCAAGAACTTTCACAAATGTTTAACGTGAGTGGTGAAAAAATTCGTTTACACTTGCATCAACTGGGAAAATCATGGAAGCTAAAGGAATGTGTCCCACTTGCATTATCAGATGACAATAAACTTCAAAGGCTATCAATATGTTCTTCACTTCTTTCACGTCAAAAAAAACTAGCTGTTTTTGGATTACTTGCTCACTTGTGATGAAAAACGGATCTTGTACTCTAACAGGAAGTGAACTTTTCATTGGTTGTTACCAAACAATTCAGTACCACACACTTCAAAGGTACTGCTTCATCCCCAGAAGACTATGCTTTGTGTGTGGAGGACTACAGCCGATATTGTCCACTAGAAGGCCAAACAATTATAGCCAAGCTTCCTGCACATGCTTGAGTTGCATCGAGCATGTGCAGGATGCGGTACTTCAGAAACAGCCAGGACTAGTTAATCAGAAGAAAGTGCTATTCTTAGAGGATCATGCAAAACTTACCCATGAAAAGATTTGGGCTTTAGGATGGGAGATATTCCCTTGTCCTCCATATTCTTCTGACATTTCTCCAAGCAATTATTGCCTCTTTTGGCACTAGACAATCACATGCAAAATAGACTGTTCTGCAGTGAAACAGATTGAAGCAGAGGTTGCTAGGTTTATTACTTCTAAAGACAAAACATTTTATAAAAGTGGAATTTATAAATTTATCACAATGAGAAATTTATATCTCATTGTGAAAAGTTGTAGATTTTGAAGGTGTTTATTTTATTTAATGAATAAAACATTTTATGAAAATTTCTGCATTTTTCATAATGAATTTTTCATAATTTTCATTATGAAAAACTGCATGAACTTTTTTTGTTACCTGATATAAAAATGCAGTCATGTTGGATATTGGTCTGTGCAAAATTATAAGGATATATATGAGCATTATTTTATATATCTATAAAATAAAAGCTAGAATATACTTATGTGCTGCATACTTTTTTATTGTAATGAAAAATGCTAATAAACTTATTCACTAAAGAATCATGTCAGTACTATTTCTTGATGGACACTGTGAGCATTTCACAGTATTCAGAAACATACACATAACTAAATATGCTCAAAATTAAGTAACTGAGCTTTAATGCAATGGAGAAAAGGTGAAATGAAATTAGACCATATATAATGAACAATTTGCTTTTCTTTATGTTGACATAATCCTTTAAACATTGTTAATATAGATATATAAATATTAAGACATATAAATATTAAATTTTTTCTTCCATTCTTTTCTCTATTGAGATTTTTCAGTCTGATCCGGATTCCCATCTCATCTAAGTCTTCTTGAATATTATCCTCCTAATGTTGCCATGGTCGTCGTCTTCTTCTGGGTCACTTATCATCAGGCCTCATCTTGAAATCTTGTTTAGCCATTCTCTTCTCACCCATTCTTTCTACATGTTCAATACATCTCAATCGGGAAGATCTAATTTCACTAATTAGTAGTGGTGTAAAGTCATTGTAATTTTTGCCTATGTTGCCAAAGACTTTTCCTAAGAATTTTATTTGCAAAGATCTGTGTGGCTTTTGCATCTTAGTCTGTTATGCGTCAAGTTTCTATTCCACACAAAAACAGTGCGAGTCTAATAATCATCTTGTACAGGGTGTTCGGGATAAATTTGACATATTTATAATTAATTATATTTTTCCGTAAGTTACATGTATTAACACACACTTCTCTTCATTTAAAATTTTGACCCTTCTTCATTCATATACAAGATGTCAGAAAGGATGGATAGCTGGAACCCACCTGAATCATGGAAGAGAATAACTTGTATCATGATGATTCGTGCCCGCCATCAAAATAAGGATATTACGACTGCTGCCCAATGCTCCCTGAATACAGTAAAAACAATCAGGCATGAACTAGAGACTTGCAATGGTGACTACGAGGATGTAGCAAGAAGAAAGATCCCTAGCAGACGATCTGATTGCGTTCGTACAGCAGAATTCCTCGCAAATCTGCAGGAACAGGTGTTGAAGAACCCTGGCATTGGAATTCGGGCTTTGTTCGTGGAGTTGCTAACTGTAGTCAAGCCCTGGATAACAAGGGTAGCCAATGGTAGGCCGTATGTATGGCAGCAGGATTCGGCCCCTTGCCACACCTCTGGGAAAAGTCAAAAATGGTTGTCTGAAAATTTCTACAACTTCACCAGTCCAAATGTTTGGCCTCCAAACTCCCCAGACCTTAACCCCATGGATTATTTTGTATGGGGCGCAGTTGAAAAAGACACCAATCGCACTTCCAGTAATACAAAAGCCCAGTTAATGGATAAAATTAAAACAGTTTTTGCGGCCCTTCCCAGGGAGACTGTAGCATCAGCTTGTTCGAGGTTCCGAAGCAGAATTGAAGCTGTGATCGATGCTAATGGTGGTTATTTTGAGTAAATCTTGTTGATAGTATTGTAATTAACTCTGCCTGTAATGTTTTTTTGTCAATTCATTAAATTTAATAGATACAAAGAAGATTTTCTTTTTCCTTACGAAACTGTCAAATTTATCCCGAACACCCTGTATATTTCTATTTTATCTGCTTGAAAGGATTTTGGAATATAATAAATTATGTAATGAATGATAAAATCTATTAAAAGCATGTATCCCATCTTGTATTTCTCTACTAATTTTATTATCTTGAGTAATCAATATTTCAAAATATTTGAAGGAAGTGGCTTTTTAAATTTTCAGGTTATTGGTAGTAAACTGATCATTTGGCTATTATGAGATATCCTGAGTTCATTTAATACTCACTGACCTTCTTTATGAATGCTGTCATATGCTTTTTTCAAATCTATAAATATGAACAGGCTGATTATATTCCCTTTTTTTTTTCTCTGAAATTTGTCTTAATGTAAACTTTAATTTAAAAATATTAAAAATTATTAATTAAAACTTAAAAGTTGCCTTAATGTAAAAATATTAAAAATGTAGTGTCAGGTGTGGACTTATTTCTTCAGAATCCTGCTTAATATTCACCTTTGTTTTCTTCAGCATATGATTAAGATTTAATATTGTTGGATTTAATATTCACTTAATTTATATAATTTTGCATCACCGAACTGGAGCCTTTTGGCTCTTTATTTTAGTAAATACTTTACGCACCGACCGAGAGTTCGCTTACGGAAAATACACCTCTCCGACACTTCGAGTTTCGTAGTGCTGAGAGTTTTTGCTCTCTTAGGTTTCTTCCAGAATTTTGCTCCCGCTGAGGGGGGGGGGGGATTTTGGGTGGTTTACCTGAGAGAGCATTTTGAGTCTTTAGGGAAAGGGTGTTTTCTGGCGTAGCCCGTGAGAGGCTTTGTTGGTGGATGCCTTTCCCTTGAATATGAGCGGTTCTGCTCGGTGGTAGGGTGAGCCTGTCACTGAGTGGAACCAACGTCGAGTTGGACAATCTTTCGGTCACTTGTAGGGAGTGGTCTGGGGGGGGGAGATTTTTAGAGACCTTTACTTAAAAGTGTCTCTGACAAAAACCAATGAGTTTGAAACAGCTGTCAGACCAGTGAAACCTTATTAAAATGGACCAATAGTAGGCTAATATACGGGTGCTTCAGCATGCGTGCTTGCTATTAGGTTCAGCTAGGGCAACTCGTAGTATGGTGGCTAGTGTATTCCCACAAGCTCTCTGGTCAACATTAAGGGAAGGGGCACTACCCAGACCAGTTTTGACCTTTATTGAAGTCTTGTCAGTGGGAGCCAGACCCAGAGGTGGAGATACTAAGGTGGAAGTAATGGAGAAGTCATATTTACCCATACGAGTTGCCAAAGGGCGTCAACTTATCTGTAATCCAGACAATTTTAATAAAAGGGTATCACAAAGGTGTGATACCCTTTGACAACTCGTATAGGTAAATATTACTTCTCCATTATTTTCACCATAGTATCACCACCTTGGGTCCATTCCCACTGATGAGACCTCAGTAAAGGTCGAAACAGTCTGGATAGTGGCCCTTCCCTTAATGCATAGCATTATACATGCCCACAAGGAGATGTGCTTTGCATTATTGGAGATACTAAGGCAAGTGATGAGAACTTATACCACCTAAGTACTTCAGGCACAAACTTTGTTTGCTAGCACTTGGATAAAGGATAAAACCCAATATATAATTAGTATCATAGCCAAGTGAAAAAACTTCCATAATCTCTATTTCTCTTGTTCTGTATTCACCATTTATTGATATCCTCACACTCTTCCTCTAACCTTTTGATTTATCTTCTTCTAACCACCTTCTTCACTTCATTGTATTTTTCTCTATACTGGTCTTCCATTTCACAGAGATCTCTCTTCTAGGCTTTAATGTTCTTTTTTCTTGAATTATCTTTAACGTCTCCTTTGAGATTCACCTCTTCTTTGGCTTTTCTGTCTCCTGGGCTGTTTGTTCCTCTGCTCTCTTGATTGCAGACACCACTTTGTTGTTTCTGTACTCCAGTTCCTTTTCCATAAGGGAATTCAGTTGTCCCTCAAGCACTTTCCTATATATTTTTCCTGTGATTTCTTCTCTGTGACCTCATGTCTCTCTGATCCTGGGACTGCACCTTCACTTGAGTTTCAACTTGCTATGTTCAACACTGCTGAACTGATATGGCCCATCTCTTGCTTATGAGTATCATGTCTAGTATGTTTTTATAGGAATATCCCAGGGTTAAATATTAAACTGAAATGTATGAAAACACATTTAAGAGCCAGTTTGCAAATTCCAGAAAAAAATTTTTAAAAATGGCTCTCACAAAGTAGACTTCCTCTCATGGCTGTTCAATGTTTAAACTTTCTCACTAATATATTGTGAAACTATTTGTGCTCTATAGATGCTGGTTAGCAAACCAATGGAATAATAGCAGTTAAATAAATATTTATTTATTTTGTTCTTGTGGTATTCTGATTTATAACACAAAACCTCAAATAAATATTAGTGACTCTTATGGAGAGTAATTGTTTATTGAAGGTTGCTCTTTATAAGAGATTAACCAATCTTACAATATTGTGCTTGACAACCCCATAGTTTTCTCTTCTTGGGTTAATTTTCATGTGTACCTTTTCCTGATACAAACGAACCGCATCCATTGCCTCTTCAGAAGAAAGCTGCTTAATTGATGATGCATGTCTCACTGATTTCCTCAGTCACTTTCCCATAGACACTGTGTTGCTGCATTATGTCTTTCCCTGTAAGTATTTCCGTGGGCATTGTTCCACAGAATAGGTCACTACCATCCCTCTACCTTCCTTAAATTATGTATGAACATGAGCAGCTACTAGTGAACACTTATATACAGTTCAGCTCTAAACTTATTAAACCAACTTTTCATCCTCCTGCTTCATTCCCTACATCTTTGCTCTTTGGAACAGTCTCCCCCCCAATGCTGTTTTCTCCAATGATTGCAATCCTCAGCTCTTCAGAAAACACATCAGCAAATTTTTTTATTCTCTCTAATCACTTGCCCATACATGACACTGTTGTTGCATTGATCTTGGAACCTCTCCTGTGTGGAGAGGTCACAAAAAAAATTAAATGTTATTATTTAACATTTAATTTAAAAAAATAATAAAATTTATTTTATTTTATTAAAAAATAATAATAAAATAATAAAATGATGTATCAGTGTTTAGTACATATGAACATGAAGGTT
Source organism: Typopeltis vanoorti (assembly GCF_054136105.1). NCBI lineage: Eukaryota > Metazoa > Arthropoda > Arachnida > Uropygi > Thelyphonidae > Typopeltis > Typopeltis vanoorti. The sequence goes on along the minus strand of NC_143573.1, from coordinate 78,812,018 downwards.
GTCTAACATCAAGGTGATGATGATATGACATGACTACTTCTGTATATATATTAAATTCAGTGTTCCAAGTATCAGTTTCATATTATTTTCAGAATTAATGATTAAATCTTAATTTTTAAAACTTTAATCCTGTTATAATTTTATTTGATTTATTTATTTATCTTTTTATTATTCTTTTCTTCCTTAATTAAGAGTTAATTAAAGAAGAAAATAAAAAAAAGAAAAGGTTCCTTAATTAAGGAAATTTTGTTTCAAAAAATGTTTTTCAAGGATGATCCCTTTTTTTTTGAAGTAGAATTGTCTGCATTACAGTTCTGGCAAGGCATGAAAACTGAATAACAAGACTGATGACAGAATATCACTTTATTGAAACAATATTTATTACCTTTAAAGTAATTTTCCTTAATAGCCCACCCCCTATGGTACTAAAATATTGTAGGTTTACAACCTTTCATGGGTGAAAGTCATACAAAAAATAAATAAATAATTAAAAAATAGAGTGTCTGTTGCTTGTTTTGTCATTGACTTCCTTTGCTTGATAAGACTAAGGTTTGGATCCTGTACAGGATATGAAAAATGTATCAGATTAGATTAGGTTATCAGGGCTTTCCAGTTGAAAGTGAGTTTGGTCTCATATGGAGGCAGCAGAGTTTTTTATCCACAAAACAAGCAAACCAGCCAGAATAATATGCACAATTGACAGTCATAATGTATTATACAGATAGGATTAACCCCCTACCAAAGCATTAACATATTCATGTAGGGCTTTGCCTTGTGTATTAGGCAGGAACTTGCTTGCCTCATTTGAGCATCCCTCCAGCATTGAGCAGGTGCATTTTTTTTACTAAGTTTTCAATAATATGTATGTGGCAGTTTTAATTTTTTTTTTTTTTTTTTTTTTTTTTTTTTTTTTTTTATATATATATATTTATTTGTAAAGTTGGTATTTGTGTGAACTCTCTTAATGATGTAGAAAATATCAATTGTAATTCTATCTGATTTCAAGTTATATAATACAGGGCTTGAAAAATTTTGGGCTATCTCAACAGTCATGCAAATATCTCACCAGTCAGATGTTAGCCTGTGTGTACTCTACCATGGTCACCTACTATATCATAGTCACATGTTCAATCCCAGATCTGGTCAATTTATAAGTAATTTTGTTAATGGTAAGCCAATTTTTACCATGTATAACTACAAGCATTGAAGTAAATATGTTAACTATTTATATATTAGTGTGTTTATTCAGTCTGTAAAGAAAAAATTCATGAATTTTATAAGTGATATGAATAATTTTTTTATTAATGATTATTTTTCACTACATTTTCACTTCTAACATTTATAATAAAAGTGATTCAAGATTGTGTCTTGAATCATTTTTATGGGAAAAAATACAAAAACGGTTTCTTCCCTGCTATTATAAACAAATAAAAACATCCACTGTTGTAAAAATTTTTACTAAAATAAAACCCTCTTAGTGGGTTTTATTTTAGTGAGTGCCAATCAGAATTCAGAAACCCATTAGTGGGTTTCTGAATTTTGATTGGCAAATATGATTAACATTGTCAGATGGACAGCCATTGATGTCACACAGTGTCAACTCGAAAATCAATCAGAAAAACATTTAGTTTAGACCCAAAGAAAGAAATGTGGGGGGGGGACGTCCTCTTTCTAAATTTATAGTTTTAATATCCACTATTCAGAATCAAATTCTGTGCATTTCATAATTGGGTTAGAAATAAACTAATTACTATTGTTCACAGATATTTATTTTAGGTTAGCGTGTTGTTTGGTTTGTTACTTCATAGTATGACCGAGTGCTCTCTAAGAATAAAATGATGTATCCTATTCTCTTACTGGTAGTATTCCATTACAACAAAATTAGTGATAATCAATAAAACAGGCATTTGTGGCAGTCATTTATGACCAGCATTCTTCAATAACTGTGATAAGTAAAATAAACATACAGAAAACTGTTTATGACATAAAACATGAAATAGAATCAGCATTATGTAAATCAAATGGATAATTAAACCCAATTAAACCAAACTGTTCGGATTCTTATCAACTAAAAATTCACGCTCCTCGTCATCAAGCATATTTTTCAAGCCCTGTATATATATATATATATAGCAAATTTTCAAAAGCAAAAAAAAAAAAATATAGATATATATATATATATATATATATATATTATTATTATTATTTGACACCTCCAGGGAGTCCAAAGACTCATCGAGGGAGAATGTGCCAACACCATCAGATGATTGGTCCCTTCTAACTACTAACCACGCTCAAACCTGCTTAACTTTTTGCGAGCCATTAGTAGCAGAGGCTCTACCAACCGACCAACCTTTGCTGGCAATATATATTTGCTTTTGAAAATTTGCTTTAAATAAATTAGTTTGTTTCTGCATTCAATGACTGTATTATTAACAAGTGAAACTACATGTTTTCTACAGCAAAAAATTTGAAATAGGTTGTTATAACATTGTATTTAGTTATACTGTATTTAGTGCCACAATAAAACTTCGTTTTTATTTGTATGTATCTACAGAGTACACTATGAGAAGGGAGGTGTTTTTCATTATACAAGATTATTTTCATTTCAGTTGTTCTAATTACACCAATTGTCACTAAATATGGTATGAAGCCTCTAATGATTTCTGCACCACCATTTAGTGATATAATAAAAACTTCTACTTTGGTTTGATCTGTTTAGTATGGTATCTGCTAGGGAATGGGTGTTTTCACTATATTGGTAAATTGTCATTCCAGTCTTGAGAAACAGCAGAAGTAGTGAGTAAAATCCATTTATTTCTTTGAATAAAAATGAATCCTATGTTTTACAAGAAAATGACTGCATCTAGTGATCTCCAACAAAATACTACCATAATCATGCAGAGGTTTCTGTGGTTAAGAAGTTCAATCAAATCATTCCGGTTTTGTGACCACATTTTTATTAAAAAAGACTGTTTTTTAAAACTAAACAAGTATACTAAAAAACAAATCCAACAAGTTTCGTTAGTCGTCATAACATCTTCAGGGGTAAAGATAACTAACAGTTTTAAGCACAAACTATAAGAAATTACAAAAGAACAAGTTCATTTATTGGTATTATGAACGTTTGTTAAAAAAAACTGAATAACAGATCTATACAACCGTTAATACGTGTTAACCGGAAACAATGCTATTTGATGTTGCGTTCTGTGGTTCACTTTCACTCTGTCCGAGGTCTAAACTGGGTAAATTTTTAATAAATGCTGACCAAACTTGATTTAAAATCAAACCTTGATTTTTCTTGCATTGCATAGGAATTTTAATCATATTTGCTGCCTCTTTGAATTTTCTTGTGAAACAGTTTTTATCAATGTAGGACATGATTGTTCTGTCCCAGAGTACATCATGACTGGTAGAAGCTGTGTGAAATGCCAAGCCAGACTTATTTTCTCTCTTTTTTTCTTCTTTTTTTTTGTATGTCCTTTTGATGTTCACTCATGCGGATTTCTCTGAGGGGAAAAAAAAAAAAATTCCAGAAAATCTTGATAAAATTGAGAAATATTTTTATTGAAGCATTTTTAACATTACAATATTTAATACGTTGCCCTTTTTCAACTTATCTTTTCTGATTTCCTCTGGGAGACCCTTTCTGTTATGATTCACTATACCAAAATATCTGTCTTCTGTTTCACAAGTAATCCTGCAGGATCTTGTGAGATATGCCAATTATCCACTGTGACGTAGTAGTAACCTTTATCCAAAAAAATGATCCATCATGTGAAGAACACTTTTAGTGCTAACTGGTAAATTATCATACTTTTTATTGTATACTGTTCCTTTTCTGGTATACAAAAGAAAATCATAAATAGAACCACTTTCTGTTTTGCAAAGCACAATAAATTTCAGTCCAAAATGAGCCCTCTTTATATCATTGAACATATTTAAAAGCCAGCCGACCGTATATGAGTCGCCTAACTTCATTCCCAGTATGTATTTTTCATCACAATCAGATTCTGCTGCCATTATATGGGTGCAGTCTAAAAGATTTAAAATATAAGAATATAAAAATATATGTATGTATGTAAAAAATAAAAAGAATCAAGAGCCTGCCATTGAAATACATTATGAACTACATGAATAATTCATCAGTTCAACTGTGCCTCCAATAATAAAAATAACATCAATGTCTATCAAAAACAGTTAAGTATTTAGAAGGTATCTCAATTTGGAACATTAAACACTTACATGAAGTAGAGATTGTACGCAAAACTGCAGGTAATCACAGCTTCCCTCTATTGATGAAAACTAAAAATAGGTGAAAGAATATATCCAATGTGTGTGCAATTGTTGCATGGTAAAAAAGGATCTCAGTAGAAAGAAATAAAATAGAGGCTTGATGAATCACTTGGTCAAAATTATTAGTTGGATGGACATGCTGCTCTCTAAAGTCATTTACTAAACCACCAATGTATACAAAAGCTGTTTTTTATTCATCATCATCATTAGTGTTCTGTCTCTTGACAGGTCCAATGGTATAACTCAGCAGATTGTCTTCCTCCAATTTCTTCTGTCTCTTGCTTCCGCCTTCATTTCCTGATATCTTCCTGTTCCCATTATATATCATCAAGCATCATTAGTCGTCTTCTTCTTCTGTTTTTTATTAATCACTTATATATTTGAAACAAATCTCTTTTCCTCTTCTCGTGATTTTTTTTTTTAATTATTCCCATCATAACTATGAACATGCATGTCTAGAGATTATAAGATGATGTAATTCATTCTGCCCCACAGCAACTTATTGGACACACACACACATAATCAACTGTAAATTAATTATTAGTAATTCATTTTAAAAAAATGAAAAGTTCCTCTAATCAAAGTATTTCTATCCACACCTATTTTTCCACCTCCCTTATGTGTGCCAATCTTCTTCTTCTTCTGCAGCTTTTCCCACTTAAGTAGGATCGCTGTTTGTGGTGAGTCTCCTCCACAACCTCCTGTCTTGGACTGTAGCCACATCCAAGTTCTTCATCCTGAAGTCCTCCTCCACCATCTCCCTCCATCTCTTCTTTGGCCGTCTGCGTTTCCTACTCCCCTGCACATCCATCTGCATGACCTTTCTTCCCACATACTCTTCCTCCCTCCTCATCACATGACCAAACCATCTCAATCTCACCTCCTGTATCTTTGCTCCTAAGTTCGTAACTTTCACCGTTCCCCTTACATAGTCATTTCTCAGACGATCCTTTCTGGTCACACCACACATCCACCTAAGCATTCTCATCTCCACTACCTCCATCCTGCTGATGTTATTTTTCCTCAGGGCCACAGTATCCATAGCATATGTCATAGCTGGCCTCACTACTGTCCTGTAGATTTTGCCTTTTAGATTGATCAGCATCCTCTTATCGCATAGCACTCCAGCCATCTCTCCCCAGTTCTTCCATCCTGCGTCCCACTTCCTTCTCAGCCTCACCATCCTCTTTCATTGTTGAACCTAAGTATCTAAAGTCACTGACCTTCCTGATGACATCTCCTTCCAGCTCTAGATCTGTCTCCTGGTTGCCATCCACATTGCAACACATATACTCTGTCTTACTTCTGCTCAGTCCCATACCTCTCTCTTCCAGTACTTTCCTCCAACTTTCCAGTTTAGCTGGCACTTCTCTTGATTCTGCACACAGCACGATGTCATCTGCATATAACATAGTCCAAGGCGTGTCTTCTCTCATCTCCTCCATCACCACCTCCATCACAATATTAAACAGGAATGTACTTAATGACCCTTGATGCAAGCCAGCTGTCACTGGAAAACTTTGTCTCTCCCAGGCAGGTTCGAACTCTTGTCTTCACATTTCTGTGCATCTCCTGCACCAACCTGACATATTTCTCCGGTACCTTCTTCTCCCTCAAACACCTCCAGACTTCTTGCCTTGGCACTCTATCATACGGTTTCTCCAGATCAATAAAAACCAGGTGTTGCTCCCGTTGCTTCTCTCGAAACATTTCCATCATCTGTTGTAATCCAACAATAGCATCTGTCATTGATCGACCAGGCACGAAGCCAAATTGCTCCTTTGCAATCTCCACCTCCTTCCTCAGTCTTCCATCAAGAACCCTCTCTAGGATCTTCATTGTGTGGGACATCAACTTTATTCCTCTGTAATTTTTACAGTCTTGGGCATCTCCTTTACTCTTGTAGATGGGGGGATAAGAGTACTTTCCCTCCATTCCTCAGGTATATTTTCCTGTTGACAAACTTTTATCAACAGGTCCCACAGCAGGTCAGTTCCCACTTCCCCTAGTGCCTTCCATGCCTCCACTGGGATCCTGTCAGGGCCTACCGATTTTCCATTCTTCATCCTCTTTATGGCTTCCTTCGCTTCCACTCTACTAATGTTCTGCACCATCTCCTCATTAGGCTTCCCATCTTCTCTGTGAGTCCTTGCATTTTCTTCATTCAGAAACCCCTGCAAAGTATATTCTCCATCTGTTTCTTATATCCACGTCCCTCCTTAATACCCTTCCTCCAGAGTCTTATCTGCCTCACATGTACGATGTCCTTTGATGCCTTATTTCTACATTTTGCCAATCGATAAAGCTTTCTCTGTCCTTTCTTTGTTCCTAATTGATCATAAAGGTCTTGATATGCCATGGCCTTCGCCTGTGCAACAACTCTTTTGGCTTCTCGCTTTTTCTCTCTGTGTTCCTCTCTGTCCTCTACCACTCTGGACTTGTCCCACTTCTGCTTTGCCTTCCTCTTAGCCATCACTGCATCTTGTACATTATCATTCCACCATCTAATCTTTCCGGATGTTTCACCAAGCACCTCAATTGCACAGTTTAGAATTACATTTGAATTATGTCTCCACCAGTCTTGTACACTTTCTAGTCCATCCGAAATCCTCTCTAATACCTTCTCCCTAAAACGATTCCTCACACCCTCATCTTTTAAGCAAAACCACTTAATTTTCTTCCTCCCATGGCTTCCAAAGGTTCTTATCTTTGACTTTATTTTAAAGTGTGCGCACAGCAGCCGGTGTTGCTGTGCCGCCTGATCTGTTGGGATTACCTTGCAATTTGTTACTGCCTTAAGATGTTTTTTACTAGTCAAAATGTAGTCAATCTGTGAACTATTGTTGCCACTTCTGAATGTTATCAAATGCTCTTCCCTCTTACAGAAAAAGGAGTTCACAATTGCCAGATCAAACGCTACTGCAAAGTCAAAAATCCTCTCTCTCCTTCCTGGTTCATCATTTCCACTCCATGGCCACCATACACCCTTTCACAGTCCGTATTCTGTCTCCCTATATGTCCGTTCAAGTCTCCTCTGACAATCACCATCTCGTTTTCTTCCAGTTCCCTCGTTTCTTCATCTAGCACATTCCAGAATTCATCTTTCTCTTCTGCTGTACAGCCAACTTGTGGGGCATATACACATAAGACTATCAGTTGTTCTTCTCCAAGACCCAGTTTCATTCGCATGATCCTGTCGTTCCTTCTACCCACTTCCAGTACATCATCTTTCATTCCGCCACACACCACAATTCCGACACCATTTCTTCCCTCTTTATTCGCTCCAGAGTAGAACAATTTATACCCGTCTCCTAGTTCCTTCGCCTTTTCCCCCCTTCCACCTTGTCTCCTGCACACATAAAATGTCCAACTTCCTCATCATGTCTGCCACCTCTCTTCCCCTTCCAGTCATGCTTCCAACATTCAACGTTCCCACTCGCAACTTTCTCTCCACTTGCTGGGCTCGCTTCTTTAACTGCACCTGCCCTTGATGCGGTAGCCCTCGTCCACTTCTCGCAGCTGTAGGGCGATATGGCTGTGCATCGCTTAACGGGCATGCCCTAGCCCTTATATCACTTTCTTTTAGACTCATCTGATCATAGCTAGAGCTGACAGTGAGTTTTACAGCCGGATGTCCTTCCTGGCGTCAACCCTCACCATTTATCCGGGCTTGGGACCGGCACCTATTGGAGCTAGCATGCCCCATTTGGTGGGTGCAATAGGCAAAATGACATAGCAAGATAGGAAAGAATCACCCCAGCCCTCAAATACTCCAGTAGCATTGGGGGTAAGGAGCAAGAAGGAGAGAGAACCAGCCTACAGATAATATAACAGATGTATATTACATGAAGTAAGGCATGGTCCAGCATCAGGTACCTCGGGTTTGCCATGCCCGTACTCACTAAAGTGAGCCCATGAGGGCTCATTTCACTTATTTACACATTCTAGTAATTTAAATATACCACCAGAATATATAATATCTCTCAGTTATTGGTTTCTAATATATCCCGAAACAAACACGTTCATTTTACCTCCTCTATACAGTTCAAGCTTCAAATGAAGCATGACATAAATTTGACTTGCCTACCAATACATAAACAGGAAGTATAAGACAAATTTTTATTTTTCAAGGTCAAGTATAGAATGAGACCATTTATGAGACAATAGATTTCAAAGAAACCAAGTTAGGTAATTTCTCTTTCAAGTAAACAAGTATATTTCATGTGTTCATGTCATGATTTGAAATATCAGTGCCTGTAATTTATTTCTTGAAGCATTGAAAAAATATGTTGCTCTTTTCTGTCTTCAAAGCTTTCAGTGAACTTTTTAACTTTGAAAAGTGAATGTAGCATAGAACATGAGCTAGTAAGTAAGGTACATGATAAAAGAAGAAGAAAAAAAACTTTTGGGTAAGAAACTGAAATCCATAGTATGTTGCATGCATACACATTGCCTTCCAAAATCACCTCCCTTCCACAATCACTTTTCAATTTTTTTTTTTTCCACAGCTTGATCAAAAGTATAATGTAAGTCTTCAAAAATAAATGTTTGCACCAGGTAAGTTGATATACTAACCATGATTTAATCCCTTCACGTGGAGGGAAAGGAAAAGCATTGTCATAATCTTTAACATTTGTGCTTTCTTTGGTCTTGGAGAGTAAAGTGATTTCCATTACATCATTTAACTTTGTGTTTTGCACATCATACTTAAAAGACATTTCATGACTAATGACCGAATTACTCAAAAAGTTTGCATCTTCTGCAGTTTTTTTCAAATGTTAGTATATACATTTTTCTTTGTGAGTTTACCTTCCCTATTCAAATTCTTCCATACTGTTTTCTTATGTGTAAATTTTAATTTAAAAAAATGGACAATTTTAAAATGAATATTTACTTAACTCCTACTGTTGGTCTGGTGCTAAATCATGATTGTTTTGCCTAAGATCTCTACCATTTTCACATTTTTCTCAGTTTTTATTGTTACCAGATAGATACTAGGTTGGTCTTTTTTCTTCTTTTTTGAGAAAATCATTTGTATAATGTTTAAATATTCAAGAATATTTAAACTCTTGTGCTCTCTTGATAGGGTGGCACCCCCATATGCCATTACAATTACTACATTTCTTTGTCAATTTTGTTGAAATTGTATTTACATGTTGCATAATATAGCTTTTGCCATGATCGTGGTGCATATTCTTTTCTATAAAGTGCCATATAACTCAACTAAGAAAATTTAATGAAGCAATTTTTGGTATCACTTTTAAAGAGTTTAAGAATAATTAGCATTCATTCCACTTACGGATAGGGTTTCTATTAATAGTAGCTTCCCAGTAGTAGTCTTTTTGTTTAATTGCCACACTTCATATTAGTCTGATATTGTTGGAAAGTGTTTCTATCTAGTACTGTATAAAATAATTTGTAAAACAAATTTCATTTTGAATGAATATTGAATTATTTTTCTAAAAGGATAATTTTTTTTAAAAAAAAAAAAAATCTTTATTGTATAAACCATGCGAAGGCTTCTTTTTGTAATGAATAGTGAAGCTCTGTTTTACCCTATGCATTCTATTTAAATGTTGATAGGCCAACCACTAATATACCGATTTATTAATGAAACATTTTATTAATATTATAGGTATACATACATCTAGAAAAATCAGTTATTGAAGAATGCAAAATTGAAGGAATTTTTCTATATATCTTCATCTTAATAAATCTTTTTTTTTAAATGATTCTTTCAGAATGGTGAACAGAATTATACAGAAGTGCAAGTTAGTCCTGAATTTCATAATGATATAAAACCATTCCTACAAGAATCAGAAATTAAACAAGAATACAGTAAGTTTTTCATCATCCATCTTCTTTAGTCTCTAGCTTTGATACAATATAAGTGATGCATAAATATTTAGCATTCTAAAATAATTCAAAATTCATCTTCAAAATAAAATCTTCAATCTGTTTGGATCAATATGTTTATTTATACCTTATTTACTCAAATATAACTCTCCATCACGTATATCTTGTATATCTTGCACCAATAATTTTACTTTGCGAAAAAAGAAATTAAAAAGTTTTGCATATACCTCACACACAAAAAAAAGTTTAAACTTTAAGAAACAGATAGTGAATGTTGTTATGGCAGTTTCAGATATTTTGGAATTCAGTTAAAGAGAATTAAAATTAGTGCATTTTTGATCAGTGCATAATTTTTTTTCGATACCCAGATTTGATTAGTGTGCCTATATACATCTTAAAAATAAATGTTACAGATTTAAAAAATTTTCTATCTATACATTTTTATGGCTAACTATTTTAAAAAATCACTCACCAGAATGAAATAATTTAGTTACCAATTTAAAACATTTTACAAAGTTATTTTTAATGGCATACTATACTACTTCCATGTACACTATGTTCCAAATTTTTACCACCAAAATTTATGTCATCTGCTTGGTACGCTCACAGATTCGAGACCCTTCGACACTTCTGCACATGTTACAAAGAGGAGAATCCATTCCAATAATACGGTAATCAATCTGTCTTCTGGGATGAGTTGTTTATTATTACACGTCGGAAAATTAACTTCTCTTTTATGATCATTGTAGTTTTTAAAGTGGTAACTGTTTTGCTTGTATAACAGTTGGAAAATTTTATCTATAAAGCACGTGATTTTGCGTGTTGGCGATCAATTCGTACTTCCTTCATTTCTTTCTCCCCTTCAATGATAATGTCCAAGAGTTAATTAAATCTCATTCTGAAGAACTGAGTGATTCTGACCTGCTAAATTTAGATGCACAGTGGGAAGATCCTGAAGAATATGAAGAAAATTTAACCAATGATAGTCAACCAAAAGAGATTTCACAGAAACAATTTGAAAATATTTTTCGTACAATCGAAGTTTTTAAGCAGCAATGCTTAGAGGCTGACCCTGATGAAGAGAGAGAGAAGCAGTAAAATTTGAAGAAGAGTAGAAGAGGCAATAGGGCCATACCGTCGGTTGTATGAAAAAAAAGAAACAAAATACCCGCCAAACTACGTTAGCTCAATTCTTAGTTAAGAAGTAGAATAATAAAATTTATATTCTGAATATGTTTCATTGTCTTTCAACTTCATGGTTTTCCTTTACTAGGCCCTGAGACATATCTTTTATTAATTATTGTATTAAAAAATTAAGAGACAAGGATGTACATTATCCCCTATGTTATTCATTATCTATATGGATCACATCATGAAGGAAAATGGTATTAAACATGATATCAAAATTGGAGATGTTAATGTAAGCTCTATGCTTTATGCAGATGATGATATACGTCTAAATAAATCCGCTACAAGTCTGCAAGATTCTCTGACTAAATTGAATAGCTGTTGTAATAGATATGGTATGAAGGTCAGCAATAAAAAGACAAAGACAATGAAAATAGGCAGAATCATTGAAAATGTCAACTGTGTTGTGAATGGAGAACCTGTGGAACAAGTAAAACATTTCGGCTATTTAGGCACGCTTTTTACTGAAGATGGTAAATTAAATATAGAAATAGACAACAGAATCAGCAAAGCTGGTATGGTGGGAAGTCAACTGAATAAATTCATATGGAATAAGAGAGAAATTACTCGGAACACTAAATTAACTGTATACAAGACAGTGTTCAAACCAGTTTTAACTTATGGATCTGAGAGCTGGGTCAGAAGTAAAACACTTGATCAAAGACTAGAGACCACAGATATGAGAGTCCTGAGAAAGATTATAGGCATGAACAGATGGCATCAATGGCAATATCATATTAAAAACGAGGATATTATGAAAGAACTTGACACTGTCAGCATCCAGGAATGTGTTAGCAGAGCTAATCTCGGGTGTTTTGGTCACTTAAACAGAATGGGCGAGGAATGATTAGCAAAACAAGTGTTCTCTGCCAGGTTGGCAGCAAAACGACCCAGAGGAAGACCAAGATATAGGTGGATTGATACAGTACAAAGTGCCTTAGACGATAAAAATATAAGATCTGATAATGTTGGAGTCTTGACAAGTAACAGACTGATTTGGAGGAAAATTGTAGATAGGAAATTAATAATGATGTAATTTTTTTTCATGTAGTACTATCATATCCTGTACACCCCTTGAGGGTACATGGCAGGAATTTGATGATGATGATGAGGTTCAAAAAAGAAATTTGAGGAACGAATTATCCATTTTCCCATAAGTTATTATATTCGATTAGTGCGTTCTTGATTAATGCACCTGTTTTAAAGAACGCATTAGGTACACTAATCGAGGGATTGCTGTACTGTACCAATCATATGCATATCTTCATGGTTGCGCTATTTCTACTCGCCTACCTTTGATGTCCGTTTCACACTCTGCTTTCACTTCTCATTAATCATTCATGAAGAATTGTATATTATATAAGGAAAAAAATATATGTATGATATTCAAAAATAGATAAATATTTACTCTAAATAACTGCTCAGTTTAGTGGTAAAAAGGAAAAAAATTACTCTGTTTCAAATATATTTCAGATCTCACTTAAAATGATATGTAATTATTGACACAACAGCACTGTTAGTGTATAACTGTATAACTGCTTTGACATAGACTTGGGAAATATTATTATTATTATTATTATTATTATTCAGGCCTATTGAGTCAAGAGACTCATCGTGGGAGGTCCTTCCTAGGAAACACAAAGTCTATCATAGAACTCATTTACTGTTCTTACTCTCACCACTCTATCAGGCAGTGTATTCCATGGTTCCACCACTCTCCACGCAAAGAAACCACCCCTCACCCTCTTGCTCACAGCTTCTTTTCATACTTTCCAGGAATGGCCCCTTGTCATTGCTCCTTCCCACTGCTCCACCAAGTGAAAGAACTCCTCAGTGTCCAACCTGTAACTGCCTGAAGAGTTTCAACAGTTTAAAAGTCTCGATCATATCACCTCTCCTTCTCCTATCCACCAAACTCTGCATTCCACATTCCCTCAGCCAATCCTCATAATTAACATTGTACACTCTCCTGAAACCATCTTTGTTATCTGCTTCTGCTCCCTTTCCACAGTTAATTTATCCACTTCAAATCCTGGGGACCAAATTTGAGAACAGTAGTCTAAGTGTGGTCTGATCAGGGTCTTATACAACGGAATGATAACTCTTCTATCTCTGCAGGTCAGTGTCCTTCTCAGTATTGGAGCAATCCTCTGGGCTACTTTCACCACCTTTGCAATATGACCCCTGAATTTTAGTTTTCTATCAATCATCAACCCCAGATCTCTTGTCTCCCCTACTTCCTCCAGTATAGCTCCTCCAATCGAGTATGCAGCCTCCCATCGATGCATCCCAGACTTCAAGACTTTGCTGCATTACACTGACACCCCCGATTCATTTGCCCATTTGTCTAGTTTATTCAAACCCTGCTACTTCTATTCCTGTTATTATATCATCTTCATTCATCCACATCTCAGTGATCCCGATAATCTTTGGCCAGGCTGATGCTATCAGCCCCCACCAATTCATCTCCTTTATTCCAGATACTCCTGGAATTAGTATAAAGCATAAAAATGTCACTGCTTCTATACTTATCATTATCCCCTCCAGACCCCACTGTACTCAGTGTTACCTGATGTCGTCCCCCTTCCCCCAAGCACCCATTCCCACAAGAGGCCACCCCTGCTACCATCCACCCTGGGAACTCTAGTTTCCCTGTGACACACCGACTCGTTCAGAAAACAGCAATCTCTCCAGATGTTTACGTTCTTCCTCATTCATATGTCTTGCATTCATCTCTTCCATTTGCTTACTCTCATCTCATTCCCGAGACATTCCACCCCCCCCCCCTCTTTCAACTCATCTCTCTCTCTCTGCAAGCAGTCTCTCACATACAGTTTCTTTCTGTCCTAAATACCCTTTAAGCATCCATATATTCCACTCTTCTCTTCTGACACATTCTGACTATTATGCTATTAATTATTACTGCTCTTCTGCTAAGCTCCTCATTATCATAACTGGTAACACACTATCTTTCCTCTCTGCATTTTCTTTTGTACAACCTCAAGCATGAATCTCAGATCTCTTGCCATTCTTTTTGCACTGCCTCTCAAGTTATTCATGCCCACCATCACAATCATCTCATCCACCCTTTCACCCCGCTTAATTGCCATATCCACACTTTCTGTCGTTCCTCCAGGTAAACACTCCTTTGGCATCCTATCTTGCACACCACGGATCATGAGTCTCCATACATCACACCTCTTACCACTCTGTTCCTTGATTGTTCACCTGCATCCCTCACTCTCTCTCCTCTAACCCTTTCTCTCAGTGTTCCCCTACTTACCTGCTGTCCTGGCATCACTCTATCCCTGGTTCCAGCACTCCCTCGCATTCTTCTCACTTCCTCTCTCTGACTGCTTCCATTCTATCTTTCCCATCTCTCTCTCTCTCATTCCCTCTCTTCTAATGTTTCTATTCTCTCCTCTTCTATCCTTCCCATACCTCTCCCTCATTCCCTCTCTTCTACTGTTTCTATTTTCTCTTCTATCATTCCCATAACTCTTTCTCACTCCTCCTGTGATTCGCCTTGCTTTCATCTCTTCCATTCGCCTACTCTCGTCTCATTCCTGAGACATTCCACCTCCTCTTTCAACTCATCTGTCTCTCTCTCTCTCTCTCTGCAAGTTACTCACTATTCATCCTCCCAATCAAGACCATCTCTGAAAACTTCACAATCACTCAAATCTTCCATACTCTCCACTCTTATTTGTTCATTCATATTTCGCTTGTCATTCTCACCTATCACACTACTTGTCTCATTATTACTGACACCTCCAGGGAGTCCAAAGACTCATCAAGTGAGGGCACCGACACTACAGCTCTCTATCTCCACCAACGCCATCTACTTCCCACCACGACTACTAGTATTTTTCACAGATAATCACAAACATCTATGCCCATGGCGGGATTCAAACCTGCAGCCTTTTGGCTGGAGAGCAGATACACTAATCACTCGGCCAACCAGGCTGACAATTGCAATTTAATTATTTTAGAAGTAATATGACATTTGCTCTATTAATTCTGTGCCACCATAGATAAATTCCAGATATGGATAAAATGAGAGAAGTGATTCATTAAAATTTGAATTGTGTAGTTAGTATAACTAAAAGGAAATTTCGTATGTGTCATTTCTATTTTTGCCATACGCTCACTACTGAGTTGCATATGTTGATAGTGATATAGTTACTGATTGAATTCATACCTTTTCTAATATATTTAATGCAATATAATTATCATCAAATCCAGATACTTACCATCAAGGGATATAAAAGATAGAATGATGGTACTACATGATTAAATTTGCATTATTATTAGTTTCATATCAACAGTTTTCTTCCAGATTAATGTTACTTGTCAGGTGTCCAATATTCTCAGATCTTGTATTTCACCCTCCGAGGCATCGAACCACCTAGATATTGGTCTTTCTCTTAGTCTTTTTTTTTTTCAGCCATCCTGGTATCAGGAGTGCTTAAGGGTCAAAGCTATATAACTGAGAGGAGACCTCCACATAGCCTTTAAAGGAATGCAGAGAACCGAACAGGGCTTCTGACCTAATATCCAATCCTCACCTTCCCGCGGTGTACCCTGTTGGGTATCTACCTGGATACTGAACGAATGAGGATGGGCTGGCAATTTGGGATTTAGCTGACCAAATTGCATTCTTATTGGCTTAAACCTATATACAAAATTATGGTACAAACATGACAAAATTTCATGTCTGCTGGGGCATCGCCCAGTTTAACAAGGCCCCCATTGTTTTCGCACAGGGAACCAGGGCGAACAGCGAAAAGTCAGCTACTGGAACAAATCTGAAAACAAAGCCCAACTCAACATCACCAGAGTTAAAGATCAATACCATTAACATAAGAAGCCTGAATGGTGAAGAAATGGAACTGGCTGAGGAGTTAGATAAGTACCAGATCGACATAATAGGGGTGACTGAAACAAAAAAGACAAAAACTGGTGAGATCTTTCTGAGCAATAAATACAAAATGTTATCTTTAGGTAATAACAATCAAGCAAAAGAAGGAGTAGCCATAGTATTCAACACAAAATACGAGGCTAATTTTCTTGAATGGCAGAATCTCAAGTAGAGTGATGTGGGCAAATATCAGAATGGGGAACTGGACAATGAGACTTATTTGTGCCTATGGTCCCATAGAAGGTTCTACTAAGGTAGAAATAGAGGAATTTTTTGATAATTTAGAAAAAGCAACTGACACAATGAAAAAGGGAAAGTTGGTCCTTGTTGGGGATCTATATAGCAGAGTAGGAAATGATTGTCAGACATAAAAATTTTTTTAGGAAAATTTGGAGAAAAGAGCAAAGCTAATAATAATGGCAAATACCTGTTGGATTTCTGCTCAGGTCATGGACTGGTTAATACTAACACCATGTTCGAACATTAAAATGTGCACATATTCACATGGAGAGAAGAGGCAAGGAATAAGAAAAGTCTCATTGACTATGTTATTGTTGATAGTGATGTTTTCTCCCTGGTGCAGGACACCAGAGTGTACAGAGGATTTGAAATTGGAAGTGATCACTATTTAGTCTTGAGCACGATAAAACTGAATTTCATATTGAAAAGAATAATATTAAGAAAGTTTTAAAGCGAATAAAAGTTGAGCAACTCTCAGGTGTGAACTGTAGACTAAAATACACAAAGCTTATTGAAGAAAAAAATGAAAGAGTTTGAGAATAGGAATCAAACCTTGGAGATTCAGTGGCAAGCCTTGAAGAAAGCCCCTGATTGATTCAGCCAGAGAGGCATGTGGTGAAGTTCTCTGCAAGGATAGAAAAATTAGACCTCCGTGGTGGACACAGGAAGTTAAAGAGGAAGTGAAGGAAAAGAAGAAAGCATATCAAAAGTTCCTGGCAAATAAGTCAGCTTGTGCTCTTAGAGAATACAGAGACAAATGCAAGAATGCTAAACACTGTGTAAAACTAGCTAAACAAAAGTCATGGGAGGACTTTGGCAAGAATATAGAAAATAAATATCAAGAAGGTGAAGGTAGCAAAATATTCTGATGGTTGTTGAAGAAGCTTAGAAATGGAGGAAAGAGTGCTGCAAAAAGAGTTAGAGATGATAAAGGTGACATGAAAACGGGAGAAAAAGATATCCTTGAAGTATGGAGTAATTACTTCGAAAAACTACTAAATGAAACAAGCAGTGATGATATCACAGTGGTAAAAAACACTGACCAGGCATGCAGTCAGGAATACATATCCATACTTGAAGTAGAAAAAGCCATCAAAGGCTTGAAATGTGGAAAGGCAGCAGGAGTAGATGATATTCGACCAGAAATGCTGAAGTAGTATGGTGGTATAGAAGTCTTACAGTGGCTGCACTGCATAGTTCAAAAGGCCTGGACAGATGGGAAAATTCCCGATGATTGGAGTAGAGCTCTCATAGTACCCATACATAAAAAGGGAAATAAAACTGAATGTGAGAATTACAGAGGTATTTCCCTACTGAGTGTTCCTGGCAAGATCTATGCAAGTATACTTGAGAAATGGTTGAGAAGAATTGTGGAAGGAAAGCTTGGTGAAGAACAAGCTGGATTCAGGCCAAATAGAGGCTGTCAGGATCAGATCTTCACTTTACGACAAATAGTTGAGAAAGCATGGGAATATAACAAAGATATGTATTTAATTTTTGTAAATCTGGAAAAGGCATATGATAAGGTGCCAAGAGAGAAGCTATTCAATATGCTACAGTTATATGGTGTTAATGGGGCATTATATCAAGCAATACTTAGTCTTTATTTGAGTTGTAAGTCAGCATTTAGAATAGAAGGAAGTACAGGAAGATGGTTTAATGTTAAATCTGGTGTGAGACAAGGATGTACATTATCCCCTCTGTTATTCATTATCTATATGGATCACATTATGAAGGAAAGTGGTATTAAAAATGATATCAGAATTGGAGATGTTAATGTAAGCTCTTTGCTTTATGTGGACGATGTTATATTTCTAAATATATCCGCTACAAGTTTGCAAGATTCTTTAACTAAATTGAATAACTGTTGTAATAGATATGGTATGAAGGTCAGCAATAAAAAGAGAAAGACAATGAAAATAGGCAGAATCGTTGAAAATGTCAACTGCATTGTGAACGGAGAACCTGTGGAACAAGTAAAACATTTCAGCTACTTAGGCACGATTTTTAGTGAAGATGGTAAATTAAATATGGAAATAGATAACAGAATCATCAACGCTGGTATGGTAGGAAGCTAATTGAATAAATTCATATGCAATAAGAGAGAAATTATTCCGAACACTAAATTAGCTGTATACAGACAGTGTTCAAACCAGTTTTAACTTATGGATCTGAGAGCTGGTAAGAAGTAAAACACTTGACCAAAGATTAGAGACCGCAGACATGAGAGTCCTAAGAAAGATTAGAGGCATGAACAGATGGCATCAATGGCAATATCATATAAAAAACGACGATATTAGTAGGGCTGCATTTATACTTTTGGAGGCCTCAAAAATAAGCATTTTTTTAGTTTATTGAAATAAAAGTCAAGATTTCCATAATAACTCATTTTAATAACACAATACAACATTGGTATACATATATTTGCTTTTAAAAAAGTATAAAAATAAATCAGTTCAAATTTAAATAAAAAAATTAATAACTAAGTTTTTTTTTTCTGGCTCTGGTTTTAGCAAATATATCTATAATGTCATCATAATTAATCGAGTCCATTACATCTGATTCAATGCATAATAACGACAGGTCACTTGTTTCATTTTGGTGCAAGTTGCTTCTTAAATAATTTTTTATTTGTTTCAACACAGAAAACAAGCGTTCAGCACTTGCATTTGAAATAGGCATCGTCAAAAACATTTTTAAAATGTTTCTGAACACGATTGGAAAAGTAGACCTTAAACCATTGTATATAAATTTTTACATATTTTTAATCTTCCTTTATCATTATTAAAAATTGCTTAACTTCATCAGTAAATCTTTCTGGATCAATATCAGTACCATAAGTACCATAAAAATTTATTAATACTAGTCTTGTACTTGTCTTGATCTAAATCTTACTTCAAAAAAATGTCAAACATATCGAATATGTCGAAATAGCTTTTTTTCTTTCATTAATTTCCAAAATTAGCTTATCGCAAATGACATTAAAAGTGTTCACAGTGAAATTTTATTTCCTGTGTAATATAATCTCATTGTTGGATTGTGAAACTTCATCACTCATTTTTTTTCGTTTTTTAACTCTTTCCTTTTCATCTTTAAATTTTGTCTCATATGTTAATAAATTCGCTTCTTCATTTACAGCAAAACTGTTTCTTATATCTAAAATAAAACCAACTAAAAACTGTAACAAATTATTAGCTAAAAACAAATCCATGTCGGGATCTTGTAGAGATTTACTAGTAGCATGGATTCATTGTAAAATTTTGTCCCACATAACTGTTAAAATTGCTGTTTTTTCTGGTTTGTCAAAATGTTCAGCCAATGATGAGCTCTCCAATTTAGAAATAGGTTTTTCATTTCACTATCCATTTCTCCTCATGAAAAAATAGATTTTTCATGAGGGGAAATGGATAGTTCAAATAATGCGTCTTTAATTTGTTTATATCCATGTTTCAAAGCCAACATAGCGTCAGCTCTTGTGGACCACCTCATTTCACTTAGTGTTTTAACTGTTAAAGATTTTTTTCTACATGTTTAAGGAGTATACCCCATCTTCTTGTTGAAGATGAAAACTAATTATATACATTTTGAATAAAACAAAAATATTGCACTGCTTTCGGACAAGATTCAGCAGCATAGTTGCCAATTAAATTTAAGGAATGACTAGATCACGGTATATAATGTGCAGAGGGACTAAGTTTTTTCAGTCTAGCTTGTAAACCTGTATAGATATAATTCATATTGGCAACGTTATCATAGCTTTGCCCTCTGCACATTATTATATCCAAAGATAATTCTTCTAATTTTTTTAACACTGCCTCTTCTAAATATAATATAAGGAATTATGTTGTTGTAATACTGATTAACCCGATAAATGTTTCTCTAATTTCAGAATTTGCTACAACATACCCAACAAATATCATAGCTAATTGGTCATTATGGGCAATGACTTGCATTGAATGGAGTATTATTGCAAAATATGCAGCTTCCTTAATTTCTGGTCTTAATATTTCTCTTGTTTCTTTAGCTATTAATGCTATGAATTCATCACAAGTGTGGTAAGAAAGATAATTTGATCTGCCAGAACCACAGATGGAGTACATTTTCATGTGATGTTTGAAAAAATCATCAATATATATCGGATATATTGATGATGAATCCTATATATATATATATAGGATTAATTCAGTTCCAACTTTATCGTATAATTATTAAGATTTATTCAACTCCAGCTTTGATTTTTTGAAGTTGCAGTAATAAGCATAATAATTCCAGCTTTAGTTAAAATGTAGAGGCAATAAATAGTAACGATAACTTGCAATGCTCACTAGCATCCACTTTTTACTCGACATTTTATCCTAAAATAACTAGATTCTTGATGCTCAAAAAAAATGAACCGAAAAATCAATTTAATTTATAATTAATAATAAACTTGAAAATCAGATGCTCTGTTTATGTGATATAGAAACTGCTCTTACCCAACTAATTGATACAAATAGCAGCAGCATGCAGAAAAACCTCTGTTGTCTTAGGAACGTGTTTCAAAATGATTGCAAGTTCAATACTCAGCGATCTGGTCTTTCCTAACAGGATTCTGGGACATCACAGGGTGAAATATTCTTAAGAACGTTATGGATTAAACTGACCATATATTTAATCTCTCGATTAAACTGTCAAGTCACTCAGTGGTTGGTCAACACAAGTCAAACATTTACTAAGAGAAAATTTCCAGAGAAGGAGATTGGAATTTAGTAATATTGATAAGAACAATAGTCTAAAAGTCCAGGTAGTCCAGAAGCAAAAACCATCTGTGACAAAATGAAACTAGTTTATTTAAGTAAAAATACAACCAATTTATTAAGTATATCTTTATAGAGTTCATAATTAAAAGGACTCTAATAATAATAATAATAATAAATTTCTATAGATGTGTCTCATCTTGTTTTGGTATTATCAAGTTATTCTGAAGCATTATGAATTTTGCTGTTTAATTATTATGCTGCTAATATTTTTTCAAATGCAGCACTTTTTACAACAAAACTGGCTATTTAAATTAAGGGGATAAAAATCCCTTATTATTATGTATATTATTTCTGGGAAAACTCCCAGAAAAAACTCCCTTATTATTTTTTTTTTTTTTTTTATGTGACATAATCTTGCATATTTTTAGTTCTAGCTGTTCGCTTTTCGCTTCTTCCAATCTATTTGTCTCTAATTAGCCATTTGGTTTTTTATCTTAGTTATAAAACTGGCTATGTTGAATATATCTGTTCGCAAATATACTCAAAAACCCTTTGACCTAATAAAAAGATAGAATGCTGATGAAACTTCATCAGCATTTTTTATCTGTTAAAATGCAATTACCCCCCCCCCCAACATTAACGGATTATTGTCTTTATGTGCACTGTATTATTGTCCTACGATATTTGACCATTTTTTGCTGCTTTCACATGTGCGAAAATAAATAATCAAAATGTTTGTTTGCATTGGAAATAATATGTCAAATATTTATATTTTTTAAATAACATTTATTGAAATAAATATGACATTTTGCTGCAAAATAAGATTATATGGGTCGCACATTTCAATTTTAGCAATGTTTTTTTTTTTTTTTTAATGAACAACAAATGATGTTAAACTGCTTTACTCGGGGTTTCTGATTGTGAGTCTTTTAATATCAAAAATTTATATCCAATCGTATTTTATCAGAGCCTTTGTCTTTTGCTTAAAACTGCAACAGATTTTTTTTTTTTTTTTTTTTAGGATCCGCGTTACTATAATATCCAGTGTAACCACTGTAGATATGCTGAAAATATAATATGAAGGATATCTTATACGAAATAATTCAAAAGTTATGCATTTTGAAGATTTTCTACTGCATCTATCTCCCTTCTCCTCTCCTGGAACTCAATTACATAACTACTTTAAATTTCTACTGGTTTGAAAGCTTTCAGACAGTATTCAAAATCTGTTACTTCAGTTTATTGTTTTGGCAAAAAAATAAAATAAATAAAATAAAGCAATAATATTGTTGTGCTGTCGAAGCTTCTAATTCTGTACTATTTCTTTGCAATCTGAAATCAGTTGTTCAGCAGTGTGTTGAAATTTCAGTAGTGTTATTTATTTATTTATTTTTTAATTCTAAATATTACTCCATCTTCGAAATACTCCATAATAATTCTCTTAGCTGGAGGAAAAGCTAAACTTAGATTATTTTCACTGCTATTGAGAAAGACAAGAGAGAAAGTTTCCCCAGAAATCACACTAAATTGCCTAGCTGTAGTGCAGAATACATCAAGAATGTCTTTCGTTTTCCATTGTTGATTACAGACATCCTAACACAGAAATACTGACATATCTTTTATAGCTTATACAACAGTTATACCAAAATGATTTCTTAATTTATAGTGATTAGTTTCATTTTTATTATCGAAATATTATAAATAATTCCGTACAATTACCTTGAAAAAAAAAAAAAAAGATTTGAATTATTTGAAAGAAAAGGCGCATACGTATTACATAATCCTTTATGTTTTTTTAGGGGGAGAGAGGGGTTATAGACCTATTCCTTTCTGCTCGAGTAACAGTTCGAGTCCGTAAGCTAAAGAAAATTATTGAGAAAGTGAGAAACAAACACGTCCAGCAGACGCACTAAAAAGTCCCTAACAATAGTCGAATACACATAGAAATTTATTTTATTTTACTTTATTATTATATTTTTGACTTTTCTGATTGCTTTACAGATGTTCAAAACATTTTATTCTGATATTGCTTTTGTAGGATGAAACTGTTTTTTAAACATTCATTTACCCAATATTACATAATTTAATGATTTATACTTATCAGGAATAATATAAATGAAAAAATATACAAAAATTGCTAATTTATAATAATCACAAATTAATTTTGGTATCGGAATATTAAAAGTTCTCTGGTACAATTACTTTGGAAAAATAACGAATTCAAACAAAAAGAAAGTGCACATATGTTATCTAGCAGAATTTTGTGTGTGTGTGTGGTGATAATTTTGGGAAGGGAGAGTTAGCTATTAAAAGTGAATTAATTCTGTTATGAAAATTTTGGAAATAAAATTTCATTTTGACGCATGCACCTACACATGTTTCGAAAGATGAACTGTAGGGAAAATATTGCTACTTCAAAACAGCCGCATAATATCAAAATTAGCCGAAAATATGTACATAACAGTTGACTTCATAACTGCCGTTTATTTCGATTTGTAGTGAGTGATTAGGGGGAAACCAAGAAGGTTGAAATGCAAAAACCTACAGATCACATTATAAAAATTATGCATTACATGATATGATTCAAGATTTACGTATGATTCTCTATAAAGCAAAATTTAAAAGTGCAAACCTTTGCGCAATCTGTGAACTAACCTTCGAACTAAGATTATTAATAAAAAGAAAACTTAATTTGGAACAGATGGAGGCTGTATTCATTTTCAGATTCGGATTTTCATGGATTTATAAAATAATTGTTTGACGAAAATAATTAGCCAAAAAATTGATAGTGACATTGATCTTCCAAAGTGATACAAAATGAAGTGAAGAAAGTATGAAAGGATTTCTTATTTTGTGCTGGCATTAAAAACTATAATTATACGATAAAAACAAGCAGCAAAAAATGAATATAACTCATAGGTATTTAGTCTGATATAACTTAGATTCCGGTTACCGAGCAAACAGCAAGCAATTGCATTTCTTGCTATACGCAACTGAACGTATCTACTGTGTACACCAGGTAATCTAGTTAAGTGTTCGTTTCAGCGTGAAGGTTTATTTCTCCTTCTAATGAAAGAAAATCCATGTTCTTTCAACAGGTGGACAGAATATTATCCAGGTTTGCTGGACGTGTATATACATCCAGCAAAGAAATGGTACACTTACATACATGAATTTTATGGAATACAGGAGTTCCCGTTAGGAACTCCTGTATTTTGAGGAAGGAACAATGTATTTCAAATGGAAGCGGGAGGCCTCACAAATTTTTCAGCGGCCTCTAGTTTTTATATCATGAATTTAATATTTAAACATAAGTATTTTATTTTGCAACTATAACTACGCTGTTTTTTATTGTTCTTTGTGAGGAGTAAGATTTTAAAATGTGGCCCCCATAGAGAATGAGGCCCCCAGCTTGCGCCTAATGGTAAATGCGGCCCTGGATATTAGGAAAGAACTTGAAATTGTCGGCATCCAGGAATGCGTTAGCAGAGCTAATCTCAGGTTGTATGGTCACTTAAACAGAGACAAATGTAAGAAACAACAGAATTCTTTCCATTTACTTTCCATACACTGATTTCTGCTGTGCAGTACCTGATTAGGGAGTCAGTCTATTGCTTCAAGTCTCACTGACCATGTTACTGTTAATTGATAGCAATGTTTTCCCACTGGTTCAAGACACAATAGTGTATAGAAGATTTGAAATTGGAAGTGATCTCCATTTAGTTTTGAACAGGATAAAACTGAATTACATATTCAAAAGAAATATTTAGCAAAGTTTTAAAGTGAATCAAAGTTGGACAGCTTTCAGAGGTGAATGGTAGGCTAAAATATACAAACATTATGCAAGAAAAATGAAAGAGTGAAAAAAAAAACAAGAATAAATCTTGGAGATTCAGCAACAAACCATGAAAAAAACATTAACTGATTCAGCAAAAGAGACATATAATGGAATTGTCTACAAGGATAGAAAAATCCTGTAGACAATCCCATTTTAAGATTTTAAGAACTCCATGATGGACTTAGGAAGTTAAACAGGCAGTCAAGGAAAAGAAGAAAGCATATTGATAGTTCCTGGCAAGAACTTCAACTTGTGCTCTTAGAAAATATACAGAGACAAATGTAAGAAAGTGAAGCACTGTGTAAAACTAGCTAAACAAAAGTCATGGGAAGAATTTGGTAAGAATATAGAAAATAAATATCAGGAAGGTGGCAAAATATTCTGGGGCTATTAAAAAAACTTAGAAACTGAGGAAAGACTGCTGTAAAAAGAATCAGAGATGATAAAGGTCACAGAAAACACTGGAGATAAAGATAGCCTTGATGTATGGAGTAATTATTCAGAAAGATTGCTAAATGAAAGCAGCTTGATTCTAACAACTTGAAATGTGGAGGCAACACTGCATAATTCAGAAAGAACATGTCAGAGGGTTGAATTCTAGATGATTAGAGTAGATACATAGTTCCCATCTCTAAAAAGTGAAATAAAACTGAATGTGTGAATTACAGAGGTATTTCCCTACTGAATGTTCCCAGTAAGATTTATGCAAGTATACTTGAGAAATGACTAAGAAAATTGTGGAAAAGAGAAGAACAAGCTGGATTCAGGCCAAATAGAGATTGTCAGAATCAGAATTTCACTTTAAGACAAAACAGTTGAGAAAACATGGGAATATAACAAGGATCTGTATTTAAGTTTTGTAGATCTGGAAAAGGTATATGAGAAGGTGCCAAAAGAAAAGTTGTTCAAAACACTAGATTTATATAGTTCACATGGAACATTATATCGAGCAACAGTATGCAGTCTATATCTGAGTTGTAAATCAGTAGTTATTCATAATCTATGAATAACAAAATTTGAGATGTTAATCTCATCTCTTTATGCATATGGTGTTCAGAAAATTTCAGCTATTTAGGCACATTTAGTGATGTCAAATTAAATATGGAAATAGATAGCAGAATTAGTATAGCTGGTATGGTGGGAAGTCAACGGAATAAGAGGGAAATTTGGTCATAACACTGTTTACAGGCAGTATTTAAACTAATTTTAATTTATAGATCTGGGAGAGCTGGATTAGAAATAAAATACTTGATCAAAAACAGGAGACTATATACATGAGAGTTCTGAGAAAGATTATGGGTAGTGAACAGATGTCACCAATAGCAGTATCATATTGAAAATGAGGAAATTAGGAAGGAACTTGACACCGTTAGCATTCAGGAATGTGTTAGAAGAGCCAATCTCAGCACAAATTACTAATTTAACCACTGAGAATCCCAATAAAGCTGAGTTAATTAGGTCAGCTCATATCAAAATGAAAAACAATAAACAGAACAAGTATAGAAAGTAAATCTATTAGAAGAAGAAAGCATTAGAATGCTATATCAATCAATGGAGATATAGAATGGAAAACTTGAGTAAAGATAAATTCATAAAGTAGCCTCTGAAGTACATGGAGAGAAAATAAATTATTAAAAAGAAAATCATTAAAAATTTGGAACACAGATATAGAAAATGCAAGAAAAGAAAAACATATGGCATACAAATCGTTCCTTCGAAAACATACAAAAGAAACAGAAGAAATATTATTATTACGACACCTCCAGGGAGTCCAAAGACTTATCGAGGGAGGGCATATACTCTACAACTCTGTCTCCACCAATGGCATCTACCTCCCACCACCACCCACTAGTAATTTCTCAGACATCCATGCCAACGGCAGATTCGAACCCGCAGCCTTGCTGGAGAGAGGATACGCTTGGAACAGATTTATTAATAAAATAGAAGAAGACATAGCCTACAAAATATTAAGTAAATTAAACAACTAAGAAAGAGATACAGCACAAGTCAATATAATAAAAGAGAAAAAAATGGATAGAACATTATAAGAATTTATGGTTTGACCCAAATTTAATAACAGAAAATAATAATGAACAAATCAGTATTGATATAAAACCACTAAAATTCCCAGATCAGAAGAACTAAAAGAAGCAGTAAGGGTATCAAAAAATAGAAAATCAACTGGATTAGATGGTATAAATATGAGGGTGGTCTGTAAAGTTCTCAGCCTCGACCATAGATGGCAACACTATCAGCAATAAGTGAAAAGTTGATAGAATGTGGCTTAATACTAGGATTACTTTAGAAAAATTTCCATGTGAACAGAATCTTTTCATCACTAGTAACACACACAACACATGCTTTGACTGTTTGTGTATTATGTTGCTACTTTTTTTATGTTAGCTTGTAATCTTGGTTTCACTGAAAGTGGATTGACTGATTCTTTTGAAATATCTGATTTTTAAATATAAATAAATATTTTATTGTGTTTGTTTCCAGTATATATCAACTTTATTAATAAAGTACTGCTTATGCCTGAAAAAACAAGACAGCCATTTTTGTTATAAAAAATGTGTAATTTCAAGAATTGGGAAATTTAAAAAAAATATACAGTATATTTGAAATAGGAATCAGACATATTTGATGGGAAAATTAATTTTACTGTATAGCCGCCCACTTGCTTATTTGATTTATTTTTATTTTTTTTAGCATAAAGGTGTAAAGACTAGCAGATGCTTTTGTTAGGAAGTTATCAAATTTTTGTGACCAGCTACTAGCCATTCATTTATGTGAAACGTAACAGTGTAGCCTTAAACAACATTCATCATAAAGAAGCAGTGTCTGATGTAAGGAAGACAGTAACAATTAAATATGTAAATATCAAAGCCATATTTTCTGTATTTAAAACCATTTAAAATGTATAGATTTAACTCCCCTAACAAAAAAACAGATTTCAATGTTACAGCCATTATTATTAGTTTGACATAATATTTTGGCAGTTGTATTTTTGTATTTTTATCTGCAAAGTTTGAATGCATTCGAAATATTCTGGTCAAATAAACACTACTGTAATAAAAGCAGGTTTTCATACGCTCTTTTTTTTGTGTGTGTGTGTGTGTTTCAAATTTCTAATTGTAATTTTATCATCCTATAAGCATAAATTTAATGTAATAAAAATTACACATCAAGCTATAACCTCCATTGCTGTAACTTTAGTACTCAAAAATCGTGAAGACCTCCCAACAGAACCACTTGAGGACCCATAAACTATTAGTGACCAGCAGTTTTGATTTCTAAACTCATCTACATCTGATCTAGCTTTCACCATCAACCTTTGGACATAAACCACAGAAAAGTGTGGAAACTTGTGTGGTCAATCTCAATATTGCTAGGGCATTTGATCTATTTGTGAGAGGCCTGTGATGGTCTCTGAGAGGCTCTCAGACATTCTCTGCATCCTTTGCAATTGGGTTGCCAACTTTCTCTCTCTGGATTTCCTTGCCAATTTTAGGGTATTCCTGCCTTCTGTACTTCATATCACCCACCATCACCAGAGTTGGCTCTCAGCCAACATGCTACAGATAACGTCTCAAATCCTGCCATAAGCTATGGTTGTGATTGTGTTTAAGTGGGAAATGAATTTCATCAAGTGTGAGACGTCCACATAGTTTATTGAAGCCTGAAGTAGCTTGGAAAAAAGGTGTGATGTTTGGTCTCTAGAGCAGGTTTTCCAGATTATGTAAAAAAATTAAAAAATACAAAAAAAATAATAAAATTTAAAAAAAAATCCATAGCTCATCCACATTAGTAATGTACTATGGTTTTTCAACCTTTCATGGGTGGAAATTTTATTAAAGATCATTCTAAATAGGGTTGAGGCAGAGATACCCCAAGGAACAAGCAGATTTTACAAAAGATAAAGGTACTAGAGATCAAATCCTTTGCATCAGACAGATCATTGAAAAGTATAAAGAATTTAGACTCCCTATGCTAATGTGTTTCATAGACTGCTCCAAAGCTTTTGACTGTATTCAATATGTGAAACCATGGAAAGTAATGAAAATAATGAGTTTTCCTCAATACGTTATCAGGTTGATAGCTATCTTGTACAGTTAGCAAGAGGCCACGGTGAAAACAGGTGTTGAATTAGCTGATTGGTTTCAGGTTGGAAAGGGAGGTAGGCAAGGATGCTTACTTTCTCCTCACCTGTTTAGTATCTATGCCGAAGACATCATGCATATAGCATTGGATGAGCTTAAGACAGACATTAGGATAGGAGGTAGATTGATCAGGTAATCTGAGGTATGCTGATGATACAGTGCTCCTTTGTAAGAAGAACAGAGGACTTCAGCTCAATCCTAGCAAGACACAGTTATGGTTCTCAAAGGAAATACAGATAGAGAAGCTCCTGAGGAAAAAAAGTGTACCTTGTTGCAGAAAGAATTGAGGAAGTCACAAGTTCTAGGATCCATTATTAATATGAAGAATTGTTGTTCAGAAGATGTCAGAAGAAGAAAATTAGGAATGGCTAAAACAAAAAGTGTCTAAAATCTGGAAGGATGGATCTGTCTCCACAGGAACAAAGTTGAGGTTTCTGGATGTAGCTGTTTTTCCAACAGTGACTTTTGGATGCAAGACTTGGAACCAAAAGAAGTTGGATAGGAAAAGGACAGCTGCTTTTGAGATGTGATGATACAGAAGGCTTTTGAGGATATTATATACTGAAAGGCAGACAAATGGATGAATTCTTGAAAGGATCGGTGGAACTTTAATTCTCCTTAACAATGTTAACAGAAGAAGCTGAAATACTTTGGACACATTGAAAGGATGGAAGCAGGGCTTCTCAACAGTAGAAGGTAGAGTTCCTGTAAAAATAGGAAGGGATAGACCCTCACTGAGATGGATGGATGGTGTGTCTGGAATGGCTAATCTTCAGAGCGTTGAAGCCTTCAGAAAAACTTACACCAGGTCTACGTGGAGAGGACTGGCATGGCACATTATTGAGCAACAGAGTGACTATTCATTGGATGTCATCAGATGTTCAATGAATAGATGGATGGAAAAAAAAAACATAGCCTTTACTGACTGATCTGAAATCTCATCCATGGGTTTGCTGATGACAGTATACTATGTTCCATATATTTGTGTTCTTTGGAACAGCCTCGCTAATGCTATCTTTCCCAAAAGATTTAGGGTTTCAGCTTTCAAAGTGTTCAACAAATGCATCAGTGAATTCCTCTTAACCTTCTGCCTAAACACATGGCATTGATTTTGTGTAACTTTTACAGCCTTTCATTTATGAGATTGATATAATATGTATATATATAGATAGATATATAAAATAAATATTTATTTTATTTTTTTAATTTGCAAGGCCAAGTTGAACGTGATATCTGCATTCTGGCAGTAGACTTTAACTGAATTCCTATTCAAACCATAATGAAGAAAATACTGTGGAAATTTATCATAAAGTATTCATTGTGCATGGTTCAAAAAACAGATTTAGAAAATTATAATGGCATCAGAAAATCAGGCAGACCACTGCACTTAATGAAAATCAGACAATGGTAACAAAATGGATTCAGCATGACCATGTGACTGCTGGACAATGTTCTTTAATGCTTAGGTGTTTTAAGTAGTGTCTGAGTGAATAGAAAACCTAGAAAACGTTTGCAAATGAGTACCACTCCTTGAGAGAGAAAGGGAAGAAAGATTCAGTGCTTCAAATTTACTAAGATCAGAATCTTAGTAATCTTCAACTCTCTGAAGATTAGTCATTCCGGACACACCATCCATCCATCTCATTGAGGGTCTATCCCTTCCTATTTTGACAGGAACTTTACCTTCTACTGCTGAGAAGCCCTGCTTCCATCCTTGGAGACTAACTACAAACAGTCAATCTTGTTTTCAAAGGTGCTATGCTAGCCATCAGCACTTAGATCTAATCTAAGTGCCACTCCCAAAACTGCAAGTGTAAATGATGTCCTGCACACATACACATAAAAAAGTTTTGAATTCAAGTGCAAAACTCTTAGAAACCCTCAACCATCTTTTAGGGAAAGGGATGGTATTATAATTTTGAAATTTTGTTTAGAGATGAGCTCATCCATAAGGATAAATACTGTGAGACATGAGAAAAAACAAAAACACAACCTAATATCATCCAACCAAACTCGACAATATTGCCCTAATGGTAAACTACTCACCACTCACCTGACTGTCCATGAAATTTTGCAGATTATTTAGACAATCAAACCAAATCTAGCAGATAGTTCAGAGCAACCTATGTGGATATCACTTCAGTGTTAATGAGGAATTTAAAAAAAAAATACATCAAAAATTATTCAGAAGTCATGGCATTTTCAAAAATGTTTTGACTGTCTACATTCATCATTGGATAAACATTTCCATGTTTAAATTTCCATAGCTGTTGCTATAATTTATGACAAACCTTCTGCAACAAAAAACATAGAAACTGGAATACAAATAAGTACGAGGGACATCCAGAAAGTAAGTTCTGTTTTTAAATATTTTCACTGCAGTGCTGTGATCGCAAAGGTGTGCATGTGTGCTGAGTTTGTTGATTCCTTAGCAAGGCATTGGTGCCATTATCAGACATTCTCGCAGTGTGTATGCTTCTTGGTGTGTGTGTGTGTGTTTATAATGTCTAAGAAAATCGAATTGCCCGCCGCATGTGAAATTAGGTCAGTTATCCATTTCTTGAATGCGATCCAGAATAAACGACGTGCATGCTTACCAGGGGCATTGCTTTGATTCATGATAATGCCCACCCACACACAGCCGGTGTAACACAACTTCTCGTCACCTTCGGCTGGGAACAATTCCATCATCCCCATATAGTCCTGACCTCGTGCCAAGCGACTTTCATCTGTTCAAGCATCTGAAATCTTTCCTTGGTGGCCATCTAAGTATATTTTTATTTCTCTGACAGTTCATTGGAACTTACTTTCTGGACATCCCTCGTAATTTATTTTCAAATTATTTTATTAAATAAAATTAATTATTATCATCATCATCATCATCTCCAGACCTCCACGGAATCATATTCATCATGAGAGTTTCCCATCATACACACACAGCTCATCATGCTGTGCCTTAAATACATTCATATTCTCTGCAGGACTCACATGCAATGCATTCCAATCATTCATCCATGCTGAAAACCTGCTTCTCACTTCTTTGCTCATGCCCTCTCCATACAGCTTCCAAGATGATCTTTTGTTCTCTTCATCCTCTCTACTAGACTGTAAATTGCATCTTCTCAACCTTCCTTCATACTCAATATTCCCTGGACCCTTTCCAATACCACATGTTTGAAAAGCAGGTGATCGAATCTGTGCACAGAAGTCTATATGTGGCCTAATCATGGCCTTATACAGTGAAACCAGAATCTCCTGATTCCACTGTATAAGGAACCAGGAGATTCTATCCACCATCACACCCAGACCTTGTAATATATTTCCTCCAACTGTATACTCTACATCCCATCTTTGTATTTCAAATTTTAAAATCTAACACTTTGTAACATAAAACTGGTAACCCTACTTCTGTGCCCATTCAATCAGTCTATTCAAATCACCTTGTAAAGTCACATTTGCTGAACTTCTCATAGCCCTTCCCAACTTTGCATTATCTGCAAACAATGGAATATCCCAATTTAACCTTCTCCAATATCATTAACATACAGATTGAAAAGCAATGATTCTAAAACAGACCCTTGAGGCACACCATTAGTGCCTTTCCTCTTCTGGAATATTGCTCCCAGACACAACTTGCCGATTCCTATCAGAGAGCCAAAGGTCTGCACTCTTAGCCAGCCAGTCCAACACTTCAGCATTGTTTTGTGAAAACCAGTCTCAGACCTGCAGTGCAGTATGGAACCATTGTCATGCTAAAACATGTAAGGGTCACTGCCAAAGAACTAATACAACATTGAAAGCATGAGGATGTCCAGGTGGCCATCAGATGACATGGGTTTGGGCACGTCCACCAATGGAGCAAGTCCCATCCAACTGAAATGCTCCCATACCATTACCAAGCCTCCACTAAACTTGACAGTTGGAATGATGGTGCTGCTGGAACCATTCCACGGGTAATCTCCAGAATGAAAACGACCATCAGAGTGAAACATTTGGAAGTGTGATTCGTTGCTCTGCAGAACTCTTCTCCAATCATCTGCCATCCAGGAACGGTGTGATAGACATCAGTCCAAATGTTGCTTGCCATTGAGGGGGTGATGTGTGGCTTGTTCGCTGCTGCAGCAGCTCTGCTGTGGTAACCTAAGACATGCAACTGTCTGCAGAGGGTTCTAGTGCTGACAGATGTCCCTGCAACATTTTCCAAGTTGACTGCAAGGTCCGCCGCTGATGACTGAGTATCGGTGGCCTCCCAGTGCGTTTTCCTGTTGTGATAGCACCATCAATTTTCCATCTACGAATGAATAAGTGGTCTTTCTGTCATGGACAGAAAGACCACTCCCAGCTACCATCCCACGTTGGAAGTCTGTCAGTTAAGTTCAATGTGGCATCTTGACATAGAGTACAGTGCAAAACATGCAGCACATCCCATCCTTTATTACCAGGCTTACACATACTCCCTGACTATTTGCATGTGGTAAGCAGTACCAGCGACAGGGTGCAGCATGGAAGCAGTCTGCTTAATGCGCGGCTTAATAAGGGCGCTCATTCAGCTATATTACGGTAGGCACTGTCGCTACATAGGAAGTGCGGAAAGAAGTTTTTCCAAGCTAAAACTGATTCAAAATTACTCGCGAACAGCAACGACCCAACAAACATTGGTTGGTCTAGCAACTATATTGATAGAGGCAGACATAGTTTATAATTTACATTTAGAAGAGCTTATAAACAGTTTTATTGTGTGATATCCCAGTAGAGCAAACATTTACTTAATATTATTATGTAATTGTTTTGCATTAATGTTTCTCTTTTCAAAATTCCAAAATTCATATGGAATAAGAGAGAAATTAGTCGGAACACTAAATTAGCTGTATACAAGACAGTGTTCAAACCAGTTTTAACTTATGGATCTGAGAGCTGGGTCAGAAGTAAAACACTTGACCAAAGACTAGAGACCACAGATATGAGAGTCCTGAGAAAGATTATAGGCATGAACAGATGGCATCACTGGCAATATCATATTAAAAATGAGGATATTAGGAAAGAACTTGATATTGTCAGCATCCAGGAATGCGTTAGCAGAGCTAATCTCAGGTGGTATGGTCATTTAAACAGAATGGGCGAAGAAAGATTAGCAGAACAAGTGTTCTCTGCCAAGCCTCTGGTTGGCAGCAAAACGACCCAGAGGTCGTTTTGATGCCAAGTAACAGACTGATTTGGAGGAAAATTGTAGATAGGAAGTTAGTAATGATGTAATTTTTTTCATGTAGTACTATCATATCCTGTACATCCCTTGAGGGTACATGGCAGGAATTTGATGATGATGATGATGATAAAAACAAAATAACAATTGGAGATATTCTTATATTTTTGTCTTATAATTAGGCTGACCATGTTTCCTTGAGACAAAAACAGGACATTACGATAGCAAAAACGGGAAGGTGTTATGTAATATTCTGCATCTATGAAAAAGTAAGGCGATAAACGTTTTATTACATAAACCTATTGAGCTTACCATCATTCTTCAGTGACAAAACCAATACAAAAATTTAAGGAGAAGTAGAGGGGACTATTTCACCACGATCATACCATAAATATTCCTCCGATAAAGTGATGTTACGTAGCAACTTTTGGTCTTTCACCACCTTATCATAAAACTTCTTACACACTCCTTGGCACAGTTTTATCTTACAACTAACATAGCCCTCATTGTCTCAATTCTTAATTTAGATTTCTCCTTTGACCACATGCTGTTCATAACAGAAAATATTCTCTCTACAGATGCTGTACTTTCTGGAAGATAAACAATAAACTACAATATTACAAAAGTCTTTGAAAGTCTAGGCGTTTTTGACTCATTTCAGAAAAAATTGTACTGATCTATCAGATATTCCATGGAATTTCTTTATTCCATGTATCCAACTGCTTCACATTAGACTTAGATTTTATGACACCCACTGATCGAATACACGAGTTTCTTCTGTTTCTCTGCGTGTGATGAGTTCCTCAATCTTAGTTTTTCACAACATAACAGGACATTTTTCTTGAGAAAGAAAATCAGAACAAAGCCCATCAAACAAGCTTAAAATTCTGTCAATTGATGGACCCGAGGAAAAAAATTTCGTATTTCCATGCTCTAACAATTTAGCGTAATTGTTTCCTGCAAAGTCAGAAAAGTTTTTCAGTTCTTCAACTCTGACTGTTGTCATAAAATTGTGGTCTGACTATGGTGATAAAACGTTGGAAATTACTACTTCTGATATGGTACATGGTGAACAAAATTTTGGTTCATAAATTTTATTTATCAATGTCGACATGCAGTCATTTGCGCGAAAACTTTGGCTGTGACACACAGTATGATAAGCAACAAGAGCTTCACTTGCTGCAATTTTATCGCTTTTACTATCACCTTTCGCCATAAACGAACTGATATTTAACTGAAGCTAGAGTCTTTTCAGCCTCCTTATGTTTCTAGCTACGTAGATGTTGGTTGATGCGCTTCTTCCTTCATGAGCAACAGATAAAATGGACATTACAATGTCAGCATACTACTTTTGTTCCATCACTACACAGTTTATCCAATTTAATAAATTTCAATTCTTTCTGGAGAATGAAGATTCTTTCAGGAACTGAAGTTTTCATGAAAACTTCAGTTCCTGCTCTTTTGACATTGCAAAGATAGACTTAAAGTTTTAAAAAAATATGAAATTTAAACCACTGTATTGAATAACAAAGGCACCGGTTAGCATACAGGCAAAACAAAAACTAACGCTACAGCAGAACAGACGGCGCGTCTGAGACGTGCAAGTGTTGCCAACAGTGGTGCACCAAAGGGGGACAAGGGGTTCTGGCCCTTTCCAAAAGAAAAACGAAAAATATACTCGAAAATTTTCCAAAAATCTTTTCCTAATTAAAATTCATTTTTTTATTTACATTGTGTCATGTCATACTACTTATGAATTAGCAGTCGCATAAGGTGGGAATACCTGCAGCTCTCGGAATCATGGCCGCTGTGAACGCAAGGTGAACGAAGTAGTGCTTGGACCAGGGGCCCTGGCCCTCTCCAAAAGAAAAACGAAAAATATATTTGAAAATTTTCCAAAAATATTTTCCTAATTAAAATTCATTTTTTTATTTACGTTGTGTCTTCTATACTACTTATGAATTAGCAATCACATAAGGTGGGAATACCTGTAGCTCTCGGAAACACCGCCGCTGTGAACGCAAGGCGAACGAAGTAGTGATAGGGCAGACCGAGCGCTACTTCGTTTGCCTGAGCCGGGCCATAGGAGATCACGGGTATCATTGCAGATAATCAGTCATAGGTTGTGTTCAATGTGTAGTGTGTATTCTCAAATAGTGTACTCAACTTCCCCTCCCCCCGTCCAAGATTAAATCATGAGTGCGCCACTGGTTGCCAACAAGTAGTTTTTATTTTCTCTGAATAAATCACTGCAGATATCGATATTTTAAGTATCGAACAATGCGACTTAATGGTTATACAAATTACTGGTATCCATGATTTTGATATACGATTATAGATAATGAATAGTAATTTATGACTGACCAATATATTATAGTATATTTATAGTTTTTATTAAAAACGATAAAAAATTGACATTTTTATTAAAAAAACGACGGGATGGCCTGTAAATATGAAAAAAACGGTACTGTCCCGTTCAACGGTACGTATGGTCAGCCTACTTATAATCCATCAGGGGCGATATTTATTTAATTGTTTGCCTCAGGGCGCTATCTAATCTGGCTACAGCCCTGGTGGCAAGATTCGAAATTTCAATGACACATAAGATGTCCAAACGTTTTGATGAACATAGTGCGTGCGTATATATATATATACAAGGTGCCCATAAATTAATTTTCCCTCTTTGGAGGTATCTGTAGCTAAAACTAATAGACGGAATGAAACCATATTTTATATTGAGACTTTCGAAGGCATGGGGAGATGAATTCCGCGAAAAAAGATTTAGTACCAAAAGTCGCCGATAGGTGAAATTTTGGCGCTGGCGGGGCCGAAAGCAGTCAAATATTTGCAGCAAACACGGGTAAAAAGAATTATGCAAATTTTACTGTGCGTAGTAAAATTAAGTTGTTTTACCTTAAACAGTGCAATGCCGTTGCTGCCCTTGGGGAATTTAGAAGGCTTCATAACCTGCATACAAGTCCTATGTCAGCTATAGCACAGAGCTATGATTAAGAAATTTGAAGAAACTGGATCACTAAGCGTTAGACCTGGCAGAGGACGGAAAGCAGTGCAAGAGGAGACAGTTACTACTGCGGTGTTCGACGACACAGGGACCAGTACTGGTCCAAGTGCTTGTGCCATAGCTCACAAACTTGATATGGCTTATGGTACAGTCTGGAAAATCTTATGGAAAATGCTTCACTTCTATCCGTATGAGTTCAGTCGTGTGCAAGCACTAACTACCACACATTACGATAAGCGCATGACCTTCGCGCTAACATTTCTTGCCCGAATGGAGGTCGACAATGACTGGCCTTGGAGAATATTGTGGATGATGAGGCTCATTTTTATCTGAATGGGTCGGTCAACACTCACAACTGCAGCATTTGGGCATCTGAACATCCCCAAGCGATCCAGTAAGTACCACTGCATTCTTCAAAAGTAACCTTGTGGTGTGGCTTCACAGCCGATTTCACAATAGGACCATACTTTTTTGAGCGTATTACCATTACAGGTCCTGTAACCTGCTCCATTACTGGAGAGATTTATCGACGAATGCTGAAAAATTGTCATTCCTGCATTGCAGCAAAGACAATGTTTGGACTCCATAATTTTTATGCAGGATGGAGCATGGCCACACATTGAACGTTCAGTACAGCGCCTTTTACGCCAGCATTTCAATAATGAGAGGATTATCAGTCAGTTCTTTCCGACGGCATGGCCGCCTCAATCCCCAGACATCACTCCGTGTGACTTGGCTGTGGGGATATTTGAAATCCGTTGTGTATGTTGGTGGCATTCCCAACTTGCATGTCTTGAAAGAGAACAAAAACGGGCTGTTATGAACATGCAATCCGACTCCTTATGCTTAGCTGTAGAGCATGTCACACACCGGATGCAATTTGTTGTACACAAGAAAGGTCAGCACATTGAAAATCGTGTATATGGTCCAGGGGACCTGATTCTGATGAATAAAACATTTCCTGTGAGTTCAATCACTACATTAATTTCTGTCTCTCGCAAGTTGTTGTTTTAGTTTAATTATTATTATTCTTATTATTATTGTAACGCGCCACATATTCAGTTGGAATGAGTGACGCGGCTGTCGCTTACACCATCGAAATGTTATTATTCCATTTTATCTGCCTTTAATGTACTTATCCGCTTGTTTTCGGCTCTGCCAGCGCCAAAATTTCCCCTATCGGAAATTTTTGCGCTGGCAGAGCGCCTTTTGGTACTAAATACTTTTTTCGCGGAAATCATCTCCCCATGCGTCCAAAGAGGGAAAGGTGGCCATAAAATATCATTTTATGACCACCCCGTATATTCAGCTACTAAATAAGCACATATCTTGGATATCTCCTATTTCTGTTTATTTTATATCCACAATGAAGACTTTCAGAATCTTCTTTGCTAAGAAGAGAAAATAAAATTGTGCTTTCCCTAAATATAATAACTCAAAATTTTAGTATAAAGCTGAGATGTTTCAATTTGAAATAAGTGATATATAGAAATGGAGGATATTATGGATCGAAAATTTACCAGAGTTTGTAAGAACATAATCTTCTCATTAGCTTTCTAATAAATTTCCGAAAGTAAGAACATCGTTCTATATTTCTTACTTTCGTTTGTTTCCACATTTTGTTATAAAATATATAGATATAGATGGATGAAATATTATTATTATTATGTGATACCTCCAGGTATTGGTGCACCCAGGGAGGGGGCCCCAAGGAGCCCATTCTCCCCCTCCCCAGAAGAAAATGGAAAAAACACTAGAAAAATTTCCAAAAATCCTTTCTAATTAAAATTCATTTTTTTTTTAAATTTATGTTATGTCGTGTCTTCTATTTCTATACTACTTATGAATTAGCGGTCCCATAAGGTGGGAATACCTTATAGCTCTCGGGAATCCTGGCTGCTGTGAACGCACGGCGAACGAAAAAGTGCCTCGGAGGTTACTTCGTTTGCCCGAACCGGACCAGAGGAGATCACAGTGGTGATCACTGCAGATGCTAAGTCATAGCTGGAATGCAATGCGTAGTGTGTATTCTCAAATCGTCTACTCAACTCTCCCCAAGATTAAATCTTGAGTGCGCCACTGCCTCCAGGAGTCCAAAGACTCATCGAGGGAGAGTGTGCCAACAGCATCGAACGATTGGTTCCCTTCCAACTACTAACCGCGCTCAAACTTACTTAAGTTTTTGCGAGCCATTAATAGCAGAAGCTCTACCAATCGACCAACCTTTGCTGGCAATGTCAGACAAATATAAATTTTTAGGCTCTATAGTTTAATGTTTTATTATGCACCCGCCTAGGGATCATTTATGGTGAATTTAACTTCCTGACATTGAATGAGTTTTTGTCTTCATTTCCGCTTTTAAGGGTTTTGTTATTCAGTATCATTTTTTAAACATGATCAATGTGACGCCTGGTTTTTCAGGCTAGCGAAACCTTACCCAGTGCATTAATAAAAGGTGAATATACGGGTAGTAGGCAGAGTTCGTTTTCTTTATTTTGTTTAAATAGTGAAAGCCAAGGCTTCTCAGATTTCGGTCTACTTCTTATAAGCTTGCTGGTAAATTTTTGAAACTTCACTTTCTTTTTATATTCGGTTATAAAATATAGATGGATCCATAATATCCTCCATTTGGATGTAATAAAACTATCATTTAATGTTAGTTTTATAGATGTTCTTAATAAGATGTTCTTTATTTTAATAAAGAACATCGTATTAAAATAAAAATAAAATTCAATAGAAAAAGTGGACTACAGAACTTGAACAAAGAAATGGGAAACATAATTTTAAAAAATAGCAGAAATCGCTAAATTCCAATACAGTAGAAGCAAAAATAGAATACAAAAGAAACTGTAATTGCAAAAACGAGAAATAAAGAAAAAACATAGAGAGATGGGACAATTTTGTAACAGAACTAGAAAAGGATATATATCTAAGAAACAACCCAAAACAAATAAAATAATAAAATATATGAACAAATAAATAAAAGAAAAGGTAAAAATATAAATCACAGATTTAGAAAAATGGGTAACTTATCTTCAAAATATCTGAACTAATAATAATAACAGAAAATATTAAGATGTTAGAACTAAAATATACGTTTAATAAGATGAAAAATAGGAAAGCACCCGGAGAAAGCAACATAAAAATGAACTGTAGAAAAATGTAGGTGAAAAATTTAATGAAAGAATTTCATTCTTTAACCATGTTAAATAATTTCAGGAAAAACTCCAAACTCTTGGAAAAACGCATTGGTTATCCCAATTTCTAAATAAAGAAATAAAGATGACTGCAATAATTGTAGAGGAATTAGTCTGCTAAATGCTGGTACAAAATATGTATAGAATATTAAAAGAGAAAGTAAACAATACTGTAGAGGACAAACTACTAGAAGAACAGAGTGGATTACGAAAAGGCCGATCTTGCATATACTCAATTTTCACTCTAAAATTATTAATCGAAAATACAAGAAAAGTTTCAAAAAGAAACACACGTGGCTTTCATTGATTATGAAAAACCTTTGATAAAGTTAATACACAAAAATATACTGACATATGAAACTTATTTATTGATAAAATATTAATGGATACCAATATACCAAACCAGCTTACAATTTACAAGTTACAGTTACAATTTATTCAAGAAATATACACGGGAAATAAAATAGCAGTCAAATTAGAACAAATATCGGAATTGAAAGACATATCATCAAGAGGAGTATGG
Organism: Typopeltis vanoorti; assembly: GCF_054136105.1. Taxonomy (NCBI): domain Eukaryota; kingdom Metazoa; phylum Arthropoda; class Arachnida; order Uropygi; family Thelyphonidae; genus Typopeltis; species Typopeltis vanoorti. The sequence goes on along the minus strand of NC_143573.1, from coordinate 78,770,838 downwards.
CAAAGATGTATACTATCACCTCTACTTTTTAATATTATATATATATATATATATATATATATATATAAAATTAACTTTATTATACGGAAATGAAACATGGACAATAAAAATGAAGAATGAAAAATGGATCCAATCTGCAGAAATGAAATTTCTCAGAAACAAGCTGGATATAACAAGTGGGACCATAAAACGAATGAAGTAATTTTTACAATCCCTGAACATTAAACCAATTATCTACTATATATATATATATACTGACTATAACCGAGACTAGAATAACAATTAAATTTAGTTATAGTCAGTATATATAAATATGAAATATGAACATATCCCAGTACCGAGTTAATACCACAAATTGCTATATATATATATATATATAAGAAACATCGTATCGCTATAAAACGACTATTACAAAATCAGTTAGCTTTGAACTGTAGCTATAGTCCGTGTTGAAGTTCTATTGTTAAGTAGCTGCGTGCGTCTGATTTCACACGTGTGCCAATATCGGATAGCAGAGCTGAAAGAGTCCGGTAGATTATAGCTGAGGTTATTATTTATGTGATGAGGGTCCATAACAAGGTGATAGGTCCTACGTCTAGAAGAACATCAGAGAGACATTGCCTACAAAAGAACTAAAGCAAGTGCCCTGTCAAGCCATGTACTGTTTTCAGTAAACACAAACGATGAAGGCCGTCAACATGAGATAAAATGGACAACAACTTCAAACCTTCATATATGCCGTGACGAGGTGGAGCGACGCGTAGTCGAGTCTAAGGAAATTGTTATGGACCCTCATCACATAAATAATAACCTCAGCTATAATCTACCGGACTCTTTCAGCTCTGCTATCCGATATTGGCACACGCGTGAAATCAGACGCACGCAGCTACTTAACAATAGAACTTCAACACGGACTGTAGCTACAGTTCAAAGCTAACTGATTTTGTAATAGTCGTTTTATAGCGATACGATGTTTCTTATAGTGTTTACTTGCTTTCTATGTTCCCACGCCTGCAGAAGTCGGACAATCCGATGAAACATGTTGCGTTTTGAATAAATTTAATTGTTATTCTTAATTTAATTGTTAGTCATTTAATTTCCTTTTATTTATATATATATATATATATATATATGTGTGTGTGTGTGTGTGAATGACAAGTTTAATGTTAAGATACAACTAGTTTCGTTGAATACATCAACTTCTTCAGGTATCACAGGCAAAGAACTAAATAAAAAATAACAGAGACATGATAAAATACATTAATATATTATTTCATCTCATTAATGAGATGAATCAAGCGATATTTCTCTAGATTCAGTTATTTTACTTTCAAGTTCATCATAGCACACATGGATATTAGAAGTTAGTGGCCAGTCTACGTGGTGTTGGCGGCCCTGATCCGAGTTGATAGAACTACAACAGAACCAGAGCCAGCGCTATCTCTAGCCACGTTCTCCTCTCTTCTCTATCAACTAGACTGGCCATTAACTTCTAATATCCATGTGTGCTATGATGAACTTGAAAGAAAAATAACTGAATCTAGAGAAATATCGCTTGATTCATCTCATATTAACAATAGCCTTAGCTATAATATCTCTGACGCACACGTTGCCACTATCCAATACTGGCGCACTCACGCCAGCTCTCGCACGTAGTCAACGTCAGTTGAAACTAGATACTAGATCTGTTAATGTATTTTATCATGTCTCTGTTATTTTTTATTTAATTCTTTATATATATATATATATATATATTGTTGGGCGCCGTAGGGGCAGAGCCCCCTAGTATATATATATATATATATATATATATATATATATATATATATATATATATATATATATATATATATATATATATATATATATATATATATATACTAGGGGGCTCTGCCCCTACGGCGCCCAACTTCCCGAGTTCAAAAAGTAAAGACAAAAATAATGGCTTTTAAAGGAGAAAAGCCAATAAGAAGTAAAATAGTGATAGATAATAAAATATTAGAACAAGTAAATACTTTCAAATACCTCGGATGTGACTTATCATATGAAGATGGAAAAGATATAGACATTAAAATATCAAGTATAGTCTCTGGGAAAAATTCCCATGTTACTCCTCTTAAACACTATTATTATAATTACGGCCATTATAGCCTGTTTTTGTTTTGGAGTGTCCCTTATTTAAATACATTGGCTATCAATACTCAAGAGGGGTATATATATTTAGGGCATTATTGGTGAGTATAGAAGGCAATTAAGGTAGAATAAAAGAGGTGGAAAAATTTGGTACATACCTTTTTTGATTCTACGATGTCTTCCACTTCCATGATCTCGCTGAAGGTTGTTTACAAACGGGGGGGAGAAGAGGGAGGGAGCGTGGGGGTGTATTTAGACGCGGGAAAATAAGTTTGGATAACCCGGGTTAATATTAATAATATATATATAAATGTATACATATATTATTTTGAATTAGGGTGCATTTTTGAGGGGGAGAAGGGTATACTTACAGGGTGTTCGGGATAAATTTGACATATTTATAATTAATTATATTTTTCCGTAAGTTACATGTATTAACACACACTTCTCTTCATTTAAAAGTTTGGACCCTTCTTCATTCATATACAAGATGTCAGAAAGGATGGATAGCTGGAACCCACCTGAATCATGGAAGAGAATAACTTGTATCATGATGATTCGTGCCCGCCATCAAAATAAGGATATTACGACTGCTGCCCAATGCTCCCTGAATACAGTAAAAACAATCAGGCATGAACTAGAGACTTGCAATGGTGACTACGAGGATGTAGCAAGAAGAAAGATCCCTAGCAGACGATCTGATTGCGTTCGTACAGCAGAATTCCTCGCAAATCTGCAGGAACAGGTGTTGAAGAACGCTGGCATTGGAATTCGGGCTTTGTTCGTGGAGTTGCTAACTGTAGTCAAGCCCTGGATAACAAGGGTAGCCAATGGTAGGCCGTATGTATGGCAGCAGGATTCGGCCCCTTGCCACACCTCTGGGATAAGTCAAAAATGGTTGTCTGAAAATTTCTACGACTTCACCAGTCCAAATGTTTGGCCTCCAAACTCCCCAGACCTTAACCCCATGGATTATTTTGTATGGGGCGCAGTTGAAAAAGACACCAATCGCACTTCCAGTAATACAAAAGCCCAGTTAATGGATAAAATTAAAACAGTTTTTGCGGCCCTTCCCAGGGAGACTGTAGCATCAGCTTGTTCGAGGTTCCGAAGCAGAATTGAAGCTGTGATCGATGCTAATGGTGGTTATTTTGAGTAAATCTTGTTGATAGTATTGTAATTAACTCTGCCTGTAATGTTTTTTTGTCAATTCATTAAATTTAATAGATACAAAGAAGATTTTCTTTTTCCTTACGAAACTGTCAAATTTATCCCGAACACCCTGTATGTGGCAACTGGGGCAGGGTTAACGGGGTGTGGAATCGTTTCGGTCGTGTGACCGTCCTCGGAACTTTGTCGGAAATGAGTGTAGTTATTTTTGAAATGAGTCGGAAATTTCAAAAAAAATGAGTCGGAATGACTCATTTTTGAAATTGAAATTTTTGAATGACATATTTTTGAAATGAGTCGGAAATGAATGTAGCTATGTCAGGGCAAAGTTGCAACTGCCAAATAAGGGCATTAGTTGTCGCTACATGGCCGAAGGCGTGGCTTAATTTGTAGGTTCTGGATCGTCCAACATTCGGAAATTAGGTAGGGGCGATGGACGTTGACGTTGATAGAATTTTCATCGCATTTTATGGCAACAGTTTCGGATATTCTTATTCGGAATTAAAATATCAAATTTTGTAAAAGCTTAAGAAACAATATACTACATTTAAGCCATCCCTGGTACAAAAACCCATCAGAATCAGACTATATAGCGTCTTGTCTAAACCAACTTTATTATATTAAAATGAAACATGAACAATAAAAATGAAGAATAAAAAATGGATTCAAACTGCAGAAATGAAATTTCTCAGAAACAAGCTGGATATAACAAGTGGGACCATAAAACAAATTTAAGATTGAAGAAATTTTTACAATCCCTGAACATTAAACCAATTATCTAATATAAGTAAATATAAACAAAAAAAAAATGTTAGAACATTTAAATCGAAAATAGACAATAGCAGACTGCCAAAAATACTATATAGAAATATAAAATAAATGGAAAAAGAAGAATCGGAAGACTAAGAAAGCGATGGCATGAGACTAGAACAGACCATTTGGCCAATAACCCATTATAAGAGGAGGAAGAATCGCACATCAAATCCAACTTAACGAAGGTAGTGCTGAATCCATTAGAAACTAGATGGGCAGAGAAAACTACACGCCAAACACTTTAAATACTTTCACAATTGGAATTCTGGAGTCTGATAGTAGTAGAGAATTTTCAAATTATATAGAACATTTACAAGATATCAGGCCATACTTAAAAACTGTACATGGTAAACTAAGGCACAACCAAAGTATTATAGTGTAGAAAGAGCTACTCAAGATATCGAAAGTATAATAACATAGAGCAGTGATTATTATATGGGGTGGGGGGGGGGGGGGGTGGGGGGGGGGGGGGGTGGGGGGGGGGGGGGGTGGGGGGGGGGGGGGGTGGGGGGGGGGGGGGGTGGGGGGGGGGGGGGGTGGGGGGGGGGGGGGGTGGGGGGGGGGGGGGGTGGGGGGGGGGGGGGGTGGGGGGGGGGGGGGGTGGGGGGGGGGGGGGGTGGGGGGGGGGGGGGGTGGGGGGGGGGGGGGGTGGGGGGGGGGGGGGGTGGGGGGGGGGGGGGGTGGGGGGGGGGGGGGGTGGGGGGGGGGGGGGGTGGGGGGGGGGGGGGGTGGGGGGGGGGGGGGGTGGGGGGGGGGGGGGGTGGGGGGGGGGGGGGGTGGGGGGGGGGGGGGGTGGGGGGGGGGGGGGGTGGGGGGGGGGGGGGGTGGGGGGGGGGGGGGGTGGGGGGGGGGGGGGGTGGGGGGGGGGGGGGGTGGGGGGGGGGGGGGGTGGGGGGGGGGGGGGGTGGGGGGGGGGGGGGGTGGGGGGGGGGGGGGGTCACTAAAAAGTTGCAAGAAAACCTACTACAACTAGAACATTGGTTCTCCAAATGGAGATTACAAGTGAATCCCCAGAAGAGTGTAGCAATACTTTTCACCAGAAGAATGGCAACTCCCATGGGGGACCTTTATCTTTTCAACACCAAAATCCCCTGGCAAACAGAAACAAATTATCTTGGAGTAATTCTGGACAAAAGATTAACGTTCAACCCACACACGAAAGCCTTATGTACGAAAGCATCTAAAACTATTGCACAACTTTACCCTCTAATAAATAGAAAAAGTAGACTGAATACCAGAATCAAAGTGCTCCTCTACCTGTTGACGATCCGCCCAATGTTGACATATGCCTCTCCAGCCTGGAGCCACACATCCAACTCCAACATCCTCAGACTGCAGAGAGTGCAAAATAGGTGTTTACACATGATATTGGACGCACCGTGGTTCGTAAGGAACGTGCAACTGCATAGAGATACGAACATCCCTTACATCTACTCCTTCCTATTAACTACAGCAGAAAAATTTTTCTCAAAGATCTCTACTCACCCCAACGATCTAGTTAAACAAGCAGCAGACTATGAAGAGACTGACCTCTTCAAATACAAGAGGCCAAAAGCCATCCTAAATACTTGCAACAATGACTGATCTCCGTGCCCCCCAGGGCGAGCTCTCAGCTCATAAATCTTTCCTTCAATTCATCCTCCTTATCAGACAACGGGGAATAAAAGCATCTTGCTTCACCCTTCTGGCCAATGATGTTATGTTATGTTATGTTAAAGAGAGAGCATTAGAAATTTATTAGAGAGGGATTGGCATTAGGTTGGAATCGGAGCATTCGTCATTCGAAAATCACAGTGCGATAATAGCGAGTCGGCAAGTCACTCAAGCAGCTAAATAAAGTCTACTAGTCGAGAAACGGTTAGCTTATAAGTTTCGGAATAACAAATAAAGCTACGGAAGACAGCTGAGCGACTACTAAATAGACTAGCGATATTTGAATTGGGATTTAATTTCAGCGCCGACCTTTCAAGGACATACGGAACCTTGAAGTAAAACACGAAGTTACTAGAGGATAGTAGAGGCCGTAAAATTGATTGTGTTTAGAATTATAGTGCCTAAAGAATTAATTGAATGCCGGAGGAATGAACAACTGTGCATATAAAACCCCAAGTTAAGAATTATTGTGCTCAGTAGTGCTTCATACAAGAACGTCTGATTATATGTATTGTGCCCGTGAATTAATTCAGTTAATGCTTAGAAGATTTATTTTAATGAGTGATGCTTATTGTTAAAAGTGTTTACGGTTATAAAAAGTGTTTGTGTATAAGTAGATGAAGATAGAAGATTATCGTAAGATTATTCCAACGTTAATATTTCTGTACAGAGAAGTGTGTGAGTTTCATCCTAGAATTTCGTTATGTTAACAGTAACTATCGCGAAGATTAACTGAAGTGAAAATTTAAAAGTGTTTGCTTGTAAAGCGGTGTTACTCGATTTTATTGTATTTTGGAACTTAAGGAACTGTGAGAAGACTGTATCAGAGATGACAAATTTACCGTTGTCAGAGTTTGTATGACAGTATTATAGGAAAGGCTGAAGTGTTTCTAATAACTTAATTAGTGATTTAATCTTGAGTGTATAATTTGTGATTATAAAATTAAATATTTGTTTTTGTTAATCTAAAGTTGTGTTTTGCCTGAATCTCTTTTACTGCACCATTCATAAAATATTCGAACCAAAGCGGGAGAGATAAATAAGTTAAATATACTCGGCCTGTATATACAATATCAACACCTAAAAGGAGAGATAGTTGTGAGTTGGTTTTTCTTCAGTTCTTGAACTAATTCAAATATGAAGTGGCGCAGTCTTTAAATATAAATTTTCTTTATATTTGAATTAGAAATCAACTTATAATTTATCAATTAGTTAAGAACATCGTAATAGTAATCATGTCGGATCCAAGGTACAGATTAAGAACAAGTAGGATCCAACACCAGTTAGTTATTATTTATTGGTTTGTTTGCTATGTTGGGAAGTTACGAAATCAAACCTATGTTTAATAGGGTTGATTTCCACTTGTTATGTCTTCACTTGGCGTAATTTCTATATTTTATTCACTCTATAGGTCCTCAAAGGTTATCCACTAACTTGAATCCTGTGAAACGTCCCCCTTTTGAACTCAGGCAAATCGGTTTGATTAATTGCTGCGCCAGCCTAAGTAAGGATAGAAATATCTTATCCTAGGGAAGGTTCACAGAGATTAAGTGTCAGCAATAATATTAAATTAGATCAAAGAGCTGTGGGTACCTTAGCTTTGCAGTCGTAGCCCTTTACTCTTAATTTTCTTTGGGTATTCCCCGCATGCATAGGTTTGATATTTTATGAGTGGTGAAGTCAGTCAACATGCTCATAACACACATATGCATAAATTAGAAAACATGCTTATTTTACTACTAGACAAAGAAATGCACAATGTTAATGGCAATACTAAGATAAAGAAATGTTGAGAATTTCACGCACACTCTCTCACTTTAAATATACAAATCATTGTTACATTAAAGAATCATTAATGCAAGTACTACATTAATCACTTATTATCTGGTGCATATTTGGCACAAAACATTATTCAGGTTCTTGGATCATATAAGTTCTAATATCAGCTCCATTACAATAACTGCTGCAATCACACAATGCTAGGATTCTCGGACAAACAGTCCAACGAGATTTACGAGTGTTCCTGACTATTTTAAGTCATCAAAGTTCACTTCCCTTCAGAAAGGATCTAAATTTCTTCCATTCACAAATATCTAAACAATGTAATAAGAAATTCACAGTACACTTATCTACACTGCACGATCCGCATCGAGATCTTTTCGTCTGTTGCTTCTAGTGGAATTTCACTGTTGTTACAACTTGCTGCCACGTGGGAATCACGTGCACGGTAAGAATCTGGCACTCGTCTTTGCTATCTAACATCTGCTTGCTCTCGCCGATGGCCCACGATTTGGATCTGCCATTGTCTTGCCGGGACTTACGCTAGTCAGCTACGGGAACGTAGAGACTCGACATCGCCATCTTAGCACGATGAGAAAGCCGGAACTGAGAAATAAACCAGGGGTTATTCAGACCTGCGCTGCCGTATTTATTTCATTTCTCAGCGCCCTCTTTTCGACTTCGAATCTCACACACGGGTTCCCCCCCCCATTCGTTCTGACTGGGTGATGTCATTCTGCCACCTTAAGGAGTTTTGTATTTTCGGGTACGCATGCCCTCGAACGGCTTCCACGAATTCTTCAGCCTCGGTCGTTGCATCATAACCATGGTGTTTCTGCAACCTTTGACCTTTCGAAGGCAGTGTGTTAACCTTCTTGCATACACAGTTTTAATTCTAACGGTTAAGTTTTCACATATATTTAAAATACATTATTTCTATTACATCGTTTTAGATTGCATAAAACCTCAGACTTAATACTTCGTCTTTTATCTTATTCTTTTTACCACGTCAACATGATATTGTTTTCTTGATAAATTTATGTTTGACTGCTAAAAAGGCAAGTATGTTCATCCAGTTAAACACATCCTGTTAGATCGATCCTGTATGGGTGACTCTCTTGTGAATAAAGTTTCCCATTCACGATCTAACACACTGCAGCTGTTGATTGTGAAATTCGTGTACGCACACGCGCGATAACTTGGAATGTTTTGATGCGTCGCTGAAACTGGAAGCTTTGACGAATATATTGTGTTTCATTGCATTTGTATGGTATTTTGGGTGCATGTTTCTTGTTCGTAGTATGTCCTTAGAGCTCTTTTCAGGCTATTGTAGTTTGAAAGGTTCCTGTATTCAAAAGGTAATTTGTTTATCATGTCTGGGATGTAGAAGTTTCGTGTGGCTTTCCGAATTGATTATTGTATTTATATGTGATATAATTAGTTGTCTGAGGCCTTGTTATACGGTATGTATTTTTGACTGTGCTGTAGTTGCCATCGAAATAATGTTTTAGCAAAGCTGCATAGTGACATAAATGTTTTGCTGTCAGTATTTTGTGTTCTGACATTGCAGTGTACAGTGTACAGTCGATATTGTCTCTTTCTTCCCAAAAGATCAGTTTTATTATTTTGTACTGTGACGACATTAATCTATTTAGTTCGTAGGGTGCACAGAAAGCATACGTTGTTATAACGTATCTTAGTACATTTTGGTATAGTGTTTTCTATTAAGTGTTTTTAGGTGTGTGGGAACTATGCCTTTTAACCTGTAGAGTTTGCCAGTTATTGTTCGGAGTTTGTTGTGTAGATGGTTTATGTGGCTATTCCAGTTCATATCTGCATCGAAGAAAATTCCAAGGTATCGTATTGTTTCAATCTGAGTGATTGTAGTGGATTTAATGTTCTGTGTGTTTTTTTATGTTGGAGAGTGGATGTTGGATGGTTATATATTTGTTATCAACTGGTCGAGTCAGTGGATTTCTGAATATCATTAATTTTGTCTTATCTGAGTTTAGGTGTATGGTGTTTTTGGTGAACCAGTCTATGATCAGATTTATGTCATGTTGCATATTTGTTTGGGCTATTTTTGTGTTGTTATGGATGGATATTATAGCTGTATCGTCTGCGTATTGGAATATCTTACCGTTGAGAGGTAGCTGATTAATATCGTGCGTGTAAATGTTGAATAGAGTTGGGGAGAGTACAACTCCCTGAGGCACTCCACAGGTTACTGGTAGCTCTCTACTTCGGTTTGACCTGATTCGTGTGATATGCTTTCTATTTTGAAGGTAGTTTGTAAAACACCGGTGCAGAAGCCCATCTATTCCAACATACCTCAGCTTTTCTAACAAGGTTTGATGTGTGAGTGTATCAGATGTTTTAGTTGTCAATAAAGACTACCATGGCAATTTTGTTTTTGTCTAAGGCGGTATTAATTACGTTTGTAAAGTCTTCCAAGAGAGATGTTGTTCCCTTATTTTTCTGAAAACCGTATTGTGTTTTGGGGATAATATGAAAGTTCTCTGTATAAGCTGTGAGTTTCTTTAGTACGATCCGCTCCATAATTTGATTGATTATTGGTAATATTGCTATCGGTCTGTAATTGCTGATTAAATTTCTTTTTCCATGATTGTATATGGGTGTAATTATGGCGGTCTTTAGCATATTTGGCATCTGTTCTGTTTTAAATATTATTAATAATAATAATAATAATAAGCTAACGCCTTTTATTCCCTTATGGGAAGTAGGCGAGGCCTTTAAACCCTATCTAGCTTTTGGAGACTGAGTGGGTAGTTCAATCTTCACCGGTAGCCAATCAGATATAGCTGGCCCATGTCTATCACTAATTAAGGGAACCACTGATGAAGAAACCGGAAAACATTGCTGTCATTTGGGACAGCAATGTTTTCCGGGCGGGCAAGCAGGTTTTCCAGGCGAAAAAACCTGCTTGCCCGCCAGAGATCGACTAACTCGGGAACCGGTCGAAGAAAGGCTTAGAAGTTCTTCCAGTCGGCGACTAGACTCGAACAATAAGCCTATCTTCGTGCGGCCTAGCGTCACTTTCACTGAGCTACACAGGCCTCTTACTACACTATTATATGCTAATTTTAGGCATCAGCCATATGAAGATTTTATGCCACTTTTCATATAATTTTAGAAGAGTTAGTCGACATCACTGATGGTAGCAAGTAGGGTTTTTCTTTTAATTGTCTTTATTTTTAATATGTACCCTGCAACTTAGCAGAATCAGCCATAGCAAGCACACACGAATAAATTCAAATAAATAACAGATAGGTGTATTGACTCTTGTGCAGTATTCTATGGGAATACATTCCACCTCGACGACGTGGAGAGGTGATGATTGTCGGATTACTGATTTCCAAAATATTAGGGCTGAAAAAAAATACTTCCCACTCTCTTCGGAAAATGAAAAGGTGTCAGGGGATGAATTCTATTTTATAAAATAAACAATTTTATATCATAAAACGAAAATATTAAAGTTATATTACTGTGTTGCGAAAAAATGTGGTTCATTGGGTCGCCTATTTAAGTGGGCGAATACGAACATCAGAAATACAAATATAATAATAATGAATAGGACTATTTTTAGTTTTCAGTAACATTGTTTACTGTAGTAGTAATTTCTACCATTGCGTATGCGTATGATTTCTTTTAAAAAGGTATCACCTTCAATAATAGTAGTGCCAGGTGTATTTGCAGTTGTCTTTAGACAATTTGTGTTAAATTTATCATTTGCTTCAACGCTGTATTGAAAAAAACTGAAAATTTTAACCAGTTCGTTGATTTTAATATTAAACTGTTAAAAAAAGGTGATTTATAAAACTGATTTCTAAGGGCCCTCTTCTTTCTCAAGGGACACCGAGAAGTGAAACAGAGGTCTTTGTTTTCGCAAATTTTCATTTGGGGCAAAAAATTCTCTAAAGTGTATGAATCGTAAAACAGTGATTACTTCTACCTCCCACAGATACGTATTTCTTTAACATTCTTCAGAATGCGAGGTATGACGAATTTCCGGAGCTATAGCGCCATCCTTGTCCAACAAAGTTAGGAGTGCAAAAAATAAGTTTAAAAATGTTTTCAATTTTCCTATTTAGTACTGATCCTGTACTGAATATTTTGAAAAAAATTGAAATTCGCTGTTTGAACTTTGAAAAAGTATAATATGTTTAAATTTTAAATTTAAACCTTTTCTAAGATTTCACTTTTACCAAAACATTAATACAGCCATACAGCCAGTTTCTCTTGAAGAGGTGCAGGAAGCCTTAAAACTCACGAAGAATAGCAAGGCTGCAGGAGTGCATGGTATCCTTCCCGAGTTTCTAAAACATCTTGGCCAACGGGGTCAAACATGACTGGCCGCCCTTTTCTCAAATATTATAACTGGAAAACTACAAAACTGTGGCGAGAAGCCAAAATAATTGCTCTGCCCAAAGCAGGGAAAGATCCAAATAATGTCAAAAATCTACGACCTATCTCCTTGCTTTGCTCCATTTAAGCTCTTAGAACGAATTCTCCTTAATAGAATTTAACCACTTATCGAAAGAGCATTCCCGATTGAACAATTTGTCCCTTTTGTCCAGTCAATTTCTTCAGATTTAGCGAATGCGACCCTGTTTATGGAGACTTCATTGTAGAATTCTTTACTTTATTGTCTTTTCCAATAGAAGTGGCCAAACTGGATACTGTAGGATTGCAGGGTTGAGTTCCAGATTTAACTATGGTCGACATTTCTACTGCAATTACTTGTGGGAACACGGGCAATCACACTGGTAAACGGCTTAAACCGAACTAATCCACTTACGATGGGAAAATAGCTTAGACACACAGAGCACAAAAAAAAAAAAAAACGTCTGCACTGGTCGCTATCCACTGCGCTATATCACGCCACATCCACTGAGTTACACAGGCTCTTTTTCACAAAATTAGAAATAATGGTCTTAACGTCTAATTCCGCACATATATCATTTTCAATAGCTACTAACGTCAAACTAACAAGCTTTTTTATGACATACTTGTTCTTAAGTAGGTTTTAATCAATTTTCAACGTGGAAAAGGAACGTTCACCGCTCGCTATACTAACAGGTAAGGTTAATAGTATTCTTAAAGCAATTGAAAAGTTGGGGAAAGATAAATTATTGGACACAATAAAATTAAGAATATCGAAAGGGTTTTGAATATTTAAATTATCCTTCCGAAAAATATCCCGGAAAGCACATAACTCGTCATATAGTTCTATTGCATTTATTATTATTATTATTCCTGACACCTCCAAGGAGTCCGAAGACTCATCGCGGGAGGATGCCTACAACTGTCTCAACCACTACATCGAACTTCTACTATGAATCATCTCCATCAACGCCATCTATCGCCCACCACAACTAGTATTTTTTTGTCTGTAAATTGCGTGTTTAATTTACGTCTTTATTGTCGTAATTTACGTCTTTATTTATGTAATTTTTATGTAATTTACGTCTTTATTGTCGCTGTCCTTCAAGTGAATCTAAATCGTCACAATTTTTTCGTAAATCTTCGTTATTAATTTGTAGTAATCTGTGCAAGAAATTGAAATTATCATAATATGTTTTTAGTTGTTTAAAACGTTCTATTAACGAACACATTGCAAAGTCTAGAAGTGTATAAAACACATTCATTCTAAATTTATCTTCTGGCGATTGTGGCGTTTCGTCATGAAGCTGGTAGTCAAATTGTCATGTCTTCTTTCGTCGTCGAACTTCCGTACCAGTTTTAAATTCTTGTTCTCCACCCGCCTCTTCACTCAGTTCTTTTGCCGTTTTTAGAACTTTCAAATTTTGTATCTGATTAATACTCTTGTAAGAATATTTTGAAGTTTTCGATAGATTCTAAAGCAAGTGTAATGTTCATATTTTTGTCTTGAAGCATTTTACTCACAGGGTTCATTCTGTTAAGTAAATCATACCAAGTTATAAGGGAGCAAATAAATTTGTAGTCCTTTATTTTAGCACATAATCTTTGTGCTTCATGCTGAGTTTCTTTATTAAAAATTTCATTATTTAAAATTTCAAAAAGTGCATCGTAAATTTCTCCTAACTGATATCGTAGAGGGCGGAATGCATTAATTTTACTTTCCCATCGCGTTTCTGATGGCTGTTTCAATGTTAAATTTTTTACGAACTTTAAAAGGATTGCCCAACGTTTGTAAGAGAATGAAAAGAAATTGTATATTTCTTGAAAAATTGCAAAGAAACTAATTGTAATTGCATTCACTTTAGCTGCATCGTTAATCATTAAATTTAAAGTATGAGCAGCACATGGCATGTAAAAAGCTCGAGGATTTTTGTTCAAAAGTAAATTTTGGAGCCCATATTTGCCCCATTGTCATACCCTTGACCTCGCATGTCTTCAATGGGAATGTTCAATTTTTTCCAGTTGTTCCATTATTGTTGCACATAAACCACGTCCTGTAGAATCTGAAATATCTGCAAAACCTCAAACGTTTTCCTTGATCTTGACAATTCCAGTGTCACAGGAAACAAAGCGAATAATAATGGTCGTTTGTTCTGTTTTACTTGTATCAGGTGTGCAGTCTAAAATTATGGAATAATATTTAGATTTTCGAATAGCCTGTGTAGCTCGGTGGATGTGGCGTTTACACACCACGGCGCTTGATCGCACGAAGGAAGACTTGGTTTCGAATCTAGTCGTCGACTAGAGGAAATTTTTCTAAGCCTTTTTTCTACCGATTCCCGAGTTAGTCGATATCTGGCACGGGCAAGCGGGTTTTTTCTCCCTGAAACTCCGGTTTTTCGTCCCGTAAAATCAACCGTAGAACCCACATTGATCGCACGAAGGAAGACTTGGTTTCGAATCTAGTCGTCGACTAGAGGAAATTTTTCTAAGCCTTTTTTCTACCGATTCCCGAGTTAGTCGATATCTGGCACGGGCAAGCGGGTTTTTTCTCCCTGAAACTCCGGTTTTTCGTCCCGTAAAATCAACCGTAGAACCCACATTATTTCAGACATTAAATATATTGTGTTAGGGTTAATAACCACGAGATGATGGCACATGTTGAGCCATCTCTATTCACTGCGTGCCGCTTAATTAGTGATAGCTTTGGGCCAGCTATCTCTGATTGGCTGCCAGTGGAGGTTGAACTGCCCACTCAGTCTCCAAAAGTTAGATAAGGCTAAATGCCTCGCCTACTCCCTATACGGGAATAAAAAGGTGTTAGCTAATTTTCTTCTGATGATTTTAATAAAATTGTATCCCTGATTGCATTATTGTACTTAAAGTTTCCAATATTTCATTTTGATTGTCTTTACTCAAATAGTGAACTCTATTGTTTCGTTGTAGAGCCCTTTCAACATAATTTTTCATAACGGGATCAAACTTCGCAAACAGTTCGACTAATTTTAAAAAATTGCCATTATTCCTTTCATATAATTTATCAGATGATCTGAAAGCTAAATTTTGGCTACCAAGGAATTTTATAATTTCAATCAAGCATTCTAAAATACTCATCCAATGTTTCTTTTCCATTTCATACATGCTTTGAGTCTGGCAATCAATAGTAGTTTTGTTTTTTAAATTTTTATCAACTTCCTTCCATTTTAAGAAACTTTCATGTGAGTTAAACTAGTCTCATGTCTATGCAAAGTTGTATTTACATTTCTCCAATCGTTATTACCTTCTACAAGATTACTTGATTCAGTAGGTGCGAAAAGTTTGCAACAAAAGCAAATAACAGAATTTAAAGTTTCGGAATAAATGAGCCATGTTCTTGGCATGAGCTCCCCATTTTTCTATTATAATACATGTCGTCAAATTTACGACCTTATGTATCTCTGGGATATATTATATTTTTATTTTGAACAGGCCCCATTTCAATTAAAACAACTCGTAATTTTTCATCAGTATTTCCCCATTCATCTGGATCTTCTAAATTTACAAAGACTAACAATGTGTTAGTTTCGTGGCCAACTACAACTAAATCTTCTCCTAAGTGTTTTTCACTTAAATCATGCATCTTGTTCAATAATTGCAATAGTACTTTCATGAAAACTGGATAATGTGCACTGTTCTTCAACTCTGATTTCTGATGTAACGAGTTGGTTACAATCTGCATCGGAATATTTTAATATTTTAACAAATTTATTAAGAGCCCCAGTTTGTTTCTTAATATCTGCTTCTTTCGGAGCATGACCCTTACGATTTTGTGCACCGGATAACTTTTTTTAAATTTTTGATTCCATTTCTATTTTATTATATTCCCATTAATCACGCAAATTCTGCCCACACCTTTTGATGTCATACAACCCCAGATCATAACACTAAGTGGGTGTTTCATGGTAGGTGTAATGCAAATCTTCTTCAATTCTTCTCCTTATGTATTTTATGCCATCACTACCAAACAGGGAGATTTTGGTCTCATGACTCCAAATAACACTGTCCCATTATTCCGCTGTCTAGTTAACATGGGTTTTAGCGCAGTTTAATTTTTTCAACCTTTGTTTGAGAGATAAAAATGGCTTTTTTCATGGAATTCCAGCATTTAGCCCAAATTCCTGCAGTCTGCGCCGAACAGTCCTTGCACTCAACTTCACATTGTATTGTGCCATTCATCTTGTAAACACCCAGATGATTTTCTTCTGTCACGTAGGCACAGTTTCTCAATTCTTCTATCGTCACTTGCTGTTGTGCACCTTTTCCTGCCTTTACCAGTCTGGTTTTGTAGTGACCAAGTCTCCTTATACCTCTTCAAAAATTTAGAAATGCCACCTTTGGTTAAGTTTCCACCAATATTTCTTCTAATTTCTTCAAAACTGTAGCCTTGTTCACTTAATAGTACTATTTTAAATCGCTTTCTGGGTGACCAGTCAACTCTTTGCGCCATTTCTTTAATTTTATTACGTTTTACAAGCTCAGTAAATTAAAGAACACAAAAATAAATCCAACCAACTTGATAGCAATCACATAACACACTGACAAATGTCCTCCTCTCAGTTCCAATACATGACATCAATAGCTGAATCCTACTGTGACCTTATTGGCTCATTGCCAAAACAAGATGACACCTGATTGGCTCTCTAAACACTCATGCTCATTGGCTACATTCAAATGAAGGAAAGCTACTTAATATCAACTTAAGCAAGTTGTGCTTCTTTTTTTTGGTTATTTGGCTATAACTTTTCATAGAATACAGATAATTGAACAAACTTTGTTGCATTACATTCTTCATTAAATTATCTTTCCACTGATATATAATTTTATGGTATTACAAAAAAGTGTATTTATGAACCATCAAACCTCAAAAATACACTTTTTCCAAAAGGTTTCCACAGTTTTGGCCTCTAGTGTATGTGCTAAAATGTGATTTAAAAAAAACAAACAAACTGCAAATATAATACATGATGGTTTATTTATTTTCAGTTACAATCTAGAAATTATTGAACAAAGAAGAAAACAACCCCTAAACCAATACTATACTGACATCGGAGTTCGCGGTATCTCTAAGATACAATTTCCTATGAAATATCCCACTCCTTTACATAACACGTGTTAGACAAAAACTGACCACATAAACAGTGTGGAATATCAGTCGTAATATATGCATGCGCAGCTACTCATGACCTCCAAGCTATACACTGGATATGTGTAAGAATATTTATATTAAGCACCATGTTTGTATCTGTCAGATCAGCCGCAACCTCCGCAGGGACTGTCTGCTACATTTGCTAAAATCAATGATACATTCATTCACAATAGAATCAATTACCAAATTGGCTAAATTTTCTTCGGAATGGTTTTCTATTTGCATGAATGTTAAAAATCGTTCGATGGATGACCTCATGTTCAGAAGCATATCTTACAATCAGAGTTAATTGATAAGTATGTGACAGATCAGGCGTGGAATCAGCAGTTATATAAAATATCTTCAAAATCATCAAAAGGTGAATTTCTAACTTTTTAAGCCATGAAATCAATAATTTCGATGTTTGTTGTTTTTGAACCCAGAATTCCGTAACGACCAATATGATCGGAAAGAAAAGTATCAAACTGAGCAATTAGTTCTAATAATCAAAGACAATTTCCACTTCGAGGTAAATTAAATTTCTCGCCATCGCAATCCTCATAATAACTGCAACAATGCGTTTAAGCATCTGTCTCCAATATCCTTGAAGTTTTATGCACAAATCTGTTTATCTAATTTTGAATTTAAAGTGAATCCACCGTTTCTTGATAAATATGTCAGCAAAGCTTTTCTGCGATTAGGCCAACTCTGGTTTATTTAATTAAAACAGGATTTCTTCAATCCTTAAAGACATTATTGGTTAAAGCGCAACTAGAATTTGAAAGGAAAAAAAAAATCCAAAGCAATAGAGACATCCAGTTCATGGAGAACAAATTAGCCACTTCCAAATTTTACTTTTGAAAATTAATGGTGAAAATTATACTTTTCACCATTAATTTTCATGGAGTGAAAGAGTCCTTGAGACTAATATCTTATTTGATTTTTATATTTATTTTGACTTTTCAAATGAATCTTTCTACTTCGGACAGTCAACAAGTCCTTCTTAAACTCAAAAATATCATTTTTAGATAAAGTATTCCATAGACCCAAGGCACTGTATTTTGTATAAGTACAATGAATTTTGTTGATGATTTTCTGTATAGTAGTCTGAAATATCAGGATCAGATGTAGTCACCTGAGGCAGGGCTGTACTTTTGCACAGGCGCACGAGGTTCTAGATGAGGGCCCGAAAAATTAGGGCCAATTTAAGGGTCCCAAACAATGAGATTAACGGGTCTCTAATTTTATGCGGATCTTTTTAATGCGGATTTGAAGTTATGCGGTATAGTACGCCCAAAGATACGAGACCTTTCGACATTTCTGCGCATGTCAACAGAAGGAGAATCCATTCCGATAATAGGGTAATCCAGCGTTTCCCAAACTTTTCCTACGACGGAACACTTCACAAATCGTGAAATTTTCATGGAACACCTTGGTTATTTTGTTATATTAATTGATATTGATTATCAATTAATATACGTTATATTAATTAATAATTAATTGTTGATTTAGATGATTTATTATTAATAATTGATCATTAATTATTAATTAATAATTAATTAAACTTAAATTAAACATAAACATCATTAAATTAATTTGTGCTGATTTTCATTGGCATATCCTATTCTGATCACCAAAAATTTATAATATTATTATAAGTACTTACGAGTGACTGCAGACTTTTTCTCCTGTGTGCTGATAGTTTTCCCCTCCCTTTGTACATCCTGGAGATTGCTTTGTAGGCTGGAGGTGGATGAATCACTATCTGTTGCGTCTCAAACACCTTCAATAAGAGATTTTAAAGTTTTATTAATTGTTGACAATGCACCAAGTCATCGCATTTAGAACATCCAAATGTCCAGGTAGTGTTTTTTCCACCCAATACAACAAGCATTATTCAGCCATTAGATCAAGGCATAATTGCTACTTTTAAAAAATATTATGTTAACCACACTTTTAAATTTATATTGGATAAACTAGAAAATGAATCATTAACAGTAACTGACGTTTGGAAAAAATTTTCTATTTTGCACTGCTTAAATCATGTTGCATCTGCTATTGCTGAAATAAGACCACAAACTTTAAATGCCTGCTGGAAAGTAGCGTGGATGTGTTGCAAACAGTGCAACCATGCAAACATCTACATTATCAGCTGAAATCATTACTTTGGCACATGAAATTGGTGGGGAAGGTTTTGATATATTTAGCCAGAACGATGTAGACGAATTGCTTGTGGATAATGCCTTAAGTGACGATAATATTATTGGATATCGATTAACTTTAGATATCGTCGAAGATCCACAAAACGATAGTGAAGCGGAAGAAAAACCTGTCCCTCCTCACTGCAAATGTAATTCGAGAAGGTCATGAACTGTGCAATAAATTGGAAAATCATTTTCTTGTTAATGTCACAAATTATGAACGAGTCTTTAAATTCCAACTTGAGCTGAAGAACTGTATGTCTGGATATGGCGAGCTGTATAAAAAATTAGTGAAATCATCATTGCAAAGTTTAATCACTGATTACATTGTCAGAAGAAAAAAATCAGCACAGAACGAGGGTGAAGCTAATTCTGTTTGTGCGTTTACTATACAAATCTGATGCGCTGACTATCTCTTCTGGTGATGAAAGTGATTTTGAACCGGTTCGCAAACGTTGCCGAATATTGTCTAATAGCGATGATAATTCTGATGACAAAATTAAAAAAAAAAAAAATTGTTACTTTTTCAATAAAATTAAATGAATAAAGCTTTAAAACAAACTTAGGCATTCTTATTTTCCTGAATTTTCATAAACTTTTTTTATGCAATTTTAGGTTTATTTTAATTCATTGCTCTGGTTTTATGCGATTTTAGAAAATTATGGAACATATCCCTAATTTTTCAATGTAAGTTAGGCCTTTTTTTTTGTGCGATTTTTTATATGAGATTTTCTGTGGAACGTATCTACCGCATAAAAATTGACCCGACTATATATATATATACAGGGGCGGCTCGTCTATAGGGGCCATAGAGGCCGATCCCTGCCTATATTTGTATAACTAGCCCAATAATTGTAGTTTTAAAAACTATGTTTCTTGTAATTATTATTTTTTGATCTATTTCCAACACGTTTTATTGTTTAATAAAAAAAATTACTGTAGTATTTTGTGGCAATATTGTATAATGAGACTTAGTACGGTCTCTGGGACCAGCCACGGCTGGCCCTGTTTTATACGAGTAGAACACATGTATGAGGCACGTGCACTAGCGATCGTGTTTATTTACCGCCAGTTTAGTCTGGCCCAGTCACTGTGTTGGCACGTACGTACATAGCGCGCGATTCTTTGCTTGTGAAGCACGTGCACTAGCAAGCGTGTTTATTTACCGGGCACAACGCTTATTTTGGGACCCGTTTAGCCTGGCCCAATCACTGCGTTTGTACGTAAATAGCGCGCGATTCTTTCATTGTCTTATTATTTATTCTCGTTGTTGATCTGTTTTAATGTGTTTAATTATTGTTGTCGTATTTTGTTATAATTTATTTTAAAGTTTAAATTTTTATTACGTCCATAAACAATACATTTTAACTATGAACAAAATCGATGGTTTATTGGAAAAACGTTTCTCGTTATTAAGTCTAGAAGAAAAATTGGAAATGAAAAGACTTGGCGCATACCAACCCAGAGATGTGCGTGTTACTCAACAAGATGGCAAAAAAACAAGAACATTTTATGTAATCTGGTTTGACAAGAAATCATGGCTTAGTGTGAGTGATGAAAAAAAATCTTTGTTCTGTTTTTATTGTGTTTTGTTTGGTGGCGAGAGCTTGTGGACACTCAGTGGCTGTAAAGACCTAAAACATCTTTCTGAGCGAATGCAAAAACACGTATCCAGTAAAATTCATATAAACAATGTGGTGCAATTTCAAATGTTCGGTAAAATGAACATCTTATCTTCCATTGATACCGGATATCGTCTTAATATAAAGAAACATAATGAATTAGTTGACAAAAATAGATATAATTTATCGAGGATCAGAGACTGCATAAAATTTGGTGGTGTACACGAACTGCCGTTAAGAGGACATGACGAAACCATCGATTCGAACAATCGAGAAGTGTTTTTAGATATGGTTTCATACACAGTTACATTAGATAGTGTTTTAAACGATCATCTTGAAAATTCAAAAGTAGCAAAAAATACTTCAAAAAACAACCAAAATGACATTTTAGACTGCATGTATAAAGTGTATATAGAAGAAATTAAAAGTGAAATTGATAAGGCGAGTTTTGTTTCCTTGCAAGCAGACGAGACAACCGATGTATCTTGTCGTTCTCAGTTCGTAATTATTTTGCGTTACCTAAAAGATTCTCAACCAGTTGAAAGGTTTCTAGCGTTTATTAATGTTCTTGATAGGACTGCTACGGAACTTACAAACGTGTTAAAAGAAGAACTGAAATCTTTTACTTGTTTTTGGCCCCTGGCCCCACCTGTTTCTATTGTCACCAGCCGCCACTGTGTATATATATATATATATATATATATATATATATATATATATATATATATATATATATATATATATATATATATATATATATATATATATATATATGTGTGTGTGTGTGTGTGTCAGAAAAAGGATGTCGTTACTTCAAGTTAATATCTAAATAGATCATATGCCCCCCCCTTAAAAAAAATGCAAGCACTGTTTCTTTTCATATATTTTTGGTGTCTAGAACCCAAACAAATAACGTTCATATTCTGTTCTTAACTACCTAGGATGTATGATCACATATGAAAATGAAAAAGATATAAACGTAAAAATTTCAAAATATTTAAAAAATAACAGGTGTAATTAACTCTATATTTAAACCAAACCTAGTTCAAAAACAAACCAGTCTAAAAGTATACAATACATTAGCCCTACCAGTCCTATTGTAGGGAAGTGAAATCTGGACAATGAAACAAAAGGACAAACAAAGATTAATAACAGCAGAAACGAAGTTTATGAGAAAAACTGCAAAGTATACCCTATTTGATCACAAAAGAAACGAAGAAATTATGAAAGAATTAAACCAGGAATCAGGAATAGAAAAAGTTAAAAAAACATAAACATAAATGGATGGAACACGTTCGAAGAATGAAAACAGAAAGATTACCAAAACAAGCCTTAAAGTACAAGCCATTAGGAAAAAGAAAACCAGGACGTCCTCTTAAACGATTCAACGATGACTTCTAAGGCCGGAACAGGCCTTGCTAGGCCTAAATCCTTGATACGCATGATGATGATGATTCTGTTCTTAAAAGGATGAAAAATTATTTACGAAATTCTTTGCATCAGGATAAAATGTCAAGTTTATCACTATTATTTAATGAAAAGTATGTGAATAATTTGAATTATTGATACATTTTCGAAAGAGAAGTTGAGAACAAAATATTTTAGTGTCTTTACTTAGCGCTAGCTTAACATTTGTTTGATATGTATTGTCTTTACTTAGCACAAGTTTTTGTAATAAATGCAATAAAAGTTTTTTGTATGTATATTCATTGTTTTTATTTGTCTTTATTTATTTTGTAAGGGGGGGGGGCGAAGCACTCTAGCGCCTCAGACCCCGCCCTTCTAGGGAAAAGTGTAAGTACGGTCCTGCCCTTAGGAATATCTATAGGAATAGCATCAGCATTAGTGGTAATTGCACTAGAAATATCTGTAGGAAGACTTGGTACGTCGGTTTTCAAATACGTGATAAATAAGCCTTTAATAACTTCTTATTCTTTCTCTTTGTATATCCACTTGCAAAACTTCATTTTAATTCTAAGTAAAAAATTGCCTTGAGATAAGTTTAAAAAAAAAATGGAATTTTAGTAAATAAAAATTACTCGCTATTACTTTCATAATTTAATACGTAAATAATTTAATAAATATTAAATTATTTATTTAATTAAAAATTATTTACTTTATTAGCATCAATAGATTATCTTTAAATTGGGTTGCATAAAGTGTGTTTCTGAGTCATCTCACAATTCAAATAAAAGATGTTTGCTAAACTATTCTTAAGGTGTTGTTCACTTTAACAAAATCACATAGACATATTAATATAAACACTGAAAGCAAGCTAATTCACTTGTAATTTAAAAAAAAGAAAGAAAGAAAGCGGAAAGAAAGAATAAAGGGTCAAACACACAAACTGCCATCATTTCGATTTCGATAAACAATAAACGTTAAGGAAGCGAACTGGACAGACGGCTCGGGTACGCTTGTTTCATCTTTGATTGATGCAAATCTCGTAGCTAAAACATGAAAGCTGTAAAATGTGTAGAAATAATATGCCCCACTTTCTCATATAAGTAAGTAAACGATATCTGATTTGGTGCTTATCGTACGAATTTGATTCCAAGAATAAGAATTAACATTCCTTCGTACTTTGATTCCAAGAATTAGCATCGTTCGTAATTTACTGATTCTGAGAACAGGAGCCCATCGTATAAACGACCTATAGCATAATATATATATATGACATATAATGTGATAAATTGTTTTCTACGATAAGTAAAAGAAGAAATAACCAAACATACTATAATAGCAATAACACTTTTCATTATTTTGTAGACTGATGTTCATCATTTATAAATTATTTATTTTTATTAGTTTTCTAAACAGTGACAGATGACCCTTCAGTGCGAGGCCCTGAGTTGTAACTAACTAGCTTATTCGTAAATCCCTCTCTACTGGAAGAGTTTTTTGGTAAGGGAGAAAAGTCGATTAGTAATAATGCAGGCAAAATTCTTCCTGTTCCCTGACACTAATCAATTTCTGAGAGAGAGAGAGAGAGAGAGAGAGAGAGAGAGAGAGTACTTGACAGCAAATAGCTACAATTCCACGGGTACAGAGAACAAGATGATGGGATCAATCGTCTTGTTCTTCGCGGCCATCTTCAGCCACTGAAATGCAGAATATTTTCTGCTGCCTGGTCAGCTTTTGAGGTCTCGACCTTGCTCTTTTCGAGGCCCAGGATACAAGACTCGAATACATCGTTTTCGGGATCATGTAGCAGTAATTTATAATCGAATAGTAATTTATAATGCTAAAGTAGATATGTTAAAACGGCTACTTAATCAATTTTTGCAATAATGAATTTAAAAATTATATTAAGAAATATACTTTTCTATGCCTGTAATTATTTCCTTACTTGTTTCAAGTCCTGTCAAAGATGCAGTTCTACTAAAGTGACTTCTATTATTTATTTGCAATGTAACTTTAAACTTAACTAAATCCTCGTGTTCGTCCTTTATTCCATCCGATACTTCAGTCGCTCTTCCTTTTGAAAGAACTAGGTTCCAAACCAGTCAGAATTCTTTATAAAGATTTTTTTTTTTCATCTGAAAGTTCTCATATTTTCATGGCAAGGTCCTCCCCCCCCCTCCCACTTTCGGAAACAAAGACAAAAAGTACTTGGAATGT
Organism: Typopeltis vanoorti; assembly: GCF_054136105.1. Taxonomy (NCBI): domain Eukaryota; kingdom Metazoa; phylum Arthropoda; class Arachnida; order Uropygi; family Thelyphonidae; genus Typopeltis; species Typopeltis vanoorti. Next base: position 78,746,278 of record NC_143573.1, on the reverse strand, counting down.
AAGGAGTCTAGCACACAAACGGGAACTTGATGAAAAACTAAACCGAACCAATGTAAAGATATGCATAGTAACCGAAACCAAGAAAAAGCAAAAAGGTGCCAAAGAAACAAATAATTATATGGGAGTGAAAAAGAAATAAACAGCTAAAGCGGGTATAATGATAATGTACATAAATCTATTAAGAACAATTGTATACTATAGGACTGAAAGACTAATAGAAATTAGACTCAAAACATAAAGAGATCACATAACAATAAATGGGACATATGCACCAGAAGAGGGAAAAGAAGAAGACAGTAAAACTTTACAAAGATGCAGAAAGTCAGAAAAAAAACAAATAAAACAGACTATTTACTACTAGCAGCGGATTTAAATACCAGACTAGGAAATAGGAAACAGGAAATACAAAACAAACATGGGGAGATTTGGTGACGATACATGTAATCAAAATGGACACAAACTGCGAGATTTTGTCAATAATAATAATTTTAAATAATGAACTCGGTACTTGAACGTAGTGAAATGCAAAAATATACATGGTCAGCCAGAGGATGCAAGTCAGTTATTGACTACATTATCGCAAATTTTAAATTAGCCGAATTAATCCTAGCTGTAAGAGCATATCGAGGTTTTGAATTAAACTCCGATCATTATATGTCTTCTTCTTCTTCTTCTTAACATGGAATTTAGGCCAAGTGGCCTGTTCCTGTCTCATGCCATCTCTTTCTATGTATTGGCAAAAAAAAAAAAAAAAAAAAAAAAAAAGCAATTTAAACCAAAATAGCTAAAAATAAATAAAGTTGAAAATAACTACCAACCGAATTACAAATTTTCTTCATTAAAAGATCCCCATATGCTAGGCAACAATATCAGAAACGCACGGATTTAAAAATAAACACCATATATGAATCAAATGACATAGGAAAGGAATGGGAAAATCTGAAACAAATCCAGACAAAAGTAGCAAAATAAAGAGTAAATCGAATAGAAAAAGAGGACTACGAAACTTCAACAAAGAAATGGAAAACATAATTTAAAAAAATAGCAGAAATCGCTAAATTCCAATACAGTAAAAGCAAAAATAGAATATAAAAGAAACTGCAATTGTAAAACAAGAAATAAAAAAAAAAAACATAGAGAAATATAGAACAATTTTTATTATTATTACGTGAAACCTCCAAGGAGTCCAAAGACTTATCGAGAGGGGGAGGGTGGCAACAACTCTACAGCTCTCCGTCTCCACCCATTACAACGAACCGCAATTACTACTATCATCATCTACACCCAGTGGTTCGCAACCTTTTTCCACTTGTGTACCCCTTTCAAACCCATTTCTAAAAATTGTACCCCTTGTTTTTAAAATAGCTGTTTTTAAATACTGACACTTTTGTTCAGTGCCTATCTTAATGTAAAATTGTTTACTTTACTTGTTTTCCCGCCATTACTGATTATTCTTCGTGCACCCCTGAACGGCCCAGCACGTAACCCCGGGGGTAGGTGTACCACCGGTTGGGAAGCGATGATATACAGCAACGCCATCTAACACGCACCACCACTATATCTGGTCCGCTGGCTAGCAATACTATTGCTCTTAATGCTGCATTACTTTTAAACTGAATAAATATTATTATTTCAATAACGCTGTGGAAATTGTACCAACACACTTAGTACTGCAAAAGTTGCCATACGTGCTTCATAAAACATAGTAACCACAGCAACAAATCCAAACAATAACATAAAGTTTATCGTTATTCCCACTGTCTTTAGAAAAGCTAACTTTACTGCTAAATATTACCATCCAACTCATTTTCATAAATAAATCATTTACATTCCTTTATATTATCCTATGCACAAGATACATACAAACACACAGTCAAATATACCTAATGATTCAAATAAAGTTCTTAGTCTTTTATAAACCTTATTTAAAATGAATTAAAAAAAAACGAATTATTTATTGCATCAAACATAAGTTAAATTACTAAATACGATATAATAATATTATTGTGTAAGAGGTTATTACTAAGTGACTTGTGTAGTTCAGTGAAAGTGTTTGCATTCCTCAGTGCTAGAATCGAATTCGCGACGTCCTTTCTTCGGCAGTCGTGAGTTCGATTTTCGTCGCGGACTAGTGGAATATTTTTAATACCGGTTCCGAATTAATCGGCAAGGGCAAGCGGTGTTTTTTTTTTTTTTTCCCCTTCCCAGAAACTCGGGTTTTTATACCGTAAACTCAAGAAAATGGATTGTAGGATCCACATTATTACAGACATTAGAAATATTGTGTTAGGGTTAGGGAGCACGAGATGGCGGCTTGTTAACCGTCTCCTTATTGCGGAGAATGAAATGCCCGCTCAGTCTCCAAAAGTTAGATTGGCCTAAAACGGCTTCGCCTACTTCCTATAAAGGAATAAAAGGCGTTAGCTGGTGATCCTCACAAGGCTTCAAACAGAAACGGATAAGTTAGGAATTTTGCCCAACGAGCAGTTTGGCTTCCGCAAGGCCCATAGCACAGCTCAACAAGTACACCGGCTAGGGGAGATCATTACAAAAGGCTTTAATTGGAAACTCCATATAGCTGCCATCTTCATCGATGCTGAGAAGGCGTTTGACAAAGTATGGCATCAAGGTCTTCTTTACAAACTCATAAAATTTAACTTGCCAATCAAGTTAATAAAAATACGCCACTCATACCTGAAAGAGATATATGTAGGTCAAGGTCGGCGAAACGATTTCGTCCAGAGGCAGGGTCTTGGCAGGCTTACCTCAGGCCCCTCTCCTGTTCTCAATCTACATAGCAGACATCCCTCTGAACCCGAGAACAACATTCACTGCATTATATGCAGATGATACTGCATTAATGGCAAGATCTCTGAGCCCAATACTGGTAACTAGACTTCAAAGCAGTATGCATATACTAGAAAAATGGCTGGTGGACCGGAGGATAAAAGTAAACCCCTAGAAAAGCTCAACCGTATACTGTTTTCTAGAAAGAAAATCCATAGTATGGAGGACATTCATCTTTTGGGACTCAAGATTCCATGGCAGACTGAAGTCAAATATCTTGGAGTGATTCTTGCTAGAAAACTCCTATTCAGTAATCATATGACACATTGCCTCGAAGACATTCAAAGTAATTGCGCAGCTCTACTCTGTGATCAACAGAAAAAGCAAACTGGATACACAAACAAAGTTAATAATTTACAGGATGGTAATAAGACTGGTCATCACTTACACATCTCCCGCATGGAGCCACACCGCGAATACAGATATTCAAAAACTTCAGAGATTACAGAACAAGTGCCTGAGGATGATTCCAGATGCCCCTTGGTTTATTAAAAACTCCCAGATCCATAGAGAAGTCAACATTCCTTACATCTCTTCCCTTCTCCTAGATCTAGCTGAGAAGTTCTTTGCAGACGAGCAACCACCCAAACCCGTTGATCAAGGAAGCTTCGGAATATAATGAAGCGGAAAGCTACAAATATAAAAGGCCTGAGTCAATCTTAAGTCCAGCTGAACATAACTAATTTCACTGCCCTCACTGGGCGAGCTTATAGCTCGTAAACACTCTATTCAAAGTTCTTCCATTACAGACAAAGTTACAGACTTCCATTACAGACAAAGGGGAATATGAAAAGCAATTTTGCTTCACCCAACTAGCCAGAAATGTTATTCGTTATTCGATATGATATGGAAATATTACTATGTATAATGTAATAATATTAATATATAATATATGAATATTACTATCCATAATGTAGTAAATAATATATGCATTGTAAAATGTAATAACATAATATTACTATTTAATATACGAAAATATAATTAATAAAAATTAATTTTATATTTAATGAATAAATACTAAATTACATTAATATTACTAAAAATTATGTAAATGAAGAATTTACTTTCTATTGTATGTTTGTACGAAATAGGAAATATGATATTTTAATTGTTTATATGTAAATATTGCGTATTATTATTATTATTATTCGTGACACCTCCAAGGAGTCCGAAGACTCATTGCGGGAGGACAACTATTGTACAACTCTCCGTCTCCACTACCAGTCATCTACATTAGCGCCATCTACTGCCCACCACAGGTAGTATTTTTTGTCTGAAAAGTGCATGTGTTCTAAAGGGCCGATTTGTCTGTATGCCTTTGAAAAAAAAAAAAAAGTGAATTGCAACATGTGCTATTATTTAACTTGTGTGACTGTGAATTATATAATTGTAAATTATTACTGTTATTATTATTAATAATAGTAATACACGAACGATTAGTTTATACCAATTGCACGAGGCAAATTATAAAATATTATTTAAAATCTGTACTGAATCACATATAGTCTAAACATTGTTGTCTAAATTTTACGGTATGCATGTGATACAATAAGTGTATATTATTATTATTATTATTATTATTCTCTTGGACTCATCGAGGAGACAATTTTAATCACGATACTGTGAGTCACTATGGAAAGGCTACACTTCCTGCAACATAATAGTGAATTAATTCACACTGTACTATTCACAACCCATTCATCAAGACAATGAATTCAACACACTCGTCATTCTCTAAATAAATAAATAAAATTTTACTCTCTTATTCACCACTTCCTTGTGCAGGTTTTAAGGATGACACCTGGTGCTACAATTTGAAACATATCTCCTGTATTCGCCCAGTGAACGAAAGTCTGTAGATTATGTGCTTTCAATTTATCTTGTTCGCTTTCGCAAGTTTCATCACGTTTAAGGATTAAGCATTGTTATTATTACTTAAAAAAATTAGTTCTTGTAAGCAACGTTATGTTTTTCTTCTAGGTTGTTTGAGTGTCTGGCATTTGCTCCATATTTTAAGAGTTTTTATTTTATTTTATTTATTTTTTTTTTTTTTAAAGTGTTCTGTTTCTTCAAAGATAAAATATAGGAGCCCTTAAGTAGAATAGCAGACCTCTAGGTACAAATTTATCGATTAAACATGCCAGGTTCAGCACGCAGGCTCTGCTGGTTTGTCTCAAGGTCATTGTTATAACATTGTAATATCTGTGTGACCAAGTCGGGGCTTTATTGGCAAAACTGTAAACATACCGTAAACATCATTTCGAAAAAGATTTACTTTTTTGAATACGTATTGCATTCTTAACTGAGTTTGTTGATGAATGCAATAATGAGTGAGATAGTATTAGCTGTTTATTTTCCTTTAGGGCGTATCACAAACAGTTCATCATTCGAATTTCTTTTCCTTTTTCTTTATTTTCATTAATTTTTTTTTTTGTTTTTTAAGACCAAGCTTTGTTGATATTTAAAGTATTTATAGTAAAATTCTATGGGATGGTATCTGCTATTTTCCTTCAGGCGTCCTGAGTTCGTCAGTGTAATTTCTTTTCCATTTTCTTTTGTTTTATTTATTTTTTTTATTTTTTCATTTTTTAAAGACTGAAGAAGCAGTGGAACGTCCAACAGTATGATACAATCCGAGAAAGTAAAATATCCACAAGAATCTGAAACAGTGGCACGCATCATCGTTTAGTGGGAAGCACCTGGGTTTGAATCTCCTTATGACTGTAGTCTTGATAATAGTCTTGATCATAGCTTTTCCATTTGATAGGGAGTTAAAGATCGTTATTGTTGCGGGGTTTCTCTTCTAGAGAATATAAAAATTTTCTGGAGACACAGTATTTTTACCTAATACTTTATATGAAAGTATAAAGAAATATAGAAAGTATAAAGTATAAAGAAAGTATATATATATATATATATATATATATATATATATATATATATATATATATATATATATATATACCCTCTAAGACACTGGCAAATCTAACAGAAGATCATGTTCCTTTCATTAATTAAAACAAAAAAAACATAAGGATTATGAAGTTTAAATAATAAAACAAGAAACAAATATTTTTAATGAAGGTGAGTTAGTCGATCTCATATGGAATAGCAGGGTTTTTCTCCAGGAAACTCGGGTTTTTTATCCTACATACATACAAATCGGCTGAGAATTTACATTATGCTATTAGTGGTGTCGGTGGTGGTATATGGCGATGTGTGTTGATGGTAGTACTATTGTGTAATTGGAGGATTAACAGAGATGGTGAATAGCATGAAATGTAAAAAATGAGTAGCGTGCTCTCCCATGATGAGTCATTGGATGTGTCATGTAATAATAATAATATTATTTTATTTTATTTATTATTTATTTATTTATTTTATGTTGGATGAGATAAGATGTATTTTCTCAGCTTTCATCCTCGAAGCTTATTCGTGAGCTTATCTGAGGATGACACGTTATTATTTATTGGTTTATTTGCTGTGTTGGGAAGCTATGAAATCAAATCTATGTTTAATTGGTTTGATTTCCACTGCAGCTATTGATTGAGAAATTCTCACACACACACACACATGACACCTTAGAATGTCTTGATGTGTCGCTCAACTGGAAGCCTGAACGAATATATTGTTTCATTGAAAGTTTGTATGGTATTTTGGGTGCATGTTTCTTGTTCATAGTATATCCTTAGAGCTCTTTTCAGGCTATTGTAGTTTGTAAGATTTCTGTATTCAAAAGGTAATTTGTTTATCATGTCTGGGATGTAGAAGTTTCACGTGGCCTTTCCGTAGTGATTATTGTATTTATATGTGATATAATTAGTTGTCTGAGGTCTTGTTATATGGTATGTATTTCTGACTGTCCTGTAGTTGCCATCGAAATAATGTTTTAGCAAAGCTGCATAGTGACATAAATGTTTTGCTGTCAGTATTTTGTATATAATAATAATAATAATGTGAACCTTACCCATGAAAGGTTGTAAACTTATTGCACATTTTAGTAAGGTGGATAGGTAATGCAAAATAAATAAAATAATAATAATAAATTGCCAGAGTTCTACGAGGTTTTATTAACTTTCATCAAAACCCCTATGCCCATCTTTCGTTGGCAACATAAATTCATAAAAAGAAAAAAAAAGTTAAATAAATTTTATAGCAATAATATATAACGTACTGTAGCACCAACCCAGTGAAATCCGGCCTCACTGGACGACTGTGAGTAGGCTAAGGTTATATAATTTGCAATCTCTGCTCTGGAGTCAAGCATACTACTTTTTCAAACCAGTTCAGGCCCCCAATAAGCAAGGTAATGGCATCACACCAGGTGACAAACCCGCATGCCACTAAACGAAAACTTTACAAATATATAATTTTTTTGAGTAAATTATATTAATCAACACGAAATGTTAAAATAAGTAAATCCTCTTTATCCTCAAGTGAATAGGTGCACCTTTAGTCCTACTAATATTTTACAGATTGATGGGCAGCCAGCTTTCCTCTCCCCAGTTATCACTTATACTGAGCTCAAGCTATCAAAAATCAAAGCTTTCAGGTAAGAGATCAGAACAGACAAGTACCACTATCTCACGGTCCTAAACCCTAATAGGTATGTATCTGAAAGAATGCTAGTTCTTCGCCGATTTTTGGAGCTGTGGTATTAAAAACCCGTTTCCGAGAGAAAAATCCTAGTTGTCTATGTCAAATATCGATTAACTCGGAATTCGGTTGAAGAAAGGCCTAAAAAATTCCCTCTAGCGAACAGAATCAGACCTAAAATGGTATTTCTTAGGGCGGTACAGCTCTATGAAAGCAAGCAACTTTCCACAGGTACTACAAGAAACGCTAGAAGGTGCTTGCTTTCATAGCGCTGTACTGCCTAATAAATTTAACAAGGGAAAACTCATCTCATCTGCCTTTTTTCGTGTTAAGTTCATTGACTTGACTAAGTAACTTGTTTCAACTAACTAAGTCATCATGACATCCTCTCTGCTGGAAAGCTCAACCAAAGGGCTTGGTCGATAGTGATTGAGCTACAGGAGTTCTTTAAAAGAAAACGTAAAATTTTTTTTTTATCTGCCAGTATGTCAGTCGTTGCTCCTCTTAAGACCTAAAATCTGGATCTGCCTTTGCACTAAGCAGGATCTACATCCAGCGTTTTATCTATACGAGATGGTATCAAAAAGTTTCGAGACTAGCTCTGTTTACGAGAAATTACTTTATTTATCTACGTTTACACACTATCACCTTCAAAATAGTCCCCTTGCAAAGCAATTCAGCGCTTCCAGCATTCCTGCCGCTTCTGGAATGTGTCCTGGAAGTCTTCTTTTCGAAGCATAACAAGCACCTTCTGTAATTCGCTCTAGATCTCCGCAATGGTGTCAAAACGGTGACCTTTGAGCTGGATCTTCATCTTCGGGAAGAGGACGAAGTCTGCAGGAGCCAAATCTGGCGAGTAGGGTGGGTGCGGAAGTGAGATCATATTGTTTCTAGTGAGAAACTCACGTGTGAGGAGAGCTCGGCGACAGGGTGCATTGTCGTCGTGGAGAATCCAGTTTTTCGTGCGCCACAGATCCGGTCGCTTTTGCCAAATATCCTCCCTCAGATACCTTAAAACTTGGCAGTTGAACTTGCTATTGACGATCTGGCTCCTGAGGACGAATTCTCAATGCACAATGCCGCGAATGTCAAAAAAGACGATGAGCATGCATTTGGTCGAGTGGCGGACCTGTCTCACCTTTTTTCGGTCGTGGAGATGATGGGCTCTTCCACTGTGAAGACTGCTGCTTCGTCTCAGGATCATACCCGTACACCCAAGTTTCGTCACCGGTAATGATCCTCGACATGAAGGATGGGTCATCCATGGCATGCTGACAGAGTTCTTGCAGACTTTGATGCAGTGTTCCTTCTGTTCTTGGGTCAGTAGCCTGCGGACGAACTTGGCAACAACACAGCGCATGTTCAAATCACACGTGAGGATTGCCTTGACTGCTCCGTATGACACACCGACAATGGCAGCAATGTTGTGGAGTGTTCTCCGATGATCCTCATGCACAAGTTGCCGAATGGTTTCGATATTTTTGGGGGTTGAGCTCGTTGGTCTTTCTGATCTCTCATCGTCTTCCAGTGATGTTCTTCCACTCTTGAAGCACGCGTGCCAATCAAAACACCACACTGAGCATCGACATAGACTTGCCGAATCATGTCAAACGTCTCTGTGGCAGTTTGCCCAGTTTCATGCAGAATTTCACGTTTGTTCTTTGTTCTAACTTGCTGTCCATGATGAAATTGCAGATGTGGTAATGCAGGTGATCAGAATAGCATCAGTTGCACAGCTCCCGATGTACTACTGTCTTTTGGCACACTGACTTATTAAGGCAGATGCTCCCTGTGACTGTGCATGCAGCCTTGTACTGCCATCTGTTGGCGTGTTACAAACCTAGTCTCGAAAGTTTTTGATACCACCTCGTATATAGATATAGATAAAGAGATAGACAGCAGGGATGATTTCTCCATGCTTGCTGTGCAAGCTCATTACTTGAGAAAGAAGTATTGTTTATTTGTTAATAAACGCATGCATTTATAAGCATTCCATTTAGGATTTTATTTCTGTAGACAGAAAACGTCTTAAGCTTATGTGGTAATAATTGAGCTTTACATTGTGTATCGATGGTCGATGCTTGCTTGTCTAGTCAAAGCTACCTTGGCTTGCTCGGTTGTGGGAGCTTCCAGGTTCTTGCTGCAGCACTGTGATTTCATGCGCATGCATAGCCATTTCCGCTCCCTTCAAGTTGTCTTAAACAGAGGCCATATGCAGTCAAAGTAGTTCTAGCCAGTGAGCTTCAGCCAGCCATAACAAGAGTGCGTATTGCTTGGGAAAATTAAGTTAAAACCAACTTTTTATGACGATGGTATTGACCAGTTCATAAAGAAGAACCGTAGCAGTGGCGGCCCGTACACAAGCACTGCGACACTGCAGCACGCCCAAAGAAAAAAATGAAAAAATTAAAATTTGTTTGTGTTTATAAATAATAACAATGCTTACAACATTATATAAATGCAATATAACATGTTAAAGGTTACAGCTTATGTTTTGACATTGATTGAATAGTTAATAATAGGAATTGTTTGATTAACGCTTTAGATTATGAAACAAATGCACTGCGATCTAACGCCGATAGTTTGCGCTTGTCATTGCACGTTACGTCATTCCCAACTCTAACTGCTCAAACGGCAGTGTATTTTTAGTATGCTTACGTGCCTTATTTCTGTGAGGGGTAAACTTTTTGTAAAACTTATTTTATTTTGTTAAAATAACATATAATTATTCATTTATTATAGGTACAAGGCTGAATTATGACGAGTGTCACTGTTGAAAATATGAAAAGAATAATATTTTTTCAATTATCGTTACACGAAATAAATGCACTGCGATCTAACGCTGATATTCGTTTGCCTTGTCGTTGCACGTTATGTCATTAGATACACTGCCGCTTGGGCAGTGTATCTTATGCCTGCACTCGTTATTTCTGTGAGATATGAAACGTTTATTATTGGCGCGTGTTCCTAGTGAACTATTTTTTTTTGTAAATCTTATTTTATTTTGTTAAAATAAGATATAATTATTTATTTATTATAGATACAAGGCTGAATTATGACAAGTGTCACTGTTGAAAATATCAAAAGAATTATATTTTTTCAATTATCGTTATACAAAACAAATGCACTGTGATCTAACGCCGATATTCGTTTGCACTTGTCATTGCTATTGATACGAAACTTTTATTATTGGTGTTTGTTCGTGGTGAGGATGAAATATTTTTTAATAAAGCAATTTTTAATATGTAAATTTATTTATTAATAAATTCGTTACTGATTAGGAAAAAAAAGTTTTTTTTTTTTTTTTTTTTTTTTTTTTTTTTTTTTTATATGCAGCAACCCCCCCTTAAAATTTTCACAGGCTAGAATCGTAGGGTAGAATTTGTATTCAAGTAGCTAAATTGAAAAAGATAGGATATATTTGTAAAATAAATGTTGTATTTGTACGATTAAATGTACATAAATTTCTAAATATATAGTTTTAAATGATCAGTAATTCATTATTCCGCTAATCAGACTTCAATCATGCTTTTCACTCCCTGAATGATAACAAGAGCAAGCATGAATTTCAAGACCAGCAGCATTCGCCCCTGATAGACAGATAGATAAAGTGGACAGCGTTGCTGCTCTCTAACCTACAGACTTCGTTCAAATCCTCTGTGGCAAGATGTGGATGCTTTCAATTTTCAGAATCTAAGCATTGAATAGACCACATTTTCGAGCTCTTTCCTAGGTGGGTTATCATAATATAAATGTGACAAAAAAATCCGTCACACATGCACAACAGTACAACAATGCAGAACCAAGACTAAGTGTACGCTTTCAAAATTAGTGTTAATTTCTACAACCAATGGATGATGTGATATATAAAAAAATCAATAACGCATTAAGCTGTAATTACATTAATTCTAAGTTACTTATGCAACTCAGAAATTTTCATCGGAACAAAATTTTGCAATGGATATCAAAATGATAAAACGGAGTAATGCTTACTTATTTTCTGTATATATATATATATATATACACATGGCCGTCAGTTTTGTTGAGGGGGTCGTGAAATAATGAAAACAAATTTAAAATGTTTTAACACAAAGTGTGCCATGTGAAATATGTATGTAAAATGCTAAAAATGTAATATTTGCATTTGATTTTTGCTATATTCGCTGTGTATGTTTTATATTGAACATAAATACAATAGATATTCTAATAATATATGTCTGTATTACGATTTTTTTTTCGATGGGGGCAGTGAAATATTTTAATTTTTCCAAAGGGGCCTTTAACATCCATAAGTTTGGGAAGCACTGCTCTATTTGAACATTCCCTACCATGATACTTTGAATATCATAAAAAGGAATGATTTTTTAATGATATTTAAAGTATTATAAATCGGTTGTAATTATTCTAAATCCCTTATTGCCTACGTTCCTTTCCATAATTATGGAACTTACGGGTTCAGGAAACTGTCCTTGCATTTCATGGATGGATGCAGAAGTGGAATTATTTGTCATATGGTTTGATTTATATTACTAGTAACACGAAGATATTATTAGTAATTTACAATAATCTTTCATAAAATTTAAGCTCATTACGGGATATCCGTTAAGGCATTTACTTTACTAGCTCTATACTACTACTGTCTTCGTATTACTTGTATCAGGACGTGCCTTACATTCATTCTGATTTGACACTCATCATACATTCCGTTCACCCTCCGCATCTATATATTTTTTCAAACATATAATATAAATGGAAAATGTATTAAAATAATATATAGTTTGAATACGGTCCAAAATATAGGAAAAACTGACTATCCAACTCTGTCAATAGTCACTGATTCTGTGGAAGCAGACAAAATGCTAGTCATTATTAACTTTGTTTTCTTCTTGTGATTAGATTGGTTACAAATTTATACTTATACATATTTGTAATCAGAAGAATATCGCTGATTACAGTAAAAAATGCTTTACATGACAGTACTGTATATCTCGAAATGTTTTTGGTATATTCTTTTTTTTTTCTTTTTCAAATGATCATTTTCCGCATTTACTACTCAGTATGAAACTTGACTTGGACATTTCCCACAACAGAAATTGCTTCAAACCAAAAATTCTTTAATTATGCGCTGAGAGGCATATACTTAACGTAAGGGGAGAAAATAACATCATTGGCCAAGCAAGATGTCTGTCTGGTAAAGGAAGAAAGAAAATGATCAAAACCGACCTTATATATATGGCAACGAAAATATTACCCACAATGCTACACGCGACGAGCTATGATGCATTAGTTACTCCAAATAAAGCATAACGAAAAAGCCGTCTACAAGTAGAATAACCAGAACGAAGCTCATTGAAAGACGAATCTAATAATCCATTTCAGGTAATATACATAATAATCCTCTTTACATTAAGATTTAACCATTTCACCAATATTATACTAGTCGTTTCAAAAAACATTTGAAGTTGGTATATCAATATGACCTCAAAGAGCATGTGATTACACGCGCCTCGCTAGTATCTCAATCACATCTTGTACAGGTTTTGCACTGGTGGATTGCTATTGGCAGACAGATACAGGCATAACTACGCGATAACTTTGAGAGAATAGAATGGAAGATTTTTTATGTTTCTCTGTTTCAATCCGATTACGTTTTTGTGTAATTTATTAATAATGCACTATTGATGTTGTCACACTTTAAAATCTTTTTATTATTATTTTATGGACACTGGCATGTTCGTTAGACTAGCTTTAGTAGCCATTAAAATACGACCTCTTAATTTGCTGATTCCTAGTCTCAAAGCATGCTTTCGAATGCTTATTATTCGAAAGCATGTTTATGGGGTGTTAAACCATCATACAATGATGGCTTAGAGCACCATTAAAACGAAATACTTGTTACTGATAGCTCATAGTTACCAGTATATCATGTTAACTTATATCTATATTTATTAAAAACCAAGTATATAATTTCTTAGTATCATTAACATATATATATATATATATTAGGGTTACCAAGTAATTTTATAAACTTGGTTATTTTACTCCTAATCCCAAGTAAGCAAACAGTTACGTTTGCGCCTGAACGTAGTGCAAGTCTAAAAGTGGTGCAACACCAGGGCGATAACTAATGGTGCTCTAAACCATCATACAATGATGGCTTAGAGCACCATTAAAACGAAATACTTGTTACTGATAGCTCATAGTTACCAGTATATCATGTTAACTTATATCTATATTTATTAAAAACCAAGTATATAATTGTTTAGTATCATTAACACACACACACACACACACACACACACACACACACACACACACACACACACACACACACACACACACACACACACACACACACACACACACACACACACACACACACACACACATATATATATATATATTAGGGTTACCAAGTAATTTTATAAACTTGGTTATTTTATTCCTAATCCCAAGTAAGCAAACAGTTACGTTTGCGCCTGAACGTAGTGCAAGTCTAAAAGTGGTGCAACACCAGGGCAACTCATTGTAAAGGTGGGTAAAGCTCTGGTCATTATTCTTAGTATTTTCCATAATGTAAAGCACATCTCACTAAGAGATGTATACTGCAATACATTATAGGTGGGGTCATTACATTATTTACATATATATATATATATGTAAATAATTTTTTTTTACCTTGGGAAATAACCAAGTTTATAAAATTACTTGGTAACCCTAATAATATATATATATATATAATATATAATAATAATAATATATATATATATATATATATATATCATAATAAATAAAGGTTACTAGTTTTATTAATATCTAATTGTAGCATTTCTTTCTCCTTTCTCAAATATAATGATATTAATGCTGTATTTTAAGGTGACAGACGATTCTCGTTACCTGGTCGAAGATCACCATCTCACTTACTAGAAGCCTGAAGTAACTCGAAAAAAGAAAAAAACAAACAAACTAAACATGAAAATCGATGTTTTGTTCCTAAAACGCGGTTCCCCCATTTTTTTTTTTTTTTTAAACTCTTATCTTTGCCACAGTACCGACAAAAGGGCTGTTACCAAACTTTCATGGGTGGAGTAAAAAAAAAAAAAAAAAACTGCATTTGGAGGACAACGGATCCTTCGATTGAAAACGATCTTACTCGTTTTTCATCTTGCATACAAGGAAACCGGCTAGATAACATGCAGTTAACAGGCAAAAATACTGTACTGGCTATAGATGGCGTAGTTTGGTGATAATGTAGAGAGAGAGAGCCCCCTCCATGAGTCATTGGACTCTAGGAGATGTCGTGTAATAATTAAACTAATAATATGTATTTAAGTGAAATTTGAGTCTAACATACTTTGAGCCTGTATAATGCATAAGAAATAAATGTAATATCGCTTTGAATAAGCGAAACCTATTTGTTCCATGTGTTCTTTTTCGGACATCTACTACTTTATGATAATAATGCCTGAAAATTTTAAAACTAAAAAAAAACATGTTTTTAACTAAGCGTGCTTTTTTTTCATTCGTATATTTTTATCAATAATTATTTTCATGTTTTTTATTATTAATAGTATTTTTAACTCTAATGATAACAGTCTTACACATTGAGTCCCTGACTCCCTGGAGATCTCTCTTAATAATAATAATAATTTTGATCCGCTCTTTCCGAGAAAATGTTCTATGGAGGATATGGAGAATAATGTTTGACGCATCAATGACACGTCTAATAATTCAATTCACAACAGGATGAATGAGTTACAACACTTCCATGGAGTCGGCAGACTTATCAGTAATGGCTTTCTTTCTCTGTTTCTTTTTAAATGTAAAATATAATTTGAAATGAATGTTATTAAGTGAATTTTTATTAATAAATTATGTCAATAAGACATATATGACTAATGATTTCACAAATGTTCCGTTTAATATTTTTCAATCTAGAACTAAATGTGAATCGACCTCTCGTGCTGAAAAGAAATTACAACTAAAACTAAATCCAACGGTATAGGTGAGCAAGTGGACCATTTTCCCAAGTTCTAAATTTAAAAAAAAAAAAAAAAAAAAAAAGAACCCAAAGAATTAAGGGGAGAAGTCTGTTAGCCATTCCCATAGAGTAGAAAAAGTTGCGCTATGCCTGAATGTACCGCACAGTCAACTTATATGGGAGCGCGACTTATTTCTTCTTTTGAAATGAGTTTTTTTTAGACTTGACTGTGTATCACACTTTTATATGTATATAAAAGTTTTTGCCAAAACCGATTTGTTTTGTAAATGTCTCGAACTACATAAAGAATTAAATTAGTCGATTTTAAAACACAGTTTCACATTCGGTATTATCAAAGTTATTTTAAGAATAATCATAGAATATATCAAAATAAAAGGCACAACGACCAATAAAATTCACATATGAATAGATATTACCCCCCTTGATTATACGTCACATGCAATAAAATTACCCACAATTCTATACGTGAAAGTAGTTGATGTACCACTTAGTCCAGGTAAATGAAGCTGCAAGAAAAAGTACAAGGCTCATCTCCGAAGATAGTCCTGTTATATACTGTTCAGGTAAAAGCTACAGTTGTTACATCTCAAGTAAATTCATCTCATAATTATAGTATTAATACAAACAGGAATGACCGCTTCGCTTCATTGAAATTATGCGACCTCAGATGGGGTGATAAGTCTGAGTTGCCTGCTTGTGCACACACGCTTGCACCGTTCGACTACTATTGGCGGAGATAGGAGTAACTACGCGATCGTCGTGGGTAGAAGAAATATTTCATGCTTTTGTTTTGGTATACGTGGTTACGTCAGCTGTATTTAAGTGTGGACAAAGTTTCTTTCTTTTTTTTTTTTCTTCCCGCCACTTTTTTATGTAGCTACTGCGATAATCAGATGCATTAATGTATTCTAACTGTCTTTTAGACTTTAAAATACTATTTAAAGTGCAAAATTATATAGATTCAAGATGTCTGTTTACAGTGAGAATTATGATGAAATAATAGCATTTTATTAAGCTTTGAAAAACATACATTTATAATCTGTATCTTAGTAAACTTAAGTGAGATATCTTTACGATATTTTTCGGCCACCTAAGATATTTCAAATTAATATCCCGTAATAACCTTACTGAGTTTAAATATCCTAAGGATTTCATTGACTCCAGAAGTTAATGTAATAATAATGATGATAATAATAATAATAATCTTATTTAAATATTTTTTGTTAGTTGTGCATTTGTCACATGTAATACATACCGCTGAAATTATTATTGGTATGTCATATAATCAGATATGTACTTTAAACAGGAATTTTTGAGACACATGGGAAATTTTTTGGCAGTATAAGTGTTTCCCCCGCAGTCACTAAACAAATATTAATATTATTCCTGTGAGTTTTCATCCTTTACGAACCATGTTTTAACCTTTTTAATTAAATTGTTGCTTTTTCTAAGTTAAATTTTTTATTTCAATCCTTATTCTGTTGTCAACTGATAGAATTTTAAAACTAACAAATTAATTTTCCGTCTCTAGTAATTTAACTTTTAAATTTGAGGCCAAAGCAGACATTTTTGTAGACCGTAATGTTTTGGTCTCCGAATCAATAACTAACAACCACCGATCCACCCACCACCTACACACCAGTTATTGGTGCCACCAAGGGGTTTGTGAGTTTTCTAGAGCCTGCGGGTTAGTGTTAAGACAGTGCTGGCAAGCTACACACACATGTATATGTATATGTCCTTATTTTGATAACAATCTCGGAACCCTAAACGTGCTGATTATTCTTTTGATGCCAATGCCTATATAATGTATAGTATGTAATGTGATGTGTAATATATACAGTATGTCTATATATATATACATACATACGTTGTTTCATAATATATATATATTAACGATACCAAGCAATTTTATAAACTTTGTTTTAATCATTTTTCCCAAGAGCAAACAGACAGGTAAATCAAGTTTGCGCCTGAAGTATTTTCAGATCTGAGGCAACTCGTGGTAAA
This sequence comes from Typopeltis vanoorti, assembly GCF_054136105.1. NCBI lineage: Eukaryota > Metazoa > Arthropoda > Arachnida > Uropygi > Thelyphonidae > Typopeltis > Typopeltis vanoorti. Next base: position 78,728,823 of record NC_143573.1, on the reverse strand, counting down.
GATAAGCTCTGATCACTTCTCCTTAGTATCTCCCCTAATGCAAAGCACATCACCTTGCGGAGATGTATGATGCTATGCATTAAGGGAAGGGCCACTATCCAGACCGGTTTCGACCTTTATTTAGGTCTCATCAGTGGGAGCCAGACCCAGAGATGCCAAGGTTGAAGAGTAAATACAAGTTGCCACAAGGTGCTTTGACTTTATTAAATAAAAAAAATCTCAGGATGAGAGAAAGATGTAGAAAGTTTTTTACCTTGGGTATACTATATGTTAAAGATACCAAGCAATTTTATAAACTTGGTTTAGTCCTTTTTCCCAAGTAAGCAAACAGACAGGCTGTTTACTTACTTAGTTTATTTAGTTTATAAAATTGCTTGGTATCTTTAACATATAGTATACCCAAGATAAAAAAAAAAAAACTTTCTACACACACACACACACACACACACACACACACACACACACACATATATATATAATATGTTGTCAGTATTACAAAAGCCGTATTAATTTTATTTTTTATGTTAAAGCATTATTTTTGAATGCTGGATTACTCAATACAAGTGAAACAACCAACACAACTTCATTCCAAACATTCTGCCTTTCTTCATTTGAACTAACTCGGTGAATTTTTCGTACTTGTAACTAGGCTGTTTTAATGCGATCTGTATTATTTCCTCTCGATGAGTCTTGACTCTAGTAGGTGTTTGTAATAGTAATAATAATATTTATAATAATAATTCCAACGTCTAATTTGGGTACTCACCATCAATTAAAGTGAAACTAATAAACCTTAAATCTAAATAGACGTATCACCATAAATTTATGAATATATTTAGTTAGATGAACGGGATTTAGTTTCTAGTACTTAAATTAGAATTATTACGGACTGAATTAATATTCATATTGTTGATACTGACAATTATAAGTAATTCACGTTTAAAAAGTACACAGATATGTGAAAAAATTAAGGATGTATACTTGAGGTGTAATAATGGAGTCAAGACTCGGCGAGAATGTCTTGACCCATCCATCTTATAAAGTCATCTTCTAAATATATTAGTATATATTTGGAAGATAAATTTATGAAATCAAGGATTTTTTTAAATTATGAAATTAAATTCCAACATTATTGTTATTATTATCATTATTACATCAACTCTCTTGGAGTCAAAGACTCATGGAGGGAGAGATATGATAAAAGAAAATGATTTTTAAAAAAAAAAAATCTCTCCGATAAAGAAGCATTTAGGTAAGAAGAAATTGACTAATTTGAAAGTCGTTTATTCTTAAAAAAAAAAAATAAAATAAAAATGGCGCCTTAAAGGTAATTTTGATGACTTTAGGGCACTCATATGCCGCCATAATACAATTGAGTATCCACGTTCCCATAATCCCTAGTGAGACGCGCTGCATTAGTTAGGTCTGGTGTGAACAAACACGTTATCGACCTATCATTGAATAGTGGGGGAGCTGTAATGAGAGTAGTTAGTTCTGGTTTAAAACTGGTTTTTATATTTCTAAACGTTTGTTAACAAGGCTGTTATAACGCGTTAGAACTGTTTCCAAGCCTATATATTTTTATATATAGTAATTGGATTTTTTTTTGGTGCTGATTCGCAGAAGAGCTGACATGGAGTTTCAGCTATGCACCATTCGATGAGTCAGCGCGTGGGTAACAAGGCGGCAGATGGTTACTAAAGTGCGCATGCCCGAACTTTATTCCCAACTTGACATAAGGTAAAACATTGGGTAATCTTTTTTTTTTTTTTAAATTATTTTTTATTGTTATTAATCACTCTACTACTACATACATTTTAAACATAATTTACAAAAATGTGCTCCAAAATTTATTATATACAGTAAAAGCTATTCATATCAGTAGTGAATAACTTTTACTGTGAGCTCAAATATGCAAAATTATATATCTTATGTAATGATTTAAAGTAAGTCAGATCTCACTATATAAATGTTATTATTATTTTGGATACTCATTATCAACAAATCTAATGATAATAATGTACTACACTATTAATAATATAATATCAACATTATTAATGATAACATTAGAATAATAATAATGGAATACTATTTATAAATCATTTATCATAGAAATTCAAAATTAATTTATGTTTGCGATAGATTAACGGAATAATAAAAAAAGAAGGTTAAGGTGAATTGAATATCTTTTCCGAAACCAACTTTTTTTCCTTTTTTCTTTTTCAGGTGATCATATTTTCTTGATAACGTAATTTCCACGTAGTGTCATATTTGTTAGTATCTTTTATTTGGCTACTGAATAAAATTCCACATTCCGATTTAGCTGGGACATTTCCCACTTTCCAAGAATATTCCAGCCATTACTTTTAGAGCAGTTAGTTCTGGAAAGCTTAGCTACGACCGTGGCGCTGTTCAGAAAATTAAAATTATAATGTGAAACTATTCGTTTATTTTCACATTTCTTGTAATTACAATGGAGATCACCAAACAGTGCCGTTATCCTTTTTTTATCTTCATATATTAACCAGCTAAAATATAGCTCCATGAAGCCACGCGAATACTGAAATCGATGGCACTGTGTGACAGATTTTGTGCCCGTCAGATTACTTCCGTCTGTAGTGTATCTCCCAATGAATGACCTCCGGGAGTGGGGGGGTGGGTATTTGTAGTAATGGAGCATTGAATCACAGTATATGGTTTACTGTATTTTTGGCTTTATGGAGCATCCGAAATTATTGCAACACCCATGCGTGTGTGTGTGTGTGTGTGTGTGTGTGTGTGTGTGTGTGTGTGTGTGTGTGTGTGTGTAACTCTCTGCTTAGTATTACGTTGAAATGAATTACGGCTGAGGCAACAGAAGCTGTGAGGTGAGGCCATTGTAGTACGTCTAGTTGCGTGTGTTCTCCTGCAGGTTTTCCTGTTACTGCTTAAACTAATATATATAGATCAACGTTATTTTAAAATGGTAATTAAAATTTTTAATTTTTCTGGGACCTTCCGTGTTGAGTCCCCCCCCCCATTCATTTTTTCCTTCTTATTTGTTAGTGTTGGTAACATCAGTTTTTAGGACTTCAATGGAGGTCTGAATAATAATGATAATAACAGGATTTTTTGTCTCGCAAAAATAAGCAAATCTCCCAGAAACTACATGCGACAAAAATACTGTGCAGGTATAGGAGATAATATCGACGTATACACTGGCTCTTTTAGTGGTGTGTTCTATGGAGTCCTCTGATGTTCTATGATGAGACCTAGCACTTCATGGAACTACCGTATATTATAACAATGTTACCCAGTCTGGTCTGTATGGTATGTCACTTAAAATAGATTCCTCCCAAATAGACTGTATCCTTTCCTTCAGCATGAGCTGACTGCGCAATTCTGATGAAATGCAGTGCGCATAGGGTTTGGAGTCGCGGCTATTTACAGGAGAGTTATGTAATAATAACAATCTCGTGTCCCGGAAAACAAGACATTTTTTTCTCAAGTTCCCAGAATTCCCGGTATTATATAATTTTACTCATGAAAATTAATTTTTAAATTATAAAATTTTAAAATAAAAATTTAAAATATATGGACGCCTGGGCAGCGTGCATGTTTTCTAAAGTGGTCTGCACTAGGGCGACTTTAAATGCCCGCGGGCGTATTCCCGTAAGCTCTCTGGTCAACTTATTTTTAAGAGACTTTCATAGTGTCTACATTCGGCTTTAAAATAATGCAGGATCTAATATCTACTTGATTTTTATAAATTTTGCATCGCCGAATTGAAGCCTTTTGGCTCTTTATTTTAGTAAATTATTTTTTAAAATAATTTTATTATAACAAATTTTATTTTGAATTAATGTACACTAAGTAAAAATTTAAACACAAAGTAAACAAAAATTACCAAAAAGTATAATATTTATTATTAATTACATTTACCAAAAAAGAAAAAAAAAGAAAATTAATGTATATCAGAAACAAAGAAAGTGAAATTTCAAGCGATATGTAATAATATAAAAAAAAAACGTTCTTAATGTACGTTTAAAAATTTTTTGTACGTAAAAAACGTACAAAAAGATTTTAATCAATTTTTCATTTGTAAAATAAGTTTTTAAAAATATTACAACATTTCTAGCGGATAGGCTTAAGAGAACAGTGTATATAATAGAAGTGTATAAGTTATTAAATGAGTTTTATACGATTGACAATTGATGACTTTTTTTCAGTACACTGCACGAGAGGAGAGAACGAGGGGCACCCTTGGAAATTGTGTAAGAGTGTGGTTAACAAGTAGGGTGGTGAATGGGTGGAATGCGTTGCATAAATAATATTTAATTTTCTGATGAAAATATATTCATTGTCTTCATTAAAATATTCTCTGTGAATGCGCGACATTAAATTTTCAGCAAAAGAAAGCAACGTCGACTTTGAACAATCAGGGAAAAAAAGTCATCTTTATATATATTTTTAATATATATATATATATATATATATTGTCTCTGCGTTCTCCACTTCTCATTAAAAGTTATACATCCTTTGCTAATTCCGAATTAATTTCATTAACATTTTTCAGGAGAAAATTTATGACTTCTGCAGTGATGTAAGTTGAATCTCACTGTGGCTTAATGCTTCAACAACTATTTTTTTAAACGGTTAAGAGCTTATAAAGTGTCTTCTAAAATTGTAGTATTTTTTGTACATTTATTACCCATATCCAGATTTATTTAAGCTTTTAAGAATCTTTCAGTCATAATAACAAAAGAATTCAACGTGTTTTTATGTCTAAAGGTAATTTGCGGATCTTTGTTAAACTCTTGAAGTATTCCTGTAAAAGCTTATTTTTTGTTGGATATTTTCTAAATATTTTTACAATATTTCGTGTGTAATTTATAGCATTTTTAATATCTTCCCCAGATCAATATGATCAAACTTCATTATTTTTGTCTATTTCAAAACCATCTGAACTGTCATAATGATTTTCCTTCGTATTCTTCACGTTGCCTTAATTGTGTCATTCATTAGTAGTTGTTGATTTTTCATCAACAACTACTAATGAATAACACAATTAAGGCAAAGAAGTAAATTTTCAGCTGTATCACTTCACTCCATTTACCATTAGAGCACTATATATATATATATATATATATATATATATATATATATATATATATATATATATATATTCTTAAATTAAATTATCGTAAATTAAAAAAATCATCTAAAGTAAGACTAAGACAGTGTTGCGATTCCGTTCATTCTTTAACTTTTGATATTTGCTCTCATTTTGTATATTCGCAGAAATCCAAAATTAAATTTAAGTTATCTGGCTGATTCTTTGGTAATACATAATTCTGCTTTGAAATTGATTCGCATAAAAATATTTGTTGACATTCGAACTGAGATTCCATCTTCGGAGGCCATTCTAGATACAGTCTCACTTAATTTTCTTGTTTAACATAAGTTTAGAATTGACTGACCAATCTTAATTATTTTTGAGCAAATTGAAGGTTCTGCATTTTCCTCGGCATATGTAAGAATCACATTTCACGTGCATGAATCACATTCTTTTAAAATGTGATTCATGCATACCTTCTAAATGTCTTATCAGCCCACTAGGTGTTCGATCCCCTTTACATGAAATCTTCTTGGTACAATAACTGCATTGAGTTGCTACCCCATTTTTTCATTTCTAACAATCTTTGCGCACTTTGCATTGATTTATCTTCATCTTGAAGTTAGGTGAACATATTAAAATTATAAAATCAAAGTGAAAATATTAAAAATTATGAAATAATAATTTTATCACAACGAGTTATTGCATGTGATCCAAATTTAAAATTAAAAATGTAAAAAGAAAAACATTTCATCATACATTACAGAAAGATGTCCGTTGGTTGTTGATAGTGATCTAACTAACGAATCGCCTGATTGGAGGAGTAATTCTGTGAACCCACTGGGAGCGGCTAATTAAAATGTCTATTACGTGTGATGTTTCGTTATACATGATTTATAGTATAATGTTATAATTGTATTATATTTACAGATAACACACACATGGATATATAAAATAACGAATAACATTATATTTATTGCTTTCGTTAAATAGTTTCATTAATTCACAATAAAATTTTAATCATCATCTATAATCTACGCACTTATTTTACTGAAATTATAATAAATTCTGCTCTTTTCTGTTTTAGATTTATGAGTGTGAATTTATGAAAGCTCTCGGGACTAGAGACAAGAGACAGATTCGAAATTTTTTTGAGAATTTCATCCAGAAATGCGAAGTTTATTGTATTTTTTAATTTAATTTATTTTATTTTTTGATAGTTGATAATATATTTAAGAAAAAGAAATCATGATTGTAACATAGTCATAAGTGCATTTTAATTAACTGCCTCCGTAGCTCTGTCGGAATAGATGAAGCCCTTTGCAGATGCGAATTCTCCATGCTTGCTGCGCAAGCTCATTACTTGAGGAAGAAGTAATATTTATTTGTTAATAAATGCATGCATTTATAAGCATTCCATTTAGGCTTTTATTTTTGTAGACAGAAGTCGTATTAAGCTTGCGCGGCAATAATTGAGTTTTGCGTTGTGTATCAAAGGCCGATGCTTGCTCGTCTAGTCAAAGCTATTTGACTAGACGAGTCAGATAGCTTTGACTAGACGGTTGTGTGAGCTTCCAGGTCCTCGCTACAGCACTGTGATTTGCTGCGCGCGCATAGCCATTTCCGATCCCTTCACGTCGTCTTAAACACAGGCCATACGCAGTGAAAGTAGCTCTAGCCAGTGAGCTTCAGTCAGCCTTTACAAGCGTACGTGTTGCTTGGGAAAAGTAAGTTACAACCAACTTTTTATGACGATGTTATTGACCAGTTCATAAAGAAGAACCGTAGGGTAGAATTTGTATTCAAGTAGCTAAATTGAAAAATATAGATGTCATTTGTAAAATAAATGTTGTATTTGTATGATTAAATGTATATAAATTTCTAAATATATAGTTTTAAATGGTCAGTAATTCATTATTCCGCTAATTAGACTTCAATCACACCTCTCACTCCCTGAATGATGACAAGAGCAAGCGTGAATTTCAAGATCAGCATTCGCTCCTGGCCCTTTGGTCGGAAAGACCTGGGTTCGATTTCCATCCGTGACGTGAGAAACCTTTATCTGGTGTCTTTCGACTAAAGGTGAGTTAGCCAATCTCATACGGAGGAGAGGTTGATATCACCCGTTAATATATATATTTATATTAATACGACAACGCAGCGCATAATTGATAATGAATATATAATATGATATTTCCACTGGAATAGAGGGAGATATGCAGTAGTTTGCGGATAACATGAAGCTGGAGATAGTTATTAAGTAATGCTGATGTGGTGTCTTCCTAGGAGGATCTGAATAAGTTGGAAAGTTGACATATTTATGGGGATGCCAGTTTAAAGTTATTAAGTGTACGTTTGGAATTTTGTAATCTCCAGATGGGAGACGGTATACTGTGTACATGGAAGTATGCCTAAGGACGTGATTTTGCAGTAATTGTAGATCGAAGTTTGAAATTTCAAGTGCAGGGCATATTGCAAAAGTTGTAAAAACAACTTTACAACGAACTTAATAGACAGAATTGCTGCAATATTAAGAACATTAATTAACATAGATAAAATATTACTTTTGTATAAGGCCTTGATTAGGCCATATCCGAAGTACTTTGCTCAAGTTCGGTCACTGGGATTTGGAGGGAATGAAGACACTTTGAAGAGGCTATAGAATAAGTTGAAAAAAACACAAAAAAAGACTTCAGGAAGAAAGTTATGTAATCTGCGGAGAAAGCGAAGGGATGAACGTCTCAGTAATAGATCCAGGCGTTCAGGGTGTAGAGAGGTATTTGCTGGAGGATATGAGAGAGAGAGAGAGAGAGAGAATTTTCAGATGGTGGAACAAAGGGATCGAGAACTAGATGCATCCTTGGAAATTGCGCAAGGGAGCGGTGAAATAGAGGATGAGAATAAGTTATTTTTAAGTGGAGTGTGCTGGATGAGCGTAATGTGTGTTCTAATTGCTAAGAGTGTGAATGAGTATTTGTTGCAGGCATTGGAGACTTTCTGCAGTGTCTGTGGGCTTTTTGTAATGTGTGTGTAATTCTGATTGTTTCTTCTTATTATTATTTTAACAGTGAGCAAAAGTGCATTGGTAATATACCAGAATCAAGAATAATATATTGTTCTTGATTGGCATAAAATTCAATCATTTTAGCAGTATATATTGTATCGGAAATAGTGCTTGTGGTGCACAGTTCGAAGGACTTTTTCAGTTGTTGGTGAGTTGGGAGGAAGCAAGACTTTTCTTCTAAAAAATAAAAATAATAATAATAAAAACTGCCTCGAGAACAGAGGCAGTTAAAAACATACATTTAACACTGGTGGAGCATATCGTAAAACGCCCTACTGTGAGGAGGAGTTCTAGGACTTCATAATGGTACCAAGTATTAATAATACAGTATTAAATAATCATACTCAGATTCGGTATTCATAAGACAGAAAAGTCTTCCTTTCTTATGAATACCGAAAAAAAAAAAAGAAGCTTTTATTTTTTTTTGCCGAAAATATTTTCGGTAATGCGCTGCACCATCTGTTGATGCAGTGAAACCTTGACATATTGACCTTTACTGGAAACGTTGTGCTTTTGCCGAACGGGAAAAATAAATGAATGTAAATTTATTAGGATATCTAGTTAAGGCCCTAATTCTTTCTTTATCTTATCTGTATACGCACTTAGGGAAGGGAAGAACTTACCCATAAGCTTCTAACAAATAGCACTTGGACCACAAACATGATATGAACAGGATAAAGTTATAATATGAAGAGCATTTTGAGTATTTTCGTACAACTTATTTTATGCTATTATTATTACATAACATCTCCATGGAGTCTCAGGACTCGTTGCTGGGGGGGGGGCAATCAACATTACGCGATTCCTGTCACACTAGACGACTTGTCTGTGCTGCACAATCGACTTCTTACTACACTCACTTTTGTATTTGCGTGTGTTCTCTGATCGATTTGCGGAACGAAAAAAAAATCGTGTTTCGGGAGAAAACATGCAACCTCCCTATGAGACCTGCTAACTCCACCTTTACTTCAAAATGTACATATAAAGATTTCCTTTCTTTCGACGAAAATCGAACCTATTTCGTGGAAACGAAATTGGGGAAGGTGATCGAGGTTACTCCACTGCTTTCTTCTCTTGTCATTTCATAAATATGTGCTGCTTTGTGGTACTACCGTTCCATTGGACAAGACTTGAATTAGATTCTAGTCGTAACGAGAAGAATCTTTCTATGGACTTTTTCAGTTGGAGGTGAGTTGGCCGATCTCATATGGAACTAGGGATGTTTCATCTCGTATACAGGCAAATCAGTGAGAGGATACACGCAGTTTACAGAGAAATGCTATCGTGGGCGGTAAATGGCATTGTGCATAGATGGAGGATTTATGTAGACGGTGGATTGTGTGTGTGTGTGGGGGACACTGAGTAATGCATTACAAGTACCAAGGGCTTGTAATGCATTCTGATTATAGGAGGAGCAGTGTTAAAATCGTTATTCTTCTATTTTCATGGAAGGTTGCCATGAATAATAACTTTGTGATGGCATCTTTGTTCTCTTACAGAGCAAGTTTTGTGTGTATATATACGAGGGTGGTCTGAAAAATCCTCGGGCTAACAATGAAAAAATGAATTTATAATTTCAAAATAATTTTTATTTTTCAACATAATCTCCCTTAAGACTTTTAATACATTTATTCCAGCGCCATTATCCCGTCCCTGCAGTGGTTCTCAGTAAGATCTGCAAAATACCCCTCTACAGTTGCAATCACCCCTTGATTCGAAGAAAACGCTGACCAGCGAGGAAGAATTTTAGCTTTGGGGGAAGAGACAGAAGTCAGAGGGAGCCAAATCTGGGGAATAGGGTGGATGTTCCAACAATTCATAGTGCAGATCCATTAATTTTCTCATTGCCAAAACACCTTTGTGGGCAGATGCATTGTCCTGATGAAAGATGATTTTTTTTTCCTTCTGCAAACCGGTCTTTTCTCACGAATTTTTTGGTCTAGTCTGGTTAAAAGATCGGAATAATATCCTAATATCCCCCGATATTGTTTTACCCTTTTCAAGATAATTAATAAACAAAATGTCTTTAACATCCCAAAACACAGATGCCATGACCTTTCTTTCTGATGGAACTGACTTTGTCTTCTTTGGCACTGAACAACCGACTTCTGTCCACTGTTTTGACTGCTGTTTGGATTCTGCTGTGTAACAGTGAATCCAAGTCTCATCCATAGTAATAAATCGACGCACAAAATCAATTTTATTCTTGTTAAAACGTTCCAAGCACTGATGAGATTTTCATGCGAGTGCGTTTTTGATCTGCTGTAAGCAACCGCGGTACCGACCCAACTTTACCCAACTTACGCAAAGCCTTTTCATATGCAATTCTTCATGCAAAATATATCTACACGTTCTTTTGAAATGCCTATAGTCTCAGCAATTTCACGCACTTTGACTCGCCAGTCATCCATTACCATACCGTGCACTTGATCGGTGATTTCTGGTGTTGTTACACTTTTTTGGACGTTCTACACGTGGATCATCTTCAAGGCTGGTACGGCCACGTTTAAACTCGGCAGCCGATTTCTTAATTGTCAAAAACGAAGGAGAAGAGTGCTTATAAACTTTTATGAACTTCGAATTCATTTCTTTTGGCGTTAAACCTTTTACAAAGAATTTTATAACCGCACGATTCTCACTTTTATCCATTTCAGACTCAGACATCTGTATAAAACAAACTATTTGATAGAATCACATGGATGCTTATGACAGATGTACCAACTTAAAAAAAAAATCGCGCCAATAGTTTTGCCATTTATGGTGCAGGCCGAGAACGTTTCAGACCACCCTCGTGTGTGTGTGTATATATATATATATATATATATATATATATATATATATATATATATATATATATATATATATATATATATATATATATATATATATAAGGTTATGGCACCCCTGAAACACACTATATTTTATCTGAATACTTCAAGTATAAAAATACAATATACAAACAGAACTCTGGTCTAGCTTTGGGTGGGCTTCTTTCGCTAGTTTTAGCAAATCTTCATATGGAAACATTTGAAAACAAGGCCCTAGAAGAATATCATTATAAACCAAAATTATGGAAAACGTACGTCGATGATATATTCTTAGTCTGGAACCATGGATTACCTTCACTTCTGATTTTTCATGAGTACCTGAATCATCAATACCATAACATAAAATTCACCTATGAATTAGAATCTAATGGTTCACTCCCATTTCTGGACCTTCTACTAACTAAGGAATCAGGTAAATTAAAAGTTTCTATATTTCGAAAGCCTACACGGCAGATATCTACACGTCTTATTTCATCATTATAGCCCTCAAAAATTGGGTATGATTTCCAGGGCCGTCGCCAGATTAGATCGCGCCCTGAGGCAAACAATTAAATATCACCCTTGATGGATTATAAGACAATAATATAAGAAAATCTCCAATTGCTATTTTATTTTTATTACAAGAGAAACATTAATGCAAAACGAGTACATAATGATATTAATAAATGTTTGCTCTACGGGAATATTGCACAATAAAACTTGATATAGTTGCTAGACCAACCAATCTTTCTTGGGTCATTGCTGTTTGCAAATAATTTTTAATCAGTTTAAGCTTGGAAAAACTTCTTTCCGCACTTGCTACGCTAACAGGAATTGTTAGAGTAGCGACGCCGCCTATCGCAATATGGCTGAACGAGCGCACTTATTAAGCTGCACCCGTGAGGCAGGCTGACTGTATGCTACACCCTGTGGACGGTAGTGATCATATCCACACTAGGAACAAGAGTCCGCCGACTCATCACTGACAAGGACGAACTAGCCAAAGAACTTCAACATTTAAGAAAAACTTTCCTTCAAAATCGCTATAGTGAGCACACCATCTCCAAACTACTCAACCGACATGAGACCAGGGAAATTTCTAATGAAGAAGAAATCAGAGGATTCATCACGCTCCCTTAACATATATTAGCTCTATTTCCATAAAACTAGCAAAAATACTTAAGGAATATAAAATCATAGTAGTATTTACCCTCTTTATCACTAAAATCGACATAACCCACTTCAATATCTGGATGTTTATCTGCTATGTGATTGCCAGTCATCTATTATAGACAGACAGAAAAATCAACTGAACAACGCATTGAAGAACACCTTCGAGATATTGAATACCATAGAAACGAAGCCATAGCTTTGTCATCATTTGTGCTCTCTTCAGCTGACCCACAAGACGCTTCGCAAATGAGACACCGAGTTTTATGACCAAGTGTTATGTTTTTATTTTTCACTACCATACCGAAATCCTTCGCCTTTCGTTGATCCTATATATTTATAGAAATCATAATTTATTATCGTTGTCTTCTAACTTATAGAACCTGTAAGTTTCTAAGCTTCTTCGCTGCAAGTATGATCATTCCCTTCCGGTGAAAGATCTGGGTTACGCTATCGGCTAAGGATGTAAGAACGTTTATTAGGATTTTTTTATGTGAAGGTGAGCGCCGGTCACAGGAGAAGGCAAACCGGCCTGCATTTATATACAACTGAAGGTCATCATCATCATCATGCATATCAAGGGTTTAGGCCTAGCGTGGCCTTTTCCTGCCTTAGAAGTCATCGTTGAATCTTTCAAGAGGACGTCCTGGTTTTCTTTTTCCTAATGGCTTGGCTTGTTTTGGTAATCTTCTATTTTCATTCTTTGAACGTGTTCCATCCATTTATGTTTATATTTTTAATTTTTTTCTATTACTGATTCTTGGTTTAATTCTTTCATAATTTCTTCGTTTCTTTTGTGATCAAATAGAGCAGGCGTGGCCAACTTCATTCTTTACGAGGGCCAATATATGATGAGTGGTAACGTCACGGGCCGCACACTTTTAGACAGAACTTACGTACAATTTTAGTACGTACTTGTCCAACGTATTCTTGGAATTTGGCGCTGTATGTAGTGGCGTTTGAGGTTATATTCCTTGTGCACAGACAATACTTGCAAATACACCAGGCACTGTGGTTTGTTGTCGTTATTGTTTATAAACAGAAATTCATTTTCCCATTTCTCCTGAAATGACCTCTTTTCTCCACAGATTTTACGTTTTTTACTCATGGTACACGAAGGCTGAAGTAACTGTCCCGTCAGTTACTTCAGCAACAATAACACTGTTAACTGTGAAATTAAGGCTCTGAAACTGATCACTGTATGATGCGTTACTATGGAGCGCATAGAAATCTACCACTTCCACTATTACAACTCGCACAGAGAAGCAGTAGATTTTATAAATTGAGTAATCTTTTTAAAGCAATTTTGATTCCGTGTTCAGAATATAAATTGTTTCCGTCATCAGAAATAATGAATATAACTAGTATATCAATCAGAAAATCTGCGGTCGAAACTAATAGCTAAATTGATAATACATATAATTTAATATAGTTTTTATCCTGCTGCGGGCCGCACAAAATCACGTCAAGGGCCGCCTGCGGGCCTGCTGTTAGCCACCTATGAAATAGAGTATACTTTGCAGTTTTTCTCATAAACTTCATTTCTGCTGTTATTAATCATTGTTTGTTTTATTGTCCAGATTTCACTTCCATACAATAAGATTTCTATTTTTTTAGGACTGGTAGGGCTAATGTATTTATACTTTTAGTCTGGTTTGGTTTAAATATAGTCATAATTTATAAACCTAAATATTTTGCAATTTTTAGGTTTATATCGTTTTCATTTTCATATGTTATCATCTTCCTAGGTAGTTAAATGAATTTACCTGTTCTAAGATCTTTTTATCTATTACTATTTTAGTTCTTACTGGATCTTGTCCTTTAAAGGCCATAGCTTTTGATTTTTCTGTTGATATTATCATACCATAATCTTTGGCTATCTCATTTAGATCTAAAACAGCTTTTTGTAAGTTATCTTCAGAATTTGTAATTATTATTTGGTCGTCGGCAAAAAGGAGAGTGTTTAAGTTCACTGTAGGAAATTTTCTTGATGGAAATTTTTATTCCATTTTATTATTATTTCATTTAGGTAAATATTAAAAAGAGTTGCTGAGAGGGGACATCCTTGTCGGACCCCTTGGTTTATCTCTCTCGTATATGATAGCTCATAATTTGTATTTGTAATCTTATTTGTATTTGATTATTTTCATATATACTTATGATAGCTTTTAGGATATTATTTGATATGTGTCTTTCTTTTAATATGTTAAATAAAATGCCTCTTTTCACTTTGTCAAATGCTTTTTCAAAGTCAATAAATGCAATATGTGTTTCTAAATTGTATTCTCTTCTTTTCTCTATTATTAATTTTAGGCAAAAGGCCGGGTCTATACATGATCGTCCTTTTCTAAATCCATTCTGTACTTCTAAAGTAAAGTTTTCGGAATATTTCACTAGTTTGCTATTTAAATTTCTGTTATATATTTTGTAACAGGAATTTATTATACTTATACCTCTATAGTTTTTAGGGTCATCTCTACTACCTTTTTTAAAGATAGGAATCACAATTGCTTTTTTCCATTCTTTTGAAATGTTACCAGTTGAATAGATTTTATTTAAAAATAATAGGAGTCTTTCTTTGAATCTTCTTCCTGCATATTTATATAGTTCTGAACCTAGCTTATCTTCTCCAGATGATTTTCCGTTTCTTGTTTCTTTCAGGCTGATTTCTAATTCTTGTTTAGTTACCGTATTTCCTTTTCATTTTCATTAAATGTTTTCTGGTTGTCTTTTTTTAAAATATTTATCTGTCCACAATTCTGTGTAGAAATTTAGAAATTCTTTTAATTTCAATTTGGTGTTTAATTTTATGTTTTCTTTAGTATCTGCATTTAAGTGTTTCAAAATCTTATATACATTGGGCCTTATTTTATATAAATCGTGTTCTAAATTAGAAACAAATTTTGTTCCATGATTCTCTGTCTTTTTCTGACTTCTCTTTTAGCTATGCCTCTTATTCTTTTATATTCTATTTCATCTTCTAATCTTTTACTGCTTAACCATTTATGATAAGCTTCTTTTTTCATTTTGATTATTTCTTTGATTGTATCATCCCATATCTTCAGTTTTTTACTTTTATTGAATTTTTTGGTCTTTCCTAAGCTTTCATTTGCTGCTGCATTTAGTATCGTTTTTATATTTAGCCATTCTATTTCTATTTCTTCATTTTGTTTTATTTGATCTAGATATTAGTTAATTCTTTGTTCATATAGCATTGTATATTTGTGTCATTTAATAGTCTAGTTTTATAAACAAATGTTTTAAATTTTCTTTCTGTTCTTGTTACTTGTAGCCATTTAAGTGGTAATCTTAATTTTATTTTAACGAGGAAGTGGTCACTACTTATTTCATATTCTCTGTGAACTCTAACATCTAACGAAAACTTTGATGTCTTTTCATTTAAGATAAAATAATCTAATATTGATTTCCATTCTCTTGCTGCCCAAGTATATTTATGTATGTCTTTATATTTACAGAAATAATTCATTATTTTTAGGTTATTATAAACTACAAAGTCAATCAATTTTTTACCATTCCTGTTTAGAGTATGCTCTCCATATATTCCTATATTATTATTAAGTTTCGTGTTTCCAATTCTTGCATTTAAGTCTCGTGCTAAAATTACATAATCATTTTTATTTATTTTATTATATATATTTTGTAGGTGATTATAAAATTCAATATTACCCTGTTCTCTTCTTTCTTCTGGGGCATATAAACCAATCATTGTTAAATAATTTCTATCTATTTTCATTCTATCTTCTATTATTCTTTCATTCCATAATTTATAATGTTTTAACTGTTTGAAAGGGAGTTATGAATCCAAATCATGACTCCTGCTTGTGCTCTTTGGTCTCTGTCAACTCCACTGTATATCGTATTAAAATTTTCGGTTCTCATGGTTCCTTTTAATTTCTTTTTTGTTTCAGTGATTACTGCTATTTTAAAATTTCTTTCATTTAATTTCTGGTCTAATTCTATTTCTTTATATGCTATTCCTCTTACATTCCAGTTTGATATATGTATTATATTTTGTCGTTTCCATTTTCGTTTTACCTTTTCAATTCCAGGGTCGTTTTCATAGATTCATTCCGTTTACCTTTTTCTGTCAGCCTAAAAGTAGAATTGTAATAATATTCATATTGATTGATTTCGCTGCACCGTTTGTAATGCTAAAACAAATACAATCATTCTCTTCTAGTCCGGTCCTGAATTTTCATCTCGTCGAAGTCTTTTCTGATTTTATCCTCACCGGATTGCCGCATTCTTCCTTTAGGTCTCATCTTGAATAGTTTTTGATAGCAAGGAAAGCAAACAAACAAACAGAAGCATTGTATAAAATTCTCGTCGTGACATGCAACTTTAAGTATTTGTCATTGTTGATGTTGGTGGTGGTGGTGGATTAACCGATTTCATATGGAGCTAGCATTTCTCCCCTTCTCCTTTTGGAGCTTGTATTTTCTTCCTAACAAGCCAGCTCGAGAACACCCCCAATTAACAGACAAAAATATATTTAATGGATGGAATGGATTTGGATATAGTGCACCTTCCGCGTTGAGACCTAGGATTTCATGGAGATGTTATAACGTTTTAAAAAAATTATCTGGATTTGATTCTTATTATGATACGAGGAATCTTTATATGGCTGAAAATATTTTCAGTCGAAGGTCATCTAGCCAATATTTCTCAAACTTTTCCTCGCTGAGGTCCATTATATGTCAGCGGCCCACTATTCTGCATACCCTGCCCTTTACCGATAGGTTATCTTTCACCTAAGGCGAGCCTTCATATCCCCCCCTCCCCCAAGTTCAGAACTGTCGCGAGTTGACATGAATACACAAACTTAATATTTTTCATTCGAAAACTTAAGTCGGAGGAAAATTAGGATACTCTATGAATTACACTAAAAAGAGTGACACTTTTTTAGTTATTTAATTGTTTATTCAAGTTCAAGCATTCAAGGAATTAAGCTTGCATTAAAAAAAATACATTAAATATATTTGTGTGAAGAATGACACTGCTTTCTTTCAGACACCGTAAACATATTAGATTCCAACCTGGAGAGTTTTAGGTTACTCATATCCAGCTTCCCCGTTTAACCGATTTTTTTATAAAGACAAAAAAAAAATGTTGAAAACCGAACTTTTAAATCTGAAACTTTATAAACTAAGATTTTTAAAAAAATAATTATTTACTAATAACATTCTCCAATGGTTCATTGCATTGGCGCACCCAGGGAGAGGGCCAATGGACCCTGTTTCCCCCCCCCCCCCCAAAGAAAAAGGTAAAAAGACTAGAAAATTTTCCAAAAATTTTTTCCTAATGAACATTCTTTTTTTTTTTAAATTTTTTTTAAAATTATTATTTATGTTGTGTCGTGTCTTCTATTTCTATACTACATATGAATTAGCGGTCACATAAGGTGGAAATAACCTCTGGCTCTTGGGAATCACGGCCGTTGTGAACGCAAGGCGAATGAAGTAGTGTTCTGGCGATACTTTGTTTGCCCGCGCCGGGCCAGAGATCACGGGTATCATCTATTGGCGATCACTACAGATGCTCAGTCATATAGGTCGTATGCAATGCGTAGCATGTATTCTCAAATCGTCTACTCAACTCCCCCCCCCCCCAGATTAAATCTTGAGTACTCGCCCCCCCCCCCCCCCCCCAAGATTAAATCCTGAGTGCGCCACTGGAACTTCATTGGGAAAACCATTCTGCCCAGTAGTGGGCCGGGGACCAAATTTGCCAAACTGAGTTAGGCAGTAGCGTTCTCTCACGCAAAGCAGGCAGACTACAAACGCAGGTAAATTTATTTACTAACCACGAAACATAAACACACGTAGTTTTAGATGCAAAAATACATTTTCGAGTTAAATAATAGTGCTGCGGATGTGGCCTCCCGCACTGAGCCCTCCGACTGCATAGAAGTGGAATAATGATAAATTATGCAAAACATATCGATAGTTCAGTGGGCCGGATCCGCCCGTTATTTATATAAATGAACTCAGTAGTCATTCTTTTACAATTTACTGGCGATTTATCTCTATCACTGAATTATTCTTTTTAAATCGAATTTCCAATTTATTATTATCCAATAATGTAAATATTATCGGAAGCTTCTCCCTCTCACTCATAAATATGTTAGTGGCATGCAAAATTCCATGTCCCCTCCCATTGAATATTATATTTCATTCTTTCGAAATATAAAAGTGTTAAGGTTTTTCAAAATCTAATTTTTATAAAACATTTGTTTTTAAACAGAACGTTTGTATTTTAATGTCACTGCCAAACGAATCTGATAAAAGATGAAATCATCATTATTATTATGTGACACCTCCAGGAGTTCAAAGACTCATCGAGGGAGAGTGTGCTAACAGCATCGAACGATTAACTCCTTCTAACTACCAACCGCGCTCAAACTTGCTTAACTTGTTGCGTGAGCCATTAGTAGCAGAGACTCGACCAATCGACCAACCTTTGCTGGTCTGAAACTTAGTCAAATTGCGAGACGTTATCCACAGGTCATTGACTCTTTACATCTTATGCGGAGATCAAAGGGTTTTTCATCCCGTAAAATGCGAGTGAAAAAAAAAAAAAGCTAAAAAGAACACATGCAATTTACAGATACGAAACACTGGCCTCTTAGCCCTGATAGCTTCAGCCGTAAATCCAAAATCAATCAACCAACATGCCCACAGTTCCTAGATCAAAGTCTTCACTAAAGAAATTGATGTGACTAATTCTAATCTTGGGGTTGGGTGGGGTGACTACCTAAGACCCCAGAATGAGGATTAGTGAAAAATGTTACAACAATTTCTCAGTAAGCGCTGGAATGCTACTCAGTTGAGAAGCGCGATCTTGATTTTATTGTCATAATCCTTTTACATGCAGTCGCGTTAATAATACACCAATTTAGGATTAAAAGATTTTACATGCGAGGATGTAAAATATTTGTAATTATAACTAAATCCGAATTTACTTACAGGCAGTTGTCTAAGAAGCAAAATTTTCGAATAAAATTTGTGATTATGCAAAATGGAAAAAAAAAACATACAATATGAAAAATCATTTATTGAGTAACGAATCGGATATTTTTAAAATTGTTTTAAAAACATTAAACGCATTTAAAAATAGCGAAACGTTTTTGCTCTTTTTAAATTTTTAATATTAATATTAAAAAAAATAAATTTAAAAAATTCAAAAGACCAATTAATGCAAATAAGAGGGCTTTCGAAACACGTGATTCGGAATGCTGTATTATTTTTGACCGTGGGGAAAAAAGTTCTTACAATTATTTGCTTTTAGAATGATGAAATATTCAAGTATTCGAAATTAACATAAAAAATAAGTCAAGGAATTTTAGAAGAAGAATTATAGTGTAAATATGTTCTTTATAAACATTAGCCAGGGATCGACAGATTATTCAGTATCCTACTCGCCACGCAAAAAATGTACTCGCCCAAGACTCCGTATTTCCCCTCCCCAATGGTATGTCCCACTAACTCCACAGAAGTTTCACAAAATGATTAATAGCATTGTATTATGGTAGATACGAGCCTATTTGTCGAGCCTGAACATCAGTGTGTGTGTGTTGATTTTAAAACAGACTATACAGATTAGAGTATATGAATTACTCTCTTTATGAGTCGTCGATTCCAGGAGAATACTAAC
Source organism: Typopeltis vanoorti (assembly GCF_054136105.1). Classification (NCBI taxonomy): domain Eukaryota; kingdom Metazoa; phylum Arthropoda; class Arachnida; order Uropygi; family Thelyphonidae; genus Typopeltis; species Typopeltis vanoorti. The sequence goes on along the minus strand of NC_143573.1, from coordinate 78,709,013 downwards.
AAAATATCAACTAGACTATCTGTAACGTTCAGCACACTGATCGTCGAGTTTTTGCAATGACGATCATTTTTGAATTAAAAAAAAAAAAAATGGCAAGATGGAAGGAGCATCTCCAAAGGTTTTTTGTTTGTGTCTTTAATCCGTTAAGTTTTCGTCCAGACTTGAGTTTCCATATCGTTATCTTAATCCGAGTCCTAGGGGCGGGGGGGGGGTGTCACACCAGAAAATTGTTTTTAAAAAATTTTAAAATTTTAATAAAGGAACCGCCTAGGGCGCAAAACTTCAAGCTATGCTTTATTCATACTTTACTGAAATATCAAAATTAAATAGTGATATATGATTTAGGTATCAATTCTTTTTCCTTATCCCTCACACATCACACTATTTTACTATTTAACTCTTGGTTCTTTTTTGTTCCTTACCTAATTTTGGCCTGGCCTTGACTTCGTTGATGTGATCTACGTTCTGTTGTGCGATCATTTTGACTTTAGGCGTGTTTTCATTAAGATGTTGAATTCCTCTGTAATAAATTTATATAAGAATGTTGGGATTTAGAAAATATTTTCAGTGATAAGTTCGTAATAAAGCAAATTGAGCTGTTTGTCTGCGTATTATGTGCTGAATATTCTGTTAAGAAGGGTTATATGTGGAATTACAAGGCTGGTGATTATGACAAGCTGAGAAGTCAGCTTTCAAAAAGTGCTATGGCACAAGAATTTTAAGGGAGAGATGTTGATGGTGCATGGGAGATTATCAAGGAGTATTTAATGAAAGCTGTATCTGACTATTCCCAGAGTCAGGAGGAGGAATCAGGTAAGATGAATGAATAATATTATTAAGCGAGAATTGCAGATAAAGAGAAAGTTGTGGTATAAGTATAAAGAAAAAAGGTGATGAGCATTCCCATGAGCAGTACAAGATACAGGCAAGAAGGGTAACCTGCATAGTAAGGAAGGCCAAAGCTAATTATGAGAGGAAGCTAGCTGATGAGTCAAAAAAAAAAATCCTAAGGAGTTCTTTTGCTATGTGGCAAGTAAAAGGAGGAATAACTTTGGAAGGATGACTTTAAAAAGTGTTGATGGTAAGGAAATTACAGAAGCTAATCAAATAGTTGAGTTGCTTACCATTTGTCCTCCACTTCTTTCATTTCCTTTCTTTTTTCTCTCTTCATCCCTTTTTATTTATATATTTTTTTTAATCTAAGAAATTCCTATTTTACACGCTATATAATCTTCCTGCTGATACAGTTTTGCTGCTGACTTTCTCTGAGATTTTACTTTATAATTGCTAATTAATTTCAAATATTTAAAGCTTGCTAATTCTAAAATTTTATCCTTGGATAGAAATGCCTCCATAGCACAATTGGAAGAATGATGGTGTGTTGCGCCCTTCAATTGGAAAAGGCCCAAGTTCGATTCTCAACTTGATGAGAGGATTCTTTATATGGGTTTTTTTCAGTTGAAGGTGAATTAGTTGGTCTCTTACATAGGTAGCAAGGTTTTTGTTTCCCAGAAACTTTTTTCATCCAGGTTTTTTCATCCCACATATAGACAAATCGGTTGTGAGAACACACACAATTTAGAGACAAAAATACTAGTGGTGGTGGGCATCGCGTATAGATGATGATGATAGTGGTGTTTTGTAGTTGGTTCATTAAACGGTGGAGATGGAGAGCTGTAAAGCGAAGTTCCCTCCCTCGATGAGTCCTTGTAGGCGTCATGTAATAATAAAATAACTGTAATTATAGTTTTTTTTTTTTTTAAATTCTTGTTTAGCAAGTTTTTCTTTTTCATTTTGAGCATTTCTTCATTCTAAATGTTTATTAAATTTTACTGAAGGTTTTTGTCTGATTTTTATAGCAGCATTATATTGTTCCTGTTTCCATTGATAGCTCAGTTGGTAGAGAGGTGGACTGTAGAATTAGCTAATCATGTTATCCTTAGGTTGCTGGTTTGACTCCACCTCAATAGATTTTTTAAGTGACTCCGTAATGCAATTGGAAGAATGATGGTACATTGCGCCATTCTATTGGAAAAGGCCTAAATTCGATTCTCGTTGTCATGAGAGGAATTTTATGTTTTTTTTTTCAGTTGAAGGTGAGTTAGCCAATCTCATGATGGTAGCAGGATTTTTTCTTGCAGAAACTCAAGTTTTCATCCCGCATACAGACAAATCAACCTTGAGAACCCATGCAATTTACAGACAAAATATACTAGTGGTGGTGGTCGGCAGCAGATTGCATTGGTGTAGATGATGATAGCAGTGGAGGTTCGGTCTAGTTGGCAAATTAAGTGGTGGAGACAGAAGTTGTAGAGTAAGTGTCCTCCCTCGATGAGTCTTTGGACTTCTTGGAGGTGTCAAGAAATAATAATTAATAATATTGTCTGTAAAAGCTAATTCTAAAACTTCCATGTTTCATTAGCTAATTATGTATTTGAAATACTTTTATGAAACACAATAATGGCTGAGAGTGCATCCCTTTTCATCCCAGCTGTTGGCACAAATTCTTCTGATTTTGAGAATTGTCAAAACTGTTCCAGTCTGCACGGTTGGCCTAGTGGCTATGCTTTACCACCATATGTCTGGGAAAGAAGTGTCTTGGGTTCAATTCCCATCAGTGACGTGAGGAGCCTAAGGATCTTTCTCAGACCTAGCTAAGTTAGCTGGTCTTAGGTGTGAACAGGAGGGTTTTTCTCCCCAGTTTATCTAGAGTTTTTACTCCTGCAGACTGTCCCCGTGAACACATGCAGCTATGGCCATAGAATATACCAGGAGGCATAAAGCTAGTCATTATCCTTGGGACGAGTACGACTTGGAAGGGCTTAAGATAGTTCTGTAACAGACCAGTAGGCCTAACACATAAAAGGGAGAAGTCAAAACTGCTCCATAGTTTTTGAACAGTTTTGAATCTCTTAGGTTAAATTTTTTCTGCTTTTCATATATTGTTTTCCATAGTTCATTCCAGTCTATCTTTACTTATTCTTTACTTATTCAGATATTTTCTCTCTTATATCTGATGGTGAAAATTTGATTCTTTGTACCTCTGTTTGGTCAGAAGCCTTGTTGATTTTATGCTAAATCACGTTTATTTTCTGTTCCTTAGTCCTTAGTGTAGCATCTATTATCAGGCTTAGATTTTTCCTGGTATGCTGAAAAGTGAAATATACCTATGATTTTTGCAATGCTTATCTTTATTTTTTAAGATGGAGACAATGATTGAAATGCTTCATTTCTGTTATGTTTTTTTTTTTTAATTAATTTATTATTTTTTTTTTGTAGGGTGCTCCAATAATCTGGAGTGTGTTCTTTTCACTGTTCATAATATCTTGCTTATGAATAACATAGCAGATATTTCTTTTCTTTTTTTGTTTTGCTGATAGAATGCATTTTTTCATTTTTGTTCTTTAAATACAATTTGTTGAAACAACTTGTTTGAAGTATTATTATTATTATTAGACACCTCCAGGGAGTCCAAAGACTCATCAAGGGAGGGCACCTGCTCTACAACTCTGTTTCCGCCACTCAATCCACTAACTGACTGAAACTACACCAACGCCATCTACCGCCCCCCCCCCCCACTAGTATTTCCAAGGACAAAAACATCCATGCCCATGGTGGGATTTGAAACCGCAGCCTTTTGGCTGGAGAGCGGATACGCTAACCAAAACTCGGCCAGCCAGGCTGACATGATTGATATGCTTCATTTTTTTTTTTTTTTTTTTTTTTTTTTTTTTTTTTTTTTTTTTTTTTTTTTTTAATTGTGGCATTTTTTAGGGAACAGAAGAGGTAATTTTTATATCCCTTTATCCTATTATTCCATAAGGTATATTTTTCTCTTTTGATATCTCCTGCAAACTTTATTTGTTGCTTGGATGAAATGTTCTATGAATTTGTTCCTGTTTTAATTTGTTTCTTTTAAGCAATTTGAATATTTCTTATTTTCTATGGTCTCAACCTTTCTTTTTTTTGTGCTATTCTCTCCTGGAATATTTCTTATGTTCTCCTTTATGTTTAGTTTATAGACTTTGTGAATGATTTCCTGCTTTAGTTCTGTCTTCTTTTCCTGCATTACCATCTCTGTAGTGAGCAGATAGTGCCAAGTGTTACTAGTGTTATTAACCAAGTTGTGGTTCTTTCCTAACATTAGCATTTCATTTCATATAGATTTTCTTCTAGTGTAGTTGTGTATTACTTTAGGTATAAATCTCATATTTGTAATGATAAGATTCTTAGGAATACAAAACTTTTCAATATTTTTCCATATCTGTAAACATTTCATCATAATCTCTGCCAGTTTCTCAACATATTTCTGATTTGCTCCCTTCTCTTGCATTGAAATACCTGGCAGGATGAGACTCTTATATTGCTTCATCAAATATGTCATGAATTTCTTTAAAGAATCTTTATTTGATCTTCTTGTTTTCATTTTCACTTGGCCCATGTAAAATAATCAGAGTTAAAACCATCTTTTCCTTTTCTCATATTAACTTAACTGTTATTAAGCACTTGTTGATGAATGTGGTCTTTAATATGATCCATTTGATCTTTATGCAAAAGTAGACAATTCCAGAAACAGCAAAATCAGGCAATTCCAACTTTTGCTCTTTCTGTTATGGTACCTTTTTTTTTAATGTTTGTCACAGTCAAGTACTAGATTTTAGTCTTTTCAATTCTTTTCTATTTTAATTTTTTAAAATTCTTTTCATAATTCTATTTCTTTTTCTTTTATACTTTTAACATTTTGTATGTCAAAATTAATCATCAGTTTTCATTGCCAGTTTGTACTTCAATAAGCTAGTGGATTCACTGTGTTCTAGTATGGTGGAGGTTGCTGCTTTCTCTTGTGTCCTCCAAAAGTGTCTCCAAAACGATTCTCATCCCTATTACAGTTGCAGCAGAACTTTCCATTCTCCTTATTTTCTTTTCCTTCTTAGGACTGCTACTTACAGTGGTGTGCAGTTCTGGCATAAGGTGTTATGGAAAATTTGGATGGTGTGGAACTAATGGCAGCCATTTCACAGGACTCAAAATCTGTGAGGAAAGATTGAGAATTAATCATATCAGCACCATCAGAAATACGTTGATGAATGACTGATGTGGTTTCAGACTGGTTTATTATATGGAGACCAGAATTTGTGAATGGCTCACTCCTGAAAACATTTCCTTTACTTCATCATCTTCTGCCCTCCAAATATCATTTGAAAGTAGGGCCTAGAGACATCTGATTACCATAGACTGCTGCCTGAACTAGCAGGTGCAGGAGTTTTTTTTTTTTAATACATATATTGATCCCATACATCGAGAGACCTACAGGTACATCAGTGCCATGTGGGATGCAGATGAGGACTGAGAAGTTTTAATTTTTTTCTTTTTCTTTTTAAGATCTGTAGATTATAGTTGTTTGGGAATATCTTATGCAAAAGGCTGTTCCAGAGGATAGATAGAGGTTGATGGGATAAAAGAGGAAGAAGAGAAGCAGGCTTGGTTCATATTTTTCTCAGTTGCACACTAAAGGGATGCTGGAACAGCTGCTGCTCTTGTATTAACAGGTGCAACAGAAAGTGGAGGAATGATGG